>NW_028116545.1:600000-927186 GCF_964273445.1 Streptopelia decaocto | reverse complement strand
AAGGAACTCGAAACATGTCAACCTTGGTTTTGAGAATCTCTCCCGGAGTTTGAGAGATGCGGACATGAAAGGGTACCAATCTTGTCAAGGATTGGGAACCCTTCGCGAGAATGTCCAAAGTTTCAGCGGGATTTCCAAAATGTTGAAAGGAACTCGAAACATGTCAACCTTGCTTTTGAGAATCTCTGCCGGAGTTTGAGAGATTTGGACGTGAAAGGGTACCAATCTTGTCGGGGATTGGGAACCCTTCGCGAGAATGTCCAAAGTTTCAGCAGGATTTCCAAAATGTTGAAAGGAACTGGAAACATGTCAACCTTGGTTTTGAGAATCTCTCCCGGAGTTTGAGAGATTTGGACGTGAAAGGGTACCAATCTTCTCGGGGATTGGGAACCCTTCGCGAGAATGTCCAAAGTTTCAGCGGGATTTCCAAAATGTTGAAAGGAACTCGAAACATGTCAACCTTGGTTTTGAGAATCTCTCCCGGAGTTTGAGAGATTTGGACGTGAAAGGGTACCAATCTTGTCGGGGATTGGGAACCCTTCCCGAGAATGCCAAAAGTTTCAGCGGGATTTCCAAAATGTTGAAAGGAACTCGAAACATGTCAACATTGGTTTTGAGAATCTCTCCCGGAGTTTGAGAAATCTGGACGTGAAAGGGTACCAATCTTGTCGGTGATTGCTAACCCTTCCCGAGAATGCCAAAAGTTTCAGCGGGATTTCCAAAATGTTGAAAGGAACTCGAAACATGTCAACCTTGGTTTTGAGAATCTCTCCCGGAGTTTGAGAGATTTGGACGTGAAAGGGTACCAATCTTGTCGGGGATCGGGAACCCTTCGCGAGAATGTCCAAAGTTTCAGCGGGATTTCCAAAATGTTGAAAGGAACTCGAACCATGTCAACCTTGGTTTTGAGAATCTCTCCCGGAGTTTGAGAGATGCGGACATGAAAGGGTACCAATCTTGTCAAGGATTGGGAACCCTTCGCGAGAATGTCCAAAGTTTCAGCGGGATTTCCAAAATGTTGAAAGGAACTCGAAACATGTCAACCTTGGTTTTGAGAATCTCTGCCGGAGTTTGAGAGATTTGGACGTGAAAGGGTACCAATCTTGTCGGGGATTGGGAACCCTTCGCGAGAATGTCCAAAGTTTCAGCGGGATTTCCAAAATGTTGAAAGGAACTCGAAACATGTCAACCTTGGTTTTGAGAATCTCTCCCGGAGTTTGAGAGATGCGGACATGAAAGGATACCAATCTTGTCAAGGATTGGGAACCCTTCGCGAGATTGTCCAAAGTTTCAGCGGGATTTCCAAAATGTTGAAAGGAACTCGAAACATGTCAACCTTGGTTTTGAGAATCTCTCCCGGACTTTGAGAGATTTGGACGTGAAAGGGTACCAATCTTGTCGGGGATTGGGAACCCTTCGCGAGAATGTCTAAAGTTTCAGCGGGATTTCCAAAATGTTGAAAGGAACTCGAAACATGTCAACCTTGGTTTTGAGAATCTCTCCCGGAGTTTGAGAGATTTGGACGTGAAAGGGTACCAATCTTGTCGGGGATTGGGAACCCTTCGCGAGAATGTCCAAAGTTTCAGCGGGATTTCCAAAATGTTGAAAGGAACTCGAAACATGTCAACCTTGGTTTTGAGAATCTCTCCCGGAGTTTGAGAGATTTGGACGTGAAAGGGTACCAATCTTGTCGGGGATTGGGAACCCTTCGCGAGAATGTCAAAAGTTTCAGCGGGATTTCCAAAATGTTGAAAGGAACTCGAAACATGTCAACCTTGGTTTTGAGAATCTCTCCCGGAGTTTGAGAGATTTGGACGTGAAAGGGTACCAATCTTGTCGGGGATTGGGAACCCTTCGCGAGAATGTCCAAAGTTTCAGCGGGATTTCCAAAATGTTGAAAGGAACTCGAAACATGTCAACCTTGGTTTTAAGAATCTCTCCCGGAGTTTGAGAGATTTGGACGTGAAAGGGTACCAATCTTGTCGGGGATTGGGAACCCTTCGCGAGAATGTCCAAAGTTTCAGCGGGATTTCCAAAATGTTGAAAGGAACTCGAAACATGTCAACCTTGGTTTTGAGAATCTTTCCCGGAGTTTGAGAGATTTGGACGTGAAAGGGTACCAATCTTGTCGGGGATTGGGAATCCCTCGCGAGAATGTCCAAAGTTTCAGCGGGATTTCCAAAATGTTGAAAGGAACTGGAAACATGTCAACCTTGGTTTTGAGAATCTCTCCCGGAGTTTGAGAGATTTGGACGTGAAAGGGTACCAATCTTGTCGGGGATTGGGAACCCTTCGCGAGAATGTCCAAAGTTTCAGCGGGATTTCCAAAATGTTGAAAGGAACTCGAACCATGTCAACCTTGGTTTTGAGAATCTCTCCCGGAGTTTGAGAGATTTGGACGTGAAAGGGTACCAATCTTGTCGGGGATTTGGAACCCTTCGCGAGAATGTCCAAAGTTTCAGCGGGATTTCCAAAATGTTGAAAGGAACTCGAAACATGTCAACCTTGGTTTTGAGAATCTCTCCCGGAGTTTGAGAGATCTGGACGTGAAAGGGTACCAGCCTTGTCGAGGATTGGGAACCCTTCGCGAGAATGTCCAAAGTTTCAGCGGGATTTCCAAAATGTTGAAAGGAACTTGAAACATGTCAACCTTGGTTTTGAGAATCTCTCCCGGAGTTTGAGAGATTTGGACGTGAAAGGGTACCAATCTTGTCGGGGATTGGGAACCCTTCGCGAGAATGTCCAAAGTTTCAGCGGGATTTCCAAAATGTTGAAAGGAACTGGAAACATGTCAAGCTTGGTTTTGAGAATCTCTCCCGGAGTTTGAGAGATTTGGACGTGAAATGGTACCAATCTTGTCGGGGATTGGGAACCCTTCGCGAGAATGTCCAAAGTTTCAGCGGGATTTTTAAAATGTTGAAAGGAACTCGAAACATGTCAACCTTGGTTTTGAGAATCTCTCCCGGAGTTTGAGAGATCTGTACGTGAAAGGGTACCAATCTTGTCGGGGATTGGGAACCCTTCGCGAGAATGTCCAAAGTTTCAGCGGGATTTCCAAAATGTTGAAAGGAACTCGAAACATGTCAACCTTGGTTTTGAGAATCTCTGCCGGAGTTTGAGAGATTTGGACGTGAAAGGGTACCAATCTTGTCGGGGATTGGGAATCCCTCGCGAGAATGTCCAAAGTTTCAGCGGGATTTCCAAAATGTTGAAAGGAACTCGAAACATGTCAACCTTGGTTTTGAGAATCTCTCCCGGACTTTGAGAGATTTGGACGTGAAAGGGTACCAATCTTGTCGGGGATTGGGAACCCTTCACGAGAATGTCCAAAGTTTCAGCGGGATTTCCAAAATGTTGAAAGGAACTCGAAACATGTCAACCTTGGTTTTGAGAATCTCTCCTGGAGTTTGAGAGATTTGGACGTGAAAGGGTACCAATCTTGTCAGGGATCGGGAACCCTTCGCGAGAATGTCCAAAGTTTCAGGGGGATTTCCAAAATGTTGAAAGGAACTCGAACCATGTCAACCTTGGTTTTGAGAATCTCTCCCGGAGTTTGAGAGATGCGGACATGAAAGTGTACCAATCTTGTCAAGGATTGGGAACCCTTCGCGAGAATGTCCAAAGTTTCAGCGGGATTTCCAAAATGTTGAAAGGAACTCGAAACATGTCAACCTTGGTTTTGAGAATCTCTCCTGGAGTTTGAGAGATTTGGACGTGAAAGGGTACCAATCTTGTCAGGGATCGGGAACCCTTCGCGAGAATGTCCAAAGTTTCAGGGGGATTTCCAAAATGTTGAAAGGAACTCGAACCATGTCAACCTTGGTTTTGAGAATCTCTCCCGGAGTTTGAGAGATGCGGACATGAAAGTGTACCAATCTTGTCAAGGATTGGGAACCCTTCGCGAGAATGTCCAAAGTTTCAGGGGGATTTCCAAAATGTTGAAAGCAACTCGAAACATGTCAACCTTGGTTTTGAGAATCTCTCCCGGACTTTGAGAGATTTGGACGTGAAAGGGCACCAGTCTTGTCGGGGATTGGGAACCCTTCGCGAGAATGTCCAAAGTTTCAGCGGGATTTCCAAAATGTTGAAAGGAACTCGAAACATGTCAACCTTGGTTTTGAGAATCTCTCCCGGAGTTTGAAAGATTTGGACGTGAAAGGGTACCAATCTTGTCGGGGATTGGGAACCCTTCGCGAGAATGTCCAAAGTTTCAGCAGGATTTCCAAAATGTTGAAAGGAACTCGAAACATGTCAACCTTGGATTTGAGAATCTCTCCCGGAGTTTGAGAGATTTGGACGTGAAAGGGTACCAATCTTGTCGGGGATTGGGAACCCTTCGCGAGAATGTCCAAAGTTTCAGCGGGATTTCCAAAATGTTGAAAGGAACTCGAACCATGTCACCCTTGGTTTTGAGAATCTTTCCCGGAGTTTGAGAGATTTGGACGTGAAAGGGTACCAATCTTGTCGGGGATTGGGAATCCCTCGCGAGAATGTCCAAAGTTTCAGCGGGATTTCCAAAATGTTGAAAGGAACTGGAAACATGTCAACCTTGGTTTTGAGAATCTCTCCCGGAGTTTGAGAGATTTGGACGTGAAAGGGTACCAATCTTGTCGGGGATTGGGAACCCTTCGCGAGAATGTCCAAAGTTTCAGCGGGATTTCCAAAATGTTGAAAGGAACTCGAACCATGTCAACCTTGGTTTTGAGAATCTCTCCCGGAGTTTGAGAGATTTGGACGTGAAAGGGTACCAATCTTGTCGGGGATTTGGAACCCTTCCCGAGAATGCCAAAAGTTTCAGCGGGATTTCCAAAATGTTGAAAGGAACTCGAAACATGTCAACCTTGGTTTTGAGAATCTCTCCCGGAGTTTGAGAGATCTGGACGTGAAAGGGTACCAGCCTTGTCGGGGATTGGGAACCCTTCGCGAGAATGTCCAAAGTTTCAGCGGGATTTCCAAAATGTTGAAAGGAACTTGAAACATGTCAACCTTGGTTTTGAGAATCTCTCCCGGAGTTTGAGAGATTTGGACGTGAAAGGGTACCAATCTTGTCGGGGATTGGGAACCCTTCGCGAGAATGTCCAAAGTTTCAGCGGGATTTCCAAAATGTTGAAAGGAACTGGAAACATGTCAAGCTTGGTTTTGAGAATCTCTCCCGGAGTTTGAGAGATTTGGACGTGAAATGGTACCAATCTTGTCGGGGATTGGGAACCCTTCGCGAGAATGTCCAAAGTTTCAGCGGGATTTTTAAAATGTTGAAAGGAACTCGAAACATGTCAACCTTGGTTTTGAGAATCTCTCCCGGAGTTTGAGAGATCTGTACGTGAAAGGGTACCAATCTTGTCGGGGATTGGGAACCCTTCGCGAGAATGTCCAAAGTTTCAGCGGGATTTCCAAAATGTTGAAAGGAACTCGAAACATGTCAACCTTGGTTTTGAGAATCTCTGCCGGAGTTTGAGAGATTTGGACGTGAAAGGGTACCAATCTTGTCGGGGATTGGGAATCCCTCGCGAGAATGTCCAAAGTTTCAGCGGGATTTCCAAAATGTTGAAAGGAACTCGAAACATGTCAACCTTGGTTTTGAGAATCTCTCCCGGACTTTGAGAGATTTGGACGTGAAAGGGTACCAATCTTGTCGGGGATTGGGAACCCTTCACGAGAATGTCCAAAGTTTCAGCGGGATTTCCAAAATGTTGAAAGGAACTCGAAACATGTCAACCTTGGTTTTGAGAATCTCTCCTGGAGTTTGAGAGATTTGGACGTGAAAGGGTACCAATCTTGTCAGGGATCGGGAACCCTTCGCGAGAATGTCCAAAGTTTCAGGGGGATTTCCAAAATGTTGAAAGGAACTCGAACCATGTCAACCTTGGTTTTGAGAATCTCTCCCGGAGTTTGAGAGATGCGGACATGAAAGTGTACCAATCTTGTCAAGGATTGGGAACCCTTCGCGAGAATGTCCAAAGTTTCAGCGGGATTTCCAAAATGTTGAAAGGAACTCGAAACATGTCAACCTTGGTTTTGAGAATCTCTCCCGGAGTTTGAGAGATTTGGACGTGAAAGGGTACCAATCTTGTCAGGGATCGGGAACCCTTCGCGAGAATGTCCAAAGTTTCAGGGGGATTTCCAAAATGTTGAAAGGAACTCGAAACATGTCAACCTTGGTTTTGAGAATCTCTCCCGGAGTTTGAGAGATGCGGACATGAAAGTGTACCAATCTTGTCAAGGATTGGGAACCCTTCGCGAGAATGTCCAAAGTTTCAGGGGGATTTCCAAAATGTTGAAAGCAACTCGAAACATGTCAACCTTGGTTTTGAGAATCTCTCCCGGACTTTGAGAGATTTGGACGTGAAAGGGCACCAGTCTTGTCGGGGATTGGGAACCCTTCGCGAGAATGTCCAAAGTTTCAGCGGGATTTCCAAAATGTTGAAAGGAACTCGAAACATGTCAACCTTGGTTTTGAGAATCTCTCCCGGAGTTTGAGAGATTTGGACGTGAAAGGGTACCAATCTTGTCGGGGATTTGGAACCCTTCCCGAGAATGCCAAAAGTTTCAGCGGGATTTCCAAAATGTTGAAAGGAACTCGAAACATGTCAACCTTGGTTTTGAGAATCTCTCCCGGAGTTTGAGAGATCTGGACGTGAAAGGGTACCAGCCTTGTCGGGGATTGGGAACCCTTCGCGAGAATGTCCAAAGTTTCAGCGGGATTTCCAAAATGTTGAAAGGAACTTGAAACATGTCAACCTTGGTTTTGAGAATCTCTCCCGGAGTTTGAGAGATTTGGACGTGAAAGGGTACCAATCTTGTCGGGGATTGGGAACCCTTCGCGAGAATGTCCAAAGTTTCAGCGGGATTTCCAAAATGTTGAAAGGAACTGGAAACATGTCAACCTTGGTTTTGAGAATCTCTCCCGGAGTTTGAGAGATTTGGACGTGAAATGGTACCAATCTTGTCGGGGATTGGGAACCCTTCGCGAGAATGTCAAAAGTTTCAGCGGGATTTTTAAAACGTTGAAAGGAACTCGAAACATGTCAACCTTGGTTTTGAGAATCTCTCCCGGAGTTTGAGAGATCTGTACGTGAAAGGGTACCAATCTTGTCGGGGATTGGGAACCCTTCGCGAGAATGTCCAAAGTTTCAGCGGGATTTCCAAAATGTTGAAAGGAACTCGAAACATGTCAACCTTGGTTTTGAGAATCTCTGCCGTAGTTTGAGAGATTTGGACGTGAAAGGGTACCAATCTTGTCGGGGATTGGGAATCCCTCGCGAGAATGTCCAAAGTTTCAGCGGGATTTCCAAAATGTTGAAAGGAACTCGAAACATGTCAACCTTGGTTTTGAGAATCTCTCCTGGAGTTTGAGAGATTTGGACGTGAAAGGGTACCAATCTTGTCAGGGATCGGGAACCCTTCGCGAGAATGTCCAAAGTTTCAGGGGGATTTCCAAAATGTTGAAAGGAACTCGAACCATGTCAACCTTGGTTTTGAGAATCTCTCCCGGAGTTTGAGAGATGCGGACATGAAAGTGTACCAATCTTGTCAAGGATTGGGAACCCTTCGCGAGAATGTCCAAAGTTTCAGGGGGATTTCCAAAATGTTGAAAGGAACTCGAAACATGTCAACCTTGGTTTTGAGAATCTCTCCCGGAGTTTGAGAGATCTGTACGTGAAAGGGTACCAATCTTGTCGGGGATTGGGAACCCTTCGCGAGAATGTCCAAAGTTTCAGCGGGATTTCCAAAATGTTGAAAGGAACTCGAAACATGTCAACCTTGGTTTTGAGAATCTCTGCCGGAGTTTGAGAGATTTGGACGTGAAAGGGTACCAATCTTGTCGGGGATTGGGAATCCCTCGCGAGAATGTCCAAAGTTTCAGCGGGATTTCCAAAATGTTGAAAGGAACTCGAAACATGTCAACCTTGGTTTTGAGAATCTCTCCCGGACTTTGAGAGATTTGGACGTGAAAGGGTACCAATCTTGTCGGGGATTGGGAACCCTTCACGAGAATGTCCAAAGTTTCAGCGGGATTTCCAAAATGTTGAAAGGAACTCGAAACATGTCAACCTTGGTTTTGAGAATCTCTCCTGGAGTTTGAGAGATTTGGACGTGAAAGGGTACCAATCTTGTCAGGGATCGGGAACCCTTCGCGAGAATGTCCAAAGTTTCAGGGGGATTTCCAAAATGTTGAAAGGAACTCGAACCATGTCAACCTTGGTTTTGAGAATCTCTCCCGGAGTTTGAGAGATGCGGACATGAAAGTGTACCAATCTTGTCAAGGATTGGGAACCCTTCGCGAGAATGTCCAAAGTTTCAGCGGGATTTCCAAAATGTTGAAAGGAACTCGAAACATGTCAACCTTGGTTTTGAGAATCTCTCCTGGAGTTTGAGAGATTTGGACGTGAAAGGGTACCAATCTTGTCAGGGATCGGGAACCCTTTGCGAGAATGTCCAAAGTTTCAGGGGGATTTCCAAAATGTTGAAAGGAACTCGAACCATGTCAACCTTGGTTTTGAGAATCTCTCCCGGAGTTTGAGAGATGCGGACATGAAAGTGTACCAATCTTGTCAAGGATTGGGAACCCTTCGCGAGAATGTCCAAAGTTTCAGGGGGATTTCCAAAATGTTGAAAGCAACTCGAAACATGTCAACCTTGGTTTTGAGAATCTCTCCCGGACTTTGAGAGATTTGGACGTGAAAGGGCACCAGTCTTGTCGGGGATTGGGAACCCTTCGCGAGAATGTCCAAAGTTTCAGCGGGATTTTTAAAATGTTGAAAGGAACTCGAAACATGTCAACCTTGGTTTTGAGAATCTCTCCCGGAGTTTGAGAGATTTGGACGTGAAAGGGTACCAATCTTGTCGGGGATTTGGAACCCTTCCCGAGAATGCCAAAAGTTTCAGCGGGATTTCCAAAATGTTGAAAGGAACTCGAAACATGTCAACCTTGGTTTTGAGAATCTCTCCCGGAGTTTGAGAGATCTGGACGTGAAAGGGTACCAGCCTTGTCGGGGATTGGGAACCCTTCGCGAGAATGTCCAAAGTTTCAGCGGGATTTCCAAAATGTTGAAAGGAACTTGAAACATGTCAACCTTGGTTTTGAGAATCTCTCCCGGAGTTTGAGAGATTTGGACGTGAAAGGGTACCAATCTTGTCGGGGATTGGGAACCCTTCGCGAGAATGTCCAAAGTTTCAGCGGGATTTCCAAAATGTTGAAAGGAACTCGAAACATGTCAAGCTTGGTTTTGAGAATCTCTCCCGGAGTTTGAGAGATTTGGACGTGAAAGGGTACCAATCTTGTCGGGGATTGGGAACCCTTCGCGAGAATGTCCAAATTTTCAGCGGGATTTCCAAAATGTTGAAAGGAACTCGAAACATGTCAACCTTGGTTTTGAGAATCTCTCCCGGAGTTTGAGAGATTTGGACGTGAAAGGGTACCAATCTTGTCGGGGATTGGGAAACCCTCCCGAGAATGCCAAAAGTTTCAGCGGGATTTCCAAAATGTTGAAAGGAACTCGAAACATGTCAACCTTGGTTTTGAGAATCTCTCCCGGAGTTTGAGAGATTTGGACGTGAAAGGGTACCAATCTTGTCCGGGATTGGGAACCCTTCGCGAGAATGTCCAAAGTTTCAGCGGGATTTCCAAAATGTTGAAAGGAACTCGAAACATGACAACCTTGGTTTTGAGAATCTCTCCCGGAGTTTGAGAGATTTGGACGTGAAAGGGTACCAATCTTGTCGGGGATTGGGAACCCTTCGCGAGAATGTCCAAAGTTTCAGCGGGATTTCCAAAATGTTGAAAGGAATTCGAAACATGTCAACCTTGGTTTTGAGAATCTCTCCCGGAGTTTGAGAGATTTGGACGTGAAAGGGTACCAGTCTTGCCCAGGATTGGGAACCCTTCGCGAGAATGTCTAAAGTTTCAGCGGGATTTCCAAAATGTTGAAAGGAACTCGAAACATGTCAACCTTGGTTTTGAGAATCTCTCCTGGAGTTTGAGAGATTTGGACGTGAAAGGGTACCAATCTTGTCGGGGATTGGGAACCCTTCGCGAGAATGTCCAAAGTTTCAGCGGGATTTCCAAAATGTTGAAAGGAACTCGAACCATGTCAACCTTGGTTTTGAGAATCTCTCCCGGAGTTTGAGAGTGGCGGACATGAAAGGGTACCAATCTTGTCAAGGATAGGGAACCCTTCTCGAGAATGTCCAAAGTTTCCGCGGGATTTCCAAAATGTTGAAAGGAACTCGAAACATGTCAACCTCGATTTTGAGAATCTCTCCCGGAGTTTGAGAGATTTGGACGTGAAAGGGTACCAATCTTGTCGGGGATTGGGAACCCTTCACGAGAATGTCCAAAGTTTCAGCGGGATTTCCAAAGTGTTGAAAGGAACTCGAAACATGTCAACCTTGGTTTTGAGAATCTCTCCCGGAGTTTGAGAGATTTGGACGTGAAAGGGTACCAATCTTGTCGGGGATTGGGAACCCTTCGCCAGAATGTCCAAAGTTTCAGCGGGATTTCCAAAATGTTGAGAGGAACTCGAAACATGTCAGCCTTGGTTTTGAGAATCTCTCCCGGAGTTTGAGAGATTTGGACGTGGAAGGGTACCAATCTTGTCGGGGATTGGGAACCCTTCGCCAGAATGTCAAAAGTTTCAGCGGGATTTCCAAAATGTTGAAAGGAACTCGAAACATGTCAACCTTGGTTTTGAGAATCTCTCCCGGAGTTTGAGAGATTTGGACGTGAAAGGGTACCAATCTTGTCGGGGATTGGGAACCCTTCCCGAGAATGCCAAAAGTTTCAGCGGGATTTCCAAAATGTTGAAAGGAACTCGAAACATGTCAACCTTGGTTTTGAGAATCTCTCCCGGAGTTTGAGAGATCTGGACGTGAAAGGGTACCAATCTTGTCGGGGATTGGGAACCCTTCGCGAGAATGTCCAAAGTTTCAGCGGGATTTCCAAAATGTTGAAAGGAACTCGAAACATGTCAACCTTGGTTTTGAGAATCTCTCCTGGAGTTTGAGAGATTTGGACATGAAAGGGTACCAATCTTGTCGGGGATTGGGAACCCTTCGCGAGAATGTCCCAAGTTTCAGCGGGATTTCCAAAATGTTGAAAGGAACTCGAAACATGTCAGCCTTGGTTTTGAGAATCTCTCCCGGAGTTTGAGAGATTTGGACGTGAAAGGGTACCAATCTTGTCGGGGATTGGGAACCCTTCGCGAGAATGTCCAAAGTTTCAGCGGGATTTCCAAAATGTTGAAAGGAACTCGAAACATGTCAACCTTGGTTTTGAGAATCTCTCCCGGAGTTTGAGAGATTTGGACGTGAAAGGGTACCAATCTTGTCGGGGATTGGGAACCCTTCGCGAGAATGTCCAAAGTTTCAGCGGGATTTCCAAAATGTCGAAAGGAACTCGAAACATGTCAACCTTGGTTTTGAGAATCTCTCCCGGAGTTTGAGAGATGCGAACATGAAAGGATACCAATCTTGTCGGGGATCGGGAACCCTTCGCGAGAATGTCCAAAGTTTCAGCGGGATTTCCAAAATGTTGAAAGGAACTCGAAACATGTCAACCTTGGTTTTGAGAATCTCTCCCGGAGTTTGAGAGATTTGGACGTGAAAGGGTACCAATCTTGTCGGGGATTGGGAACCCTTCCCGAGAATGCCAAAAGTTTCAGCGGGATTTCCAAAATGTTGAAAGGAACTCGAAACATGTCAACCTTGGTTTTGAGAATCTCTCCCGGAGTTTGAGAGATCTGGACGTGAAGGGGTACCAATCTTGTCGGGGATTGGGAACCCTTCGCGAGAATGTCCAAAGTTTCAGCGGGATTTCCAAAATGTTGAAAGGAACTCGAAACATGTCAACCTTGGTTTTGAGAATCTCTCCTGGAGTTTGAGAGATTTGGACATGAAAGGGTACCAATCTTGTCGGGGATTGGGAACCCTTTGCGACAATGTCCAAAGTTTCAGCGGGATTTCCAAAATGTTGAAAGGAACTCGAAACATGTCAACCTTGGTTTTGAGAATCTCTCCCGGAGTTTGAGAGATTTGGACGTGAAAGGGTACCAATCTTGTCGGGGATTGGGAACCCTTCGCCAGAATGTCCAAAGTTTCAGCGGGATTTCCAAAATGTTGAAAGGAACTCGAAACATGTCAGCCTTGGTTTTGAGAATCTCTCCCGGAGTTTGAGAGATTTGGACGTGAAAGGGTACCAATCTTGTCGGGGATTGGGAACCCTTCGCGAGAATGTCCAAAGTTTCAGCGGGATTTCCAAAATGTTGAAAGGAACTCGAACCATGTCAACCTTGGTTTTGAGAATCTCTCCCGGAGTTTGAGAGATTTGGACGTGAAAGGGTACCAATCTTGTCGGGGATTGGGAACCCTTCACCAGAATGTCCAAAGTTTCAGCGGGATTTCCAAAATGTTGAAAGGAACTCGAAACATGTCAACCTTGGTTTTGAGAATCTCTCACGGAGTTTGAGAGATTTGGACGTGAAAGGGTACCAATCTTGTCGGGGATTGGGAACCCTTCGCGAGAATGTCCAAAGTTTCAGCGGGATTTCCAAAATGTTGAAAGGAACTCGAAACATGTCAACCTTGGTTTTGAGAATCTCTCCCGGAGTTTGAGAGATTTGGACGTGAAAGGGTATCAGTCTTGGCGGAGATTGGGAACCCTTCGCGAGAATGTCCAAAGTTTCAGCGGGATTTCCAAAATGTTGAAAGGAACTCGAAACATGACAACCTTGGTTTTGAGAATCTCTCCCGGAGTTTGAGAGATTCTCAACGTGAAAGAGTACCAATCTTGTCGGGGATTGGGAACCCTTCGCGAGAATGTCCAAAGTTTCAGCGGGATTTCCAAAATGTTGAAAGGAACTCGAAACATGTCAACCTTGGTTTTGAGAATCTCTCCCGGAGTTTGAGAGATTTGGACGTGAAAGGGTACCAATCTTGTCGGGGATTGGGAACCCTTCCCGAGAATGCCAAAAGTTTCAGCGGGATTTCCAAAATGTTGAAAGGAACTCGAAACATGTCAACCTTGGTTTTGAGAATCTCTCCCGGAGTTTGAGAGATTTGGACGTGAAAGGGTACCAATCTTGTCGGGGATTGGGAACCCTTCGCGAGAATGTCCAAAGTTTCAGCGGGATTTCCAAAATGTTGAAAGGAACTCGAAACATGTCAACCTTGGTTTTGAGAATCTCTCCCGGAGTTTGAGAGATTTGGACGTGAAAGGGTACCAATCTTGTCGGGGATTGGGAACCATTCGAGAGAATGTCCAAAGTTTCAGCGGGATTTCCAAAATGTTGAAAGGAACTCGAAACATGTCAACCTTGGTTTTGAGAATCTCTCCCGGAGTTTGAGAGATTTGGACGTGAAAGGGTACCAATCTTGTCGGGGATTGGGAACCCTTCGCGAGAATGTCCAAAGTTTCAGCGGGATTTCCAAAATGTTGAAAGGAACTCGAACCATGTCAACCTTGGTTTTGAGAATCTCTCCCGGAGTTTGAGAGATTTGGATGTGAAAGGGTACCAATCTTGTCGGGGATTGGGAACCCTTCGCGAGAATGTCCAAAGTTTCAGCGGGATTTCCAAAATGTTGAAAGGAACTCGAAACATGTCAACCTTGGTTTTGAGAATCTCTCCCAGAGTTTGAGAGATTTGGACGTGAAAGGGTACCAATCTTGTCGGGGATTGGGAACCCTTCGCGAGAATGTCCAAAGTTTCAGCGGGATTTCCAAAATGTTGAAAGGAACTCGAACCATGTCAACCTTGGTTTTGAGAATCTCTCCCGGAGTTTGAGAGATTTGGACGTGAAAGGGTACCAATCTTGTCGGGGATTGGGAACCCTTCGCGAGAATGTCCAAAGTTTCAGCGGGATTTCCAAAATGTTGAAAGGAACTCGAAACATGACAACCTTGGTTTTGAGAATCTCTCCCGGAGTTTGAGAGATTCTCAACGTGAAAGAGTACCAATCTTGTCGGGGATTGGGAACCCTTCGCGAGAATGTCCAAAGTTTCAGCGGGATTTCCAAAATGTTGAAAGGAACTCGAAACATGTCAACCTTGGTTTTGAGAATCTCTCCCGGAGTTTGAGAGATTTGGACGTGAAAGGGTACCAATCTTGTCGGGGATTGGGAACCCTTCCCGAGAATGCCAAAAGTTTCAGCGGGATTTCCAAAATGTTGAAAGGAACTCGAAACATGTCAACCTTGGTTTTGAGAATCTCTCCCGGAGTTTGAGAGATTTGGACGTGAAAGGGTACCAATCTTGTCGGGGATTGGGAACCCTTCGCGAGAATGTCCAAAGTTTCAGCGGGATTTCCAAAATGTTGAAAGGAACTCGAAACATGTCAACCTTGGTTTTGAGAATCTCTCACGGAGTTTGAGAGATTTGGACGTGAAAGGGTACCAATCTTGTCGGGGATTGGGAACCCTTCCCGAGAATGTCCAAAGTTTCAGCGGGATTTCCAAAATGTTGAAAGGAACTCGAAACATGTCAACCTTGGTTTTGAGAATCTCTCCCGGAGTTTGAGAGATTTGGACGTGAAAGGGTACCAATCTTGTCGGGGATTGGGAACCCTTCGCGAGAATGTCCAAAGTTTCAGCGGGATTTCCAAAATGTTGAAAGGAACTCGAAACATGTCAACCTTGGTTTTGAGAATCTCTCCCGGAGTTTGAGAGATTTGGACGTGAAAGGGTACCAATCTTGTCGGGGATTGGGAACCATTCGAGAGAATGTCCAAAGTTTCAGCGGGATTTTCAAAATGTTGAAAGGAACTCGAAACATGTCAACCTTGGTTTTGAGAATCTCTCCCGGAGTTTGAGAGATTTGGACGTGAAAGGGTACCAATCTTGTCGGGGATTGGGAACCCTTCGCGAGAATGTCCAAAGTTTCAGCGGGATTTCCAAAATGTTGAAAGGAACTCGAACCATGTCAACCTTGGTTTTGAGAATCTCTCCCGGAGTTTGAGAGATTTGGATGTGAAAGGGTACCAATCTTGTCGGGGATTGGGAACCCTTCGCGAGAATGTCCAAAGTTTCAGCGGGATTTCCAAAATGTTGAAAGGAACTCGAACCATGTCAACCTTGGTTTTGAGAATCTCTCCCGGAGTTTGAGAGATTTGGATGTGAAAGGGTACCAATCTTGTCGGGGATTGGGAACCCTTCGCGAGAATGTCCAAAGTTTCAGCGGGATTTCCAAAATGTTGAAAGGAACTCGAAACATGTCAACCTTGGTTTTGAGAATCTCTCCCGGAGTTTGAGAGATTTGGACGTGAAAGGGTACCAATCTTGTCGGGGATTGGGAACCCTTCGCGAGAATGTCCAAAGTTTCAGCGGGATTTCCAAAATGTTGAAAGGAACTCGAACCATGTCAACCTTGGTTTTGAGAATCTCTCCCGGAGTTTGAGAGATTTGGATGTGAAAGGGTACCAATCTTGTCGGGGATTGGGAACCCTTCGCGAGAATGTCCAAAGTTTCAGCGGGATTTCCAAAATGTTGAAAGGAACTCGAAACATGTCAACCTTGGTTTTGAGAATCTCTCCCAGAGTTTGAGAGATTTGGACGTGAAAGGGTACCAATCTTGTCGGGGATTGGGAACCCTTCGCGAGAATGTCCAAAGTTTCAGCGGGATTTCCAAAATGTTGAAAGGAAGTCGAACCATGTCAACCTTGGTTTTGAGAATCTCTCACGGAGTTTGAGAGATTTGGACGTGAAAGGGTACCAATCTTGTCGGGGATTGGGAACCCTTCGCGAGAATGTCCAAAGTTTCAGCGGGATTTCCAAAATGTTGAAAGGAACTCGAAACATGTCAACCTTGGTTTTGAGAATCTCTCCCGGAGTTTGAGAGATTTGGACGTGAAAGGGTATCAGTCTTGGCGGAGATTGGGAACCCTTCGCGAGAATGTCCAAAGTTTCAGCGGGATTTCCAAAATGTTGAAAGGAACTCGAAACATGACAACCTTGGTTTTGAGAATCTCTCCCGGAGTTTGAGAGATTCTCAACGTGAAAGAGTACCAATCTTGTCGGGGATTGGGAACCCTTCGCGAGAATGTCCAAAGTTTCAGCGGGATTTCCAAAATGTTGAAAGGAACTCGAAACATGTCAACCTTGGTTTTGAGAATCTCTCCCGGAGTTTGAGAGATTTGGACGTGAAAGGGTACCAATCTTGTCGGGGATTGGGAACCCTTCCCGAGAATGCCAAAAGTTTCAGCGGGATTTCCAAAATGTTGAAAGGAACTCGAAACATGTCAACCTTGGTTTTAAGAATCTCTCCCGGAGTTTGAGAGATTTGGACGTGAAAGGGTACCAATCTTGTCGGGGATTGGGAACCCTTCGCGAGAATGTCCAAAGTTTCAGCGGGATTTCCAAAATGTTGAAAGGAACTCGAAACATGTCAACCTTGGTTTTGAGAATCTCTCCCGGAGTTTGAGAGATTTGGACGTGAAAGGGTACCAATCTTGTCGGGGATTGGGAACCATTCGAGAGAATGTCCAAAGTTTCAGCGGGATTTCCAAAATGTTGAAAGGAACTCGAAACATGTCAACCTTGGTTTTGAGAATCTCTCCCGGAGTTTGAGAGATTTGGACGTGAAAGGGTACCAATCTTGTCGGGGATTGGGAACCCTTCGCGAGAATGTCCAAAGTTTCAGCGGGATTTCCAAAATGTTGAAAGGAACTCGAACCATGTCAACCTTGGTTTTGAGAATCTCTCCCGGAGTTTGAGAGATTTGGATGTGAAAGGGTACCAATCTTGTCGGGGATTGGGAACCCTTCGCGAGAATGTCCAAAGTTTCAGCGGGATTTCCAAAATGTTGAAAGGAACTCGAAACATGTCAACCTTGGTTTTGAGAATCTCTCCCAGAGTTTGAGAGATTTGGACGTGAAAGGGTACCAATCTTGTCGGGGATTGGGAACCCTTCGCGAGAATGTCCAAAGTTTCAGCGGGATTTCCAAAATGTTGAAAGGAACTCGAACCATGTCAACCTTGGTTTTGAGAATCTCTCACGGAGTTTGAGAGATTTGGACGTGAAAGGGTACCAATCTTGTCGGGGATTGGGAACCCTTCGCGAGAATGTCCAAAGTTTCAGCGGGATTTCCAAAATGTTGAAAGGAACTCGAAACATGTCAACCTTGGTTTTGAGAATCTCTCCCGGAGTTTGAGAGATTTGGACGTGAAAGGGTATCAGTCTTGGCGGAGATTGGGAACCCTTCGCGAGAATGTCCAAAGTTTCAGCGGGATTTCCAAAATGTTGAAAGGAACTCGAAACATGACAACCTTGGTTTTGAGAATCTCTCCCGGAGTTTGAGAGATTCTCAACGTGAAAGAGTACCAATCTTGTCGGGGATTGGGAACCCTTCGCGAGAATGTCCAAAGTTTCAGCGGGATTTCCAAAATGTTGAAAGGAACTCGAAACATGTCAACCTTGGTTTTGAGAATCTCTCCCGGAGTTTGAGAGATTTGGACGTGAAAGGGTACCAATCTTGTCGGGGATTGGGAACCCTTCCCGAGAATGCCAAAAGTTTCAGCGGGATTTCCAAAATGTTGAAAGGAACTCGAAACATGTCAACCTTGGTTTTGAGAATCTCTCCCGGAGTTTGAGAGATTTGGACGTGAAAGGGTACCAATCTTGTCGGGGATTGGGAACCCTTCGCGAGAATGTCCAAAGTTTCAGCGGGATTTCCAAAATGTTGAAAGGAACTCGAAACATGTCAACCTTGGTTTTGAGAATCTCTCACGGAGTTTGAGAGATTTGGACGTGAAAGGGTACCAATCTTGTCGGGGATTGGGAACCCTTCGCGAGAATGTCCAAAGTTTCAGCGGGATTTCCAAAATGTTGAAAGGAACTCGAAACATGTCAACCTTGGTTTTGAGAATCTCTCACGGAGTTTGAGAGATTTGGACGTGAAAGGGTACCAATCTTGTCGGGGATTGGGAACCCTTCGCGAGAATGTCCAAAGTTTCAGCGGGATTTCCAAAATGTTGAAAGGAACTCGAAACATGTCAACCTTGGTTTTGAGAATCTCTCCCGGAGTTTGAGAGATTTGGACGTGAAAGGGTATCAGTCTTGGCGGAGATTGGGAACCCTTCGCGAGAATGTCCAAAGTTTCAGCGGGATTTCCAAAATGTTGAAAGGAACTCGAAACATGACAACCTTGGTTTTGAGAATCTCTCCCGGAGTTTGAGAGATTCTCAACGTGAAAGAGTACCAATCTTGTCGGGGATTGGGAACCCTTCGCGAGAATGTCCAAAGTTTCAGCGGGATTTCCAAAATGTTGAAAGGAACTCGAAACATGTCAACCTTGGTTTTGAGAATCTCTCCCGGAGTTTGAGAGATTTGGACGTGAAAGGGTACCAATCTTGTCGGGGATTGGGAACCCTTCCCGAGAATGTCCAAAGTTTCAGCGGGATTTCCAAAATGTTGAAAGGAACTCGAAACATGTCAACCTTGGTTTTGAGAATCTCTCCCGGAGTTTGAGAGATTTGGACGTGAAAGGGTACCAATCTTGTCGGGGATTGGGAACCCTTAAAGAGAATGTCCAAAGTTTCAGCGGGATTTCCAAAATGTTGAAAGGAACTCGAAACATGTCAACCTTGGTTTTGAGAATCTCTCCCGGAGTTTGAGAGATTTGGACGTGAAAGGGTACCAATCTTGTCGGGGATTGGGAACCATTCGAGAGAATGTCCAAAGTTTCAGCGGGATTTCCAAAATGTTGAAAGGAACTCGAAACATGTCAACCTTGGTTTTGAGAATCTCTCCCGGAGTTTGAGAGATTTGGACGTGAAAGGGTACCAATCTTGTCGGGGATTGGGAACCCTTCGCGAGAATGTCCAAAGTTTCAGCGGGATTTCCAAAATGTTGAAAGGAACTCGAACCATGTCAACCTTGGTTTTGAGAATCTCTCCCGGAGTTTGAGAGATTTGGATGTGAAAGGGTACCAATCTTGTCGGGGATTGGGAACCCTTCGCGAGAATGTCCAAAGTTTCAGCGGGATTTCCAAAATGTTGAAAGGAACTCGAAACATGTCAACCTTGGTTTTGAGAATCTCTCCCAGAGTTTGAGAGATTTGGACGTGAAAGGGTACCAATCTTGTCGGGGATTGGGAACCCTTCGCGAGAATGTCCAAAGTTTCAGCGGGATTTCCAAAATGTTGAAAGGAAGTCGAACCATGTCAACCTTGGTTTTGAGAATCTCTCACGGAGTTTGAGAGATTTGGACGTGAAAGGGTACCAATCTTGTCGGGGATTGGGAACCCTTCGCGAGAATGTCCAAAGTTTCAGCGGGATTTCCAAAATGTTGAAAGGAACTCGAAACATGTCAACCTTGGTTTTGAGAATCTCTCCCGGAGTTTGAGAGATTTGGACGTGAAAGGGTATCAGTCTTGGCGGAGATTGGGAACCCTTCGCGAGAATGTCCAAAGTTTCAGCGGGATTTCCAAAATGTTGAAAGGAACTCGAAACATGACAACCTTGGTTTTGAGAATCTCTCCCGGAGTTTGAGAGATTCTCAACGTGAAAGAGTACCAATCTTGTCGGGGATTGGGAACCCTTCGCGAGAATGTCCAAAGTTTCAGCGGGATTTCCAAAATGTTGAAAGGAACTCGAAACATGTCAACCTTGGTTTTGAGAATCTCTCCCGGAGTTTGAGAGATTTGGACGTGAAAGGGTACCAATCTTGTCGGGGATTGGGAACCCTTCCCGAGAATGCCAAAAGTTTCAGCGGGATTTCCAAAATGTTGAAAGGAACTCGAAACATGTCAACCTTGGTTTTGAGAATCTCTCCCGGAGTTTGAGAGATTTGGACGTGAAAGGGTACCAATCTTGTCGGGGATTGGGAACCCTTCGCGAGAATGTCCAAAGTTTCAGCGGGATTTCCAAAATGTTGAAAGGAACTCGAAACATGTCAACCTTGGTTTTGAGAATCTCTCCCGGAGTTTGAGAGATTTGGACGTGAAAGGGTACCAATCTTGTCGGGGATTGGGAACCATTCGAGAGAATGTCCAAAGTTTCAGCGGGATTTCCAAAATGTTGAAAGGAACTCGAAACATGTCAACCTTGGTTTTGAGAATCTCTCCCGGAGTTTGAGAGATTTGGACGTGAAAGGGTACCAATCTTGTCGGGGATTGGGAACCCTTCGCGAGAATGTCCAAAGTTTCAGCGGGATTTCCAAAATGTTGAAAGGAACTCGAACCATGTCAACCTTGGTTTTGAGAATCTCTCCCGGAGTTTGAGAGATTTGGATGTGAAAGGGTACCAATCTTGTCGGGGATTGGGAACCCTTCGCGAGAAGGTCCAAAGTTTCAGCGGGATTTCCAAAATGTTGAAAGGAACTCGAAACATGTCAACCTTGGTTTTGAGAATCTCTCCCAGAGTTTGAGAGATTTGGACGTGAAAGGGTACCAATCTTGTCGGGGATTGGGAACCCTTCGCGAGAATGTCCAAAGTTTCAGCGGGATTTCCAAAATGTTGAAAGGAACTCGAAACATGTCAACCTTGGTTTTGAGAATCTCTCCCGGAGTTTGAGAGATTTGGACGTGAAAGGGTACCAGTCTTGTCGGGGATTGGGAACCCTTCGCGAGAATGTCCAAAGTTTCAGCGGGATTTCCAAAATGTTGAAAGGAATTCGAAACATGTCAACCTTGGTTTTGAGAATCTCTCCCGGAGTTTGAGAGATTTGGACGTGAAAGGGTACCAGTCTTGCCCAGGATTGGGAACCCTTCGCGAGAATGTCTAAAGTTTCAGCGGGATTTCCAAAATGTTGAAAGGAACTCGAAACATGTCAACCTTGGTTTTGAGAATCTCTCCTGGAGTTTGAGAGATTTGGACGTGAAAGGGTACCAATCTTGTCGGGGATTGGGAACCCTTCGCGAGAATGTCCAAAGTTTCAGCGGGATTTCCAAAATGTTGAAAGGAACTCGAACCATGTCAACCTTGGTTTTGAGAATCTCTCCCGGAGTTTGAGAGTGGCGGACATGAAAGGGTACCAATCTTGTCGGGGATTGGGAACCCTTCTCGAGAATGTCCAAAGTTTCCGCGGGATTTCCAAAATGTTGAAAGGAACTCGAAACATGTCAACCTCGATTTTGAGAATCTCTCCCGGAGTTTGAGAGATTTGGACGTGAAAGGGTACCAGTCTTGTCGGGGATTGGGAACCCTTCACGAGAATGTCCAAAGTTTCAGCGGGATTTCCAAAGTGTTGAAAGGAACTCGAAACATGTCAACCTTGGTTTTGAGAATCTCTCCCGGAGTTTGAGAGATTTGGACGTGAAAGGGTACCAATCTTGTCGGGGATTGGGAACCCTTCGTGAGAATGTCCAAAGTTTCAGCGGGATTTCCAAAATGTTGAAAGGAACTCGAAACATGTCAGCCTTGGTTTTGAGAATCTCTCCCGGAGTTTGAGACATTTGGACGTGGAAGGGTACCAATCTTGTCGGGGATTGGGAACCCTTCGCGAGAATGTCCAAAGTTTCAGCGGGATTTCCAAAATGTTGAAAGGAACTCGAAACATGTCAACCTTGGTTTTGAGAATCTCTCCCGGAGTTTGAGAGATCTGGACGTGAAAGGGTACCAATCTTGTCGGGGATTGGGAACCCTTCGCGAGAATGTCCAAAGTTTCAGCGGGATTTCCAAAATGTTGAAAGGAACTCGAAACACGTCAACCTTGGTTTTGAGAATCTCTCCTGGAGTTTGAGAGATTTGGACATGAAAGGGTACCAATCTTGTCGGGGATTGGGAACCCTTCGCGAGAATGTCCCAAGTTTCAGCGGGATTTCCAAAATGTTGAAAGGAACTCGAAACATGTCAGCCTTGGTTTTGAGAATCTCTCCCGGAGTTTGAGAGATTTGGACGTGAAAGGGTACCAATCTTGTCGGGGATTGGGAACCCTTCGCGAGAATGTCCAAAGTTTCAGCGGGATTTCCAAAATGTTGAAAGGAACTCGAAACATGTCAACCTTGGTTTTGAGAATCTCTCCCGGAGTTTGAGAGATTTGGACGTGAAAGGGTACCAATCTTGTCGGGGATTGGGAACCCTTCGCGAGAATGTCCAAAGTTTCAGCGGGATTTCCAAAATGTTGAAAGGAACTCGAAACATGTCAACCTTGGTTTTGAGAATCTCTCCCGGAGTTTGAGAGATGCGAACATGAAAGGATACCAATCTTGTCAAGGATTCGGAACCCTTCGCGAGAATGTCCAAAGTTTCAGCGGGATTTCCAAAATGTTGAAAGGAACTCGAAACATGTCAACCTTGGTTTTGAGAATCTCTCCCGGAGTTTGAGAGATTTGGACGTGAAAGGGTACCAATCTTGTCGGGGATTGGGAACCCTTCCCGAGAATGCCAAAAGTTTCAGCGGGATTTCCAAAATGTTGAAAGGAACTCGAAACATGTCAACCTTGGTTTTGAGAATCTCTCCCGGAGTTTGAGAGATCTGGACGTGAGGGGGTACCAATCTTGTCGGGGATTGGGAACCCTTCGCGAGAATGTCCAAAGTTTCAGCGGGATTTCCAAAATGTTGAAAGGAACTCGAAACACGTCAACCTTGGTTTTGAGAATCTCTCCTGGAGTTTGAGAGATTTGGACATGAAAGGGTACCAATCTTGTCGGGGATTGGGAACCCTTTGCGACAATGTCCAAAGTTTCAGCGGGATTTCCAAAATGTTGAAAGGAACTCGAAACATGTCAACCTTGGTTTTGAGAATCTCTCCCGGAGTTTGAGAGATTTGGACGTGAAAGGGTACCAATCTTGTCGGGGATTGGGAACCCTCCGCCAGAATGTCCAAAGTTTCAGCGGGATTTCCAAAATGTTGAAAGGAACTCGAAACATGTCAGCCTTGGTTTTGAGAATCTCTCCCGGAGTTTGAGAGATTTGGACGTGAAAGGGTACCAATCTTGTCGGGGATTGGGAACCCTTCGCGAGAATGTCCAAAGTTTCAGCGGGATTTCCAAAATGTTGAAAGGAACTCGAACCATGTCAACCTTGGTTTTGAGAATCTCTCGCGGAGTTTGAGAGATTTGGACGTGAAAGGGTACCAATCTTGTCGGGGATTGGGAATCCTTCGCGAGAATGTCCAAAGTTTCAGCGGGATTTCCAAAATGTTGAAAGGAACTCGAAACATGTCAACCTTGGTTTTGAGAATCTCTCCTGGAGTTTGAGAGATTTGGACATGAAAGGGTACCAATCTTGTCGGGGATCGGGAACCCTTCGCGAGAATGTCCAAAGTTTCAGCGGGATTTCCAAAATGTTGAAAGGAACTCGAAACATGTCAACCTTGGTTTTGAGAATCTCTCCCGGAGTTTGAGAGATGCGAACATGAAAGGATACCAATCTTGTCAAGGATTCGGAACCCTTCGCGAGAATGTCCAAAGTTTCAGCGGGATTTCCAAAATGTTGAAAGGAACTCGAAACATGTCAGCCTTGGTTTTGAGAATCTCTCCCGGAGTTTGAGAGATTTGGACGTGAAAGGGTACCAATCTTGTCGGGGATTGGGAACCCTTCACCAGAATGTCCAAAGTTTCAGCGGGATTTCCAAAATGTTGAAAGGAACTCGAAACATGTCAACCTTGGTTTTGAGAATCTCTCACGGAGTTTGAGAGATTTGGACGTGAAAGGGTACCAATCTTGTCGGGGATTGGGAACCCTTCGCGAGAATGTCCAAAGTTTCAGCGGGATTTCCAAAATGTTGAAAGGAACTCGAAACATGTCAACCTTGGTTTTGAGAATCTCTCCCGGAGTTTGAGAGATTTGGACGTGAAAGGGTATCAGTCTTGTCGGAGATTGGGAACCCTTCGCGAGAATGTCCAAAGTTTCAGCGGGATTTCCAAAATGTTGAAAGGAACTCGAAACATGACAACCTTGGTTTTGAGAATCTCTCCCGGAGTTTGAGAGATTCTCAACGTGAAAGAGTACCAATCTTGTCGGGGATTGGGAATCCTTCGCGAGAATGTCCAAAGTTTCAGCGGGATTTCCAAAATGTTGAAAGGAACTCGAAACATGTCAACCTTGGTTTTGAGAATCTCTCCCGGAGTTTGAGAGATTTGGACGTGAAAGGGTACCAATCTTGTCGGGGATTGGGAACCCTTCCCGAGAATGCCAAAAGTTTCAGCGGGATTTCCAAAATGTTGAAAGGAACTCGAAACATGTCAACCTTGGTTTTGAGAATCTCTCCCGGAGTTTGAGAGATTTGGACGTGAAAGGGTACCAATCTTGTCGGGGATTGGGAACCCTTCGCGAGAATGTCCAAAGTTTCAGCGGGATTTCCAAAATGTTGAAAGGAACTCGAAACATGTCAACCTTGGTTTTGAGAATCTCTCCCGGAGTTTGAGAGATTTGGACGTGAAAGGGTACCAATCTTGTCGGGGATTGGGAACCATTCGAGAGAATGTCCAAAGTTTCAGCGGGATTTCCAAAATGTTGAAAGGAACTCGAAACATGTCAACCTTGGTTTTGAGAATCTCTCCCGGAGTTTGAGAGATTTGGACGTGAAAGGGTACCAATCTTGTCGGGGATTGGGAACCCTTCGCGAGAATGTCCAAAGTTTCAGCGGGATTTCCAAAATGTTGAAAGGAACTCGAAACATGTCAACCTTGGTTTTGAGAATCTCTCCCAGAGTTTGAGAGATTTGGACGTGAAAGGGTACCAATCTTGTCGGGGATTGGGAACCCTTCGCGAGAATGTCCAAAGTTTCAGCGGGATTTCCAAAATGTTGAAAGGAACTCGAAACATGTCAACCTTGGTTTTGAGAATCTCTCCCGGAGTTTGAGAGATTTGGACGTGAAAGGGTACCAGTCTTGTCGGGGATTGGGAACCCTTCGCGAGAATGTCCAAAGTTTCAGCGGGATTTCCAAAATGTTGAAAGGAACTCGAAACATGTCAACCTTGGTTTTGAGAATCTCTCCCGGAGTTTGAGAGATTTGGACGTGAAAGGGTACCAATCTTGTCGGGCATCGGGAACCCTTCGCGAGAATGTCCAAAGTTTCAGCGGGATTTCCAAAATGTTGAAAGGAACTCGAACCATGTCAACCTTGGTTTTGAGAATCTCTCCCGGAGTTTGAGAGATTTGGACGTGAAAGGGTACCAATCTTGTCGGGGATTGGGAACCCTTCGCGAGAATGTCCAAAGTTTCAGCGGGATTTCTAAAATGTTGAAAGGAACTCGAAACATGTCAACCTTGGTTTTGAGAATCTCTCCCGGAGTTTGAGAGATTTGGACGTGAAAGGGTACCAATCTTGTCGGGGATTGGGAACCCTTCGCGAGAATGTCCAAAGTTTCAGCGGGATTTCCAAAATGTTGAAAGGAACTCGAAACATGTCAACCTTGGTTTTGAGAATCTCTCCCGGAGTTTGAGAGATTTGGACGTGAAAGGGTACCAATCTTGTCGGGGATTGGGAACCCTTCGCCAGAATGTCCAAAGTTTCAGGGGGATTTCCAAAATGTTGAAAGGAACTCGAAACATGTCAACCTTGGTTTTGAGAATCTCTCCCGGAGTTTGAGAGATTTGGACGTGAAAGGGTACCAATCTTGTTGGGGATTGGGAACCCTTCGCGAGAATGTCCAAAGTTTCAGCGGGATTTCCAAAATGTTGAAAGGAACTCGAAACATGTCAACCTTGGTTTTGAGAATCTCTCCCGGAGTTTGAGAGATTTGGACGTGAAAGGGTACCAATCTTGTCGGGGATTGGGAACCCTTCGCGAGAATGTCCAAAGTTTCAGCGGGATTTCCAAAATGTTGAAAGGAACTCGAAACATGTCAACCTTGGTTTTGAGAATCTCTCCCAGAGTTTGAGAGATTTGGACGTGAAAGGGTACCAATCTTGTCGGGGATTGGGAACCCTTCGCGAGAATGTCCAAAGTTTCAGCGGGATTTCCAAAATGTTGAAAGGAACTCGAAACATGTCAACCTTGGTTTTGAGAATCTCTCCCGGAGTTTGAGAGATTTGGACGTGAAAGGGTACCAGTCTTGTCGGGGATTGGGAACCCTTCACGAGAATGTCCAAAGTTTCAGCGGGATTTCCAAAATGTTGAAAGGAACTCGAAACATGTCAACCTTGGTTTTGAGAATCTCTCCCGGAGTTTGAGAGATTTGGACGTGAAAGGGTACCAATCTTGTCGGGCATCGGGAACCCTTCGCGAGAATGTCCAAAGTTTCAGCGGGATTTCCAAAATGTTGAAAGGAACTCGAACCATGTCAACCTTGGTTTTGAGAATCTCTCCCGGAGTTTGAGAGATTTGGACGTGAAAGGGTACCAATCTTGTCGGGGATTGGGAACCCTTCGCGAGAATGTCCAAAGTTTCAGCGGGATTTCTAAAATGTTGAAAGGAACTCGAAACATGTCAACCTTGGTTTTGAGAATCTCTCCCGGAGTTTGAGAGATTTGGACGTGAAAGGGTACCAATCTTGTCGGGGATTGGGAACCCTTCGCGAGAATGTCCAAAGTTTCAGCGGGATTTCCAAAATGTTGAAAGGAACTCGAAACATGTCAACCTTGGTTTTGAGAATCTCTCCCGGAGTTTGAGAGATTTGGACGTGAAAGGGTACCAATCTTGTCGGGGATTGGGAACCCTTCGCCAGAATGTCCAAAGTTTCAGGGGGATTTCCAAAATGTTGAAAGGAACTCGAAACATGTCAACCTTGGTTTTGAGAATCTCTCCCGGAGTTTGAGAGATTTGGACGTGAAAGGGTACCAATCTTGTTGGGGATTGGGAACCCTTCGCGAGAATGTCCAAAGTTTCAGCGGGATTTCCAAAATGTTGAAAGGAACTCGAAACATGTCAACCTTGGTTTTGAGAATCTCTCCCGGAGTTTGAGAGATTTGGACGTGAAAGGGTACCAATCTTGTCGGGGATTGGGAACCCTCCGCCAGAATGTCCAAAGTTTCAGCGGGATTTCCAAAATGTTGAAAGGAACTCGAAACATGTCAACCTTGGTTTTGAGAATCTCTCCCGGAGTTTGAGAGATTTGGACGTGAAAGGGTACCAATCTTGTCGGGGATTGGGAACCCTTCGCGAGAATGTCCAAAGTTTCAGCGGGATTTCCAAAATGTTGAAAGGAACTCGAACCATGTCAACCTTGGTTTTGAGAATCTCTCCCGGAGTTTGAGAGATTTGGATGTGAAAGGGTACCAATCTTGTTGGGGATTGGGAACCCTTCGCGAGAATGTCCAAAGTTTCAGCGGGATTTCCAAAATGTTGAAAGGAACTCGAAACATGTCAACCTTGGTTTTGAGAATCTCTCCCGGAGTTTGAGAGATGCGGACGTGAAAGGGTACCAATCTTGTCGGGGATTGGGAACCCTTCGCGAGAATGTCCAAAGTTTCAGCGGGATTTCCAAAATGTTGAAAGGAACTCGAAACATGTCAACCTTGGTTTTGAGAATCTCTCCCGGAGTTTGAGAGATTTGGACGTGAAAGGGTACCAATCTTGTCGGGGATTGGGAACCCTTCGCGAGAATGTCCAAAGTTTCAGCGGGATTTCCAAAATGTTGAAAGGAACTCGAAACATGTCAACCTTGGTTTTGAGAATCTCTCCCGGAGTTTGAGAGATCTGGACGTGAAAGGGTACCAATCTTGTCGGGGATTGGGAACCCTTCGCCAGAATGTCCAAAGTTTCAGCGGGATTTCCAAAATGTTGAAAGGAACTCGAAACATGTCAACCTTGGTTTTGAGAATCTCTCCCGGAGTTTGAGAGATTTGGACGTGAAAGGGTACCAATCTTGTTGGGGATTGGGAACCCTTCGCGAGAATGTCCAAAGTTTCAGCGGGATTTCCAAAATGTTGAAAGGAACTCGAAACATGTCAACCTTGGTTTTGAGAATCTCTCCCGGAGTTTGAGAGATTTGGACGTGAAAGGGTACCAATCTTGTCGGGGATTGGGAACCCTCCGCCAGAATGTCCAAAGTTTCAGCGGGATTTCCAAAATGTTGAAAGGAACTCGAAACATGTCAACCTTGGTTTTGAGAATCTCTCCCGGAGTTTGAGAGATTTGGACGTGAAAGGGTACCAATCTTGTCGGGGATTGGGAACCCTTCGCGAGAATGTCCAAAGTTTCAGCGGGATTTCCAAAATGTTGAAAGGAACTCGAACCATGTCAACCTTGGTTTTGAGAATCTCTCCCGGAGTTTGAGAGATGCGGACGTGAAAGGGTACCAATCTTGTCGGGGATTGGGAACCCTTCGCGAGAATGTCCAAAGTTTCAGCGGGATTTCCAAAATGTTGAAAGGAACTCGAAACATGTCAACCTTGGTTTTGAGAATCTCTCCGGAGTTTGAGAGATTTGGACGTGAAAGGGTACCAATCTTGTCGGGGATTGGGAACCCTTCGCGAGAATGTCCAAAGTTTCAGCGGGATTTCCAAAATGTTGAAAGGAACTCGAAACATGTCAACCTTGGTTTTGAGAATCTCTCCGGAGTTTGAGAGATTTGGACGTGAAAGGGTACCAATCTTGTCGGGGATTGGGAACCCTTCGCGAGAATGTCCAAAGTTTCAGCGGGATTTCCAAAATGTTGAAAGGAACTCGAAACATGTCAACCTTGGTTTTGAGAATCTCTCCCGGAGTTTGAGAGATTTGGACGTGAAAGGGTACCAGTCTTGCCGGGGATTGGGAACCCTTCGCGAGAATGTCCAAAGTTTCAGGGGGATTTCCAAAATGTTGAAAGGAACTCGAAACATGTCAACCTTGGTTTTGAGAATCTCTCCCGGAGTTTGAGAGATTTGGACGTGAAAGGGCACCAGTCTTGCCGGGGATTGGGAACCCTTCGCGAGAATGTCCAAAGTTTCAGCGGGATTTCCAAAATGTTGAAAGGAACTCGAAACATGTCAACCTTGGTTTTGAGAATCTCTCCCGGAGTTTGAGAGATTTGGACGTGAAAGGGAACCAGTCTTGTCGGGGATTGGGAACCATTCGAGAGAATGTCCAAAGTTTCAGCGGGATTTCCAAAATGTTGAAAGGAACTCGAACCATGTCAACCTTGGTTTTGAGAATCTCTCCCGGAGTTTGAGAGATTTGGACGTGAAAGGGTACCAATCTTGTCGGGGATTGGGAACCCTTCGCCAGAATGTCCAAAATTTCAGCGGGATTTCCAAAATGTTGAAAGGAACTCGAAACATGTCAACCTTGGTTTTGAGAATCTCTCCCAGAGTTTAAGAGATTTGGACGTGAAAGTGTACTAATCTTGTCGGGGATTGGGAACCCTTCGCCAGAATGTCCAAAGTTTCAGCGGGATTTCCAAAATGTTGAAAGGAACTGGAAACATGTCAACCTTGGTTTTGAGAATCTCTCCCGGAGTTTGAGAGATTTGGACGTGAAAGGGTACCAGTCTTGTCGGGGATTGGGAACCCTTCGCGAGAATGTCCAAAGTTTCAGCGGGATTTCCAAAATGTTGAAAGGAACTCGAAACATGTGAACCTTGGTTTTGAGAATCTCTGCCGGAGTTTGAGAGATTTGGACGTGAAAGGGTACCAATCTTGTCGGGGATTGGGAACCCTTCGCGAGAATGTCCAAAGTTTCAGCGGGATTTCCAAAATGTTGAAAGGAAGTCGAAACATGTCAAGCTTGGTTTTGAGAATCTCTCCCGGAGTTTGAGAGATTTGGACGTTAAAGGGTAACAATCTTGTCGGGGATTGGGAACCCTTTGCGACAATGTCCAAAGTTTCAGCGGGATTTCCAAAATGTTGAAAGGAACTCGAAACATGTCAACCTTGGTTTTGAGAATCTCTCCCGGATTTTGAGAGATTTGGACGTGAAAGGGTACCAATCTTGTCGGGGATTGGGAACCCTTCGCGAGAATGTCCAAAGTTTCAGCGGGATTTCCAAAATGTTGAAAGGAACTCGAAACATGTCAACCTTGGTTTTGAGAATCTCTCCCGGAGTTTGAGAGATTTGGACGTGAAAGGGTACCAGTCTTGTCGGGGATTGGGAACCCTTCGCGAGAATGTCCAAAGTTTCAGCGGGATTTCCAAAATGTTGAAAGGAACTCGAAACATGTCAACCTTGGTTTTGAGAATCTCTCCCGGAGTTTGAGAGATTTGGACGTGAAAGGGTACCAATCTTGTCGGGCATCGGGAACCCTTCGCGAGAATGTCCAAAGTTTCAGCGGGATTTCCAAAATGTTGAAAGGAACTCGAACCATGTCAACCTTGGTTTTGAGAATCTCTCCCGGAGTCTGAGAGATTTGGACGTGAAAGGGTACCAATCTTGTCGGGGATTGGGAACCCTTCGCGAGAATGTCCAGAGTTTCAGCGGGATTTCTAAAATGTTGAAAGGAACTCGAAACATGTCAACCTTGGTTTTGAGAATCTCTCCCGGAGTTTGAGAGATTTGGACGTGAAAGGGTACCAATCTTGTCGGGGATTGGGAACCCTTCGCGAGAATGTCCAAAGTTTCAGCGGGATTTCCAAAATGTTGAAAGGAACTCGAAACATGTCAACCTTGGTTTTGAGAATCTCTCCCGGAGTTTGAGAGATTTGGACGTGAAAGGGTACCAATCTTGTCGGGGATTGGGAACCCTTCGCCAGAATGTCCAAAGTTTCAGGGGGATTTCCAAAATGTTGAAAGGAACTCGAAACATGTCAACCTTGGTTTTGAGAATCTCTCCCGGAGTTTGAGAGATTTGGACGTGAAAGGGTACCAATCTTGTTGGGGATTGGGAACCCTTCGCGAGAATGTCCAAAGTTTCAGCGGGATTTCCAAAATGTTGAAAGGAACTCGAAACATGTCAACCTTGGTTTTGAGAATCTCTCCCAGAGTTTGAGAGATTTGGACGTGAAAGGGTACCAATCTTGTCGGGGATTGGGAACCCTTCGCGAGAATGTCCAAAGTTTCAGCGGGATTTCCAAAATGTTGAAAGGAACTCGAAACATGTCAACCTTGGTTTTGAGAATCTCTCCCAGAGTTTGAGAGATTTGGACGTGAAAGGGTACCAATCTTGTCGGGGATTGGGAACCCTTCGCGAGAATGTCCAAAGTTTCAGCGGGATTTCCAAAATGTTGAAAGGAACTCGAAACATGTCAACCTTGGTTTTGAGAATCTCTCCCGGAGTTTGAGAGATTTGGACGTGAAAGGGTACCAGTCTTGTCGGGGATTGGGAACCCTTCGCGAGAATGTCCAAAGTTTCAGCGGGATTTCCAAAATGTTGAAAGGAACTCGAAACATGTCAACCTTGGTTTTGAGAATCTCTCCCGGAGTTTGAGAGATTTGGACGTGAAAGGGTACCAATCTTGTCGGGCATCGGGAACCCTTCGCGAGAATGTCCAAAGTTTCAGCGGGATTTCCAAAATGTTGAAAGGAACTCGAACCATGTCAACCTTGGTTTTGAGAATCTCTCCCGGAGTTTGAGAGATTTGGACGTGAAAGGGTACCAATCTTGTCGGGGATTGGGAACCCTTCGCGAGAATGTCCAAAGTTTCAGCGGGATTTCTAAAATGTTGAAAGGAACTCGAAACATGTCAACCTTGGTTTTGAGAATCTCTCCCGGAGTTTGAGAGATTTGGACGTGAAAGGGTACCAATCTTGTCGGGGATTGGGAACCCTTCGCGAGAATGTCCAAAGTTTCAGCGGGATTTCCAAAATGTTGAAAGGAACTCGAAACATGTCAACCTTGGTTTTGAGAATCTCTCCCGGAGTTTGAGAGATTTGGACGTGAAAGGGTACCAATCTTGTCGGGGATTGGGAACCCTTCGCCAGAATGTCCAAAGTTTCAGGGGGATTTCCAAAATGTTGAAAGGAACTCGAAACATGTCAACCTTGGTTTTGAGAATCTCTCCCGGAGTTTGAGAGATTTGGACGTGAAAGGGTACCAATCTTGTTGGGGATTGGGAACCCTTCGCGAGAATGTCCAAAGTTTCAGCGGGATTTCCAAAATGTTGAAAGGAACTCGAAACATGTCAACCTTGGTTTTGAGAATCTCTCCCGGAGTTTGAGAGATTTGGACGTGAAAGGGTACCAATCTTGTCGGGGATTGGGAACCCTCCGCCAGAATGTCCAAAGTTTCAGCGGGATTTCCAAAATGTTGAAAGGAACTCGAAACATGTCAACCTTGGTTTTGAGAATCTCTCCCGGAGTTTGAGAGATTTGGACGTGAAAGGGTACCAATCTTGTCGGGGATTGGGAACCCTTCGCGAGAATGTCCAAAGTTTCAGCGGGATTTCCAAAATGTTGAAAGGAACTCGAACCATGTCAACCTTGGTTTTGAGAATCTCTCCCGGAGTTTGAGAGATTTGGATGTGAAAGGGTACCAATCTTGTTGGGGATTGGGAACCCTTCGCGAGAATGTCCAAAGTTTCAGCGGGATTTCCAAAATGTTGAAAGGAACTCGAAACATGTCAACCTTGGTTTTGAGAATCTCTCCCGGAGTTTGAGAGATGCGGACGTGAAAGGGTACCAATCTTGTCGGGGATTGGGAACCCTTCGCGAGAATGTCCAAAGTTTCAGCGGGATTTCCAAAATGTTGAAAGGAACTCGAAACATGTCAACCTTGGTTTTGAGAATCTCTCCCGGAGTTTGAGAGATTTGGACGTGAAAGGGTACCAATCTTGTCGGGGATTGGGAACCCTTCGCGAGAATGTCCAAAGTTTCAGCGGGATTTCCAAAATGTTGAAAGGAACTCGAAACATGTCAACCTTGGTTTTGAGAATCTCTCCCGGAGTTTGAGAGATCTGGACGTGAAAGGGTACCAATCTTGTCGGGGATTGGGAACCCTTCGCCAGAATGTCCAAAGTTTCAGCGGGATTTCCAAAATGTTGAAAGGAACTCGAAACATGTCAACCTTGGTTTTGAGAATCTCTCCCGGAGTTTGAGAGATTTGGACGTGAAAGGGTACCAATCTTGTTGGGGATTGGGAACCCTTCGCGAGAATGTCCAAAGTTTCAGCGGGATTTCCAAAATGTTGAAAGGAACTCGAAACATGTCAACCTTGGTTTTGAGAATCTCTCCCGGAGTTTGAGAGATTTGGACGTGAAAGGGTACCAATCTTGTCGGGGATTGGGAACCCTCCGCCAGAATGTCCAAAGTTTCAGCGGGATTTCCAAAATGTTGAAAGGAACTCGAAACATGTCAACCTTGGTTTTGAGAATCTCTCCCGGAGTTTGAGAGATTTGGACGTGAAAGGGTACCAATCTTGTTGGGGATTGGGAACCCTTCGCGAGAATGTCCAAAGTTTCAGCGGGATTTCCAAAATGTTGAAAGGAACTCGAACCATGTCAACCTTGGTTTTGAGAATCTCTCCCGGAGTTTGAGAGATGCGGACGTGAAAGGGTACCAATCTTGTCGGGGATTGGGAACCCTTCGCGAGAATGTCCAAAGTTTCAGCGGGATTTCCAAAATGTTGAAAGGAACTCGAAACATGTCAACCTTGGTTTTGAGAATCTCTCCGGAGTTTGAGAGATTTGGACGTGAAAGGGTACCAATCTTGTCGGGGATTGGGAACCCTTCGCGAGAATGTCCAAAGTTTCAGCGGGATTTCCAAAATGTTGAAAGGAACTCGAAACATGTCAACCTTGGTTTTGAGAATCTCTCCGGAGTTTGAGAGATTTGGACGTGAAAGGGTACCAATCTTGTCGGGGATTGGGAACCCTTCGCGAGAATGTCCAAAGTTTCAGCGGGATTTCCAAAATGTTGAAAGGAACTCGAAACATGTCAACCTTGGTTTTGAGAATCTCTCCCGGAGTTTGAGAGATTTGGACGTGAAAGGGTACCAGTCTTGCCGGGGATTGGGAACCCTTCGCGAGAATGTCCAAAGTTTCAGGGGGATTTCCAAAATGTTGAAAGGAACTCGAAACATGTCAACCTTGGTTTTGAGAATCTCTCCCGGAGTTTGAGAGATTTGGACGTGAAAGGGCACCAGTCTTGCCGGGGATTGGGAACCCTTCGCGAGAATGTCCAAAGTTTCAGCGGGATTTCCAAAATGTTGAAAGGAACTCGAAACATGTCAACCTTGGTTTTGAGAATCTCTCCCGGAGTTTGAGAGATTTGGACGTGAAAGGGAACCAGTCTTGTCGGGGATTGGGAACCATTCGAGAGAATGTCCAAAGTTTCAGCGGGATTTCCAAAATGTTGAAAGGAACTCGAACCATGTCAACCTTGGTTTTGAGAATCTCTCCCGGAGTTTGAGAGATTTGGACGTGAAAGGGTACCAATCTTGTCGGGGATTGGGAACCCTTCGCCAGAATGTCCAAAATTTCAGCGGGATTTCCAAAATGTTGAAAGGAACTCGAAACATGTCAACCTTGGTTTTGAGAATCTCTCCCAGAGTTTAAGAGATTTGGACGTGAAAGTGTACTAATCTTGTCGGGGATTGGGAACCCTTCGCCAGAATGTCCAAAGTTTCAGCGGGATTTCCAAAATGTTGAAAGGAACTGGAAACATGTCAACCTTGGTTTTGAGAATCTCTCCCGGAGTTTGAGAGATTTGGACGTGAAAGGGTACCAGTCTTGTCGGGGATTGGGAACCCTTCGCGAGAATGTCCAAAGTTTCAGCGGGATTTCCAAAATGTTGAAAGGAACTCGAAACATGTGAACCTTGGTTTTGAGAATCTCTCCCGGAGTTTGAGAGATTTGGACGTGAAAGGGTACCAATCTTGTCGGGGATTGGGAACCCTTCGCGAGAATGTCCAAAGTTTCAGCGGGATTTCCAAAATGTTGAAAGGAACTGGAAACATATCAACCTTGGTTTTGAGAATCTCTCCCGGAGTTTGAGAGATTTGGACGTGAAAGGGTACCAATCTTGTCGGGGATTGGGAAGCCTTCGCGAGAATGTCCAAAGTTTCAGCGGGATTTCCAAAATGTTGAAAGGAACTCGAACCATGTCAACCTTGGTTTTGAGAATCTCTCCCGGAGTTTGAGAGATTTGGACGTGAAAGGGTACCAATCTTGTCGGGGATTGGGAACCCTTCGCGAGAATGTCCAAAGTGTCAGCGAGATTTCCAAAATGTTGAAAGGAACTCGAAACACGTCAACCTTGGTTTTGAGAATCTCTCCCGGAGTTTGAGAGATTTGGAAGTGAAAGGGTACCAATCTTGTCGGGGATTGGGAACCCTTCGCGAGAATGTCCAAAGTTTCAGCGGGATTTCCAAAATGTTGAAAGGAACTCGAAACATGTCAACCTTGGTTTTGAGAATCTCTCCCGGAGTTTGAGAGATTTGGACGTGAAAGGGTACCAATCTTGTCGGGGATTGGGAACCCTTCGCGAGAATGTCCAAAGTTTCAGCGGGATTTCCAAAATGTTGAAAGGAACTCGAAACATGTCAACCTTGGTTTTGAGAATCTCTCCCGGAGTTTGAGACATTTGGACGTGAAAGGGTACCAATCTTGTCGGGGATTGGGAACCCTTCGCGAGAATGTCCAAAGTTTCAGCGGGATTTCCAAAATGTTGAAAGGAACTCGAAACATGTCAACCTTGGATTTGAGAATCTCTCCCGGAGTTTGAGAGATTTGGACGTGAAAGGGTACCAATCTTGTCGGGGATTGGGAACCCTTCGCGAGAATGTCCAAAGTTTCAGGGGGATTTCCAAAATGTTGAAAGGAAGTCGAAACATATCACCCTTGGTTTTGAGAATCTATCCCGGACTTTGAGAGATTTGGACGTGAAAGTGTACCAACCTTGTCGGGGATTGGGAACCCTTCGCGAGAATGTCCAAAGTTTCAGCGGGATTTCCAAAATGTTGAAAGGAACTCGAAACATGTCAAACTTGGTTTTGAGAATCTCTCCCGGAGTTTGAGAGATTTGGACGTGAAAGGGTACCAATCTTGTCGGGGATTGGGAACCCTTCGCGAGAATGTCCAAAGTTTCAGCGGGATTTCCAAAATGTTGAAAGGAACTCGAAACATGTCAACCTTGGTTTTGAGAATCTCTCCCGGAGTTTGAGAGATTTGGACGTGAAAGGGTACCAATCTTGTCGGGGATTGGGAACCCTTCGCGAGAATGTCCAAAGTTTCAGTGGGATTTCCAAAATGTTGAAAGGAACTCGAAACATGTCAACCTTGGTTTTGAGCATCTCTCCCGGAGTTTGAGAGATTTGGACGTGAAAGGGTACCAATCTTGTCGGGGATTGGGAACCCTTCGCGAGAATGTTCAAAGTTTCAGCGGGATTTCCAAAATGTTGAAAGGATCTCGAAACATGTCAACCTTGGTTTTGAGAATCTCTCCCGGAGTTTGAGAGATTTGGACGTGAAAGGGTGCCAATCTTGTCGGGGATTGGGAACCCTTCGCGAGAATGTCCAAAGTTTCAGCGGGATTTCCAAAATGTTGAAAGGAACTCGAAACATGTCAACCTTGGTTTTGAGAATCTCTCCCGGAGTTTGAGAGATTTGGACGTGAAAGGGCACCAGTCTTGTCGGGAATTGGGAACCCTTCGCGAGAATGTCCAAAGTTTCAGCGGGATTTCCAAAATGTTGAAAGGAACTGGAAACTTGTCAACCTTGTTTTTGAGAATCTCTCCCGGAGTTTGAGAGATTTGGACGTGAAAGGGTACCAGTCTTGTCGGGGATTGGGAACCCGACGCGAAAATGTCCAAAGTTTCAGCAGGATTTCCAAAATGTTGAAAGGAACTCGAAACATGTCAACCTTGGTTTTGAGAATCTCTGCCGGAGTTTGAGAGATTTGGACGTGAAAGGGTACCAATCTTGTCGGGGATTGGGAACCCTTCGCGAGAATGTCCAAAGTTTCAGCGGGATTTCCAAAATGTTGAAAGGAAGTCGAAACATGTCAAGCTTGGTTTTGAGAATCTCTCCCGGAGTTTGAGAGATTTGGACGTTAAAGGGTAACAATCTTGTCGGGGATTGGGAACCCTTTGCGACAATGTCCAAAGTTTCAGCGGGATTTCCAAAATGTTGAAAGGAACTCGAAACATGTCAACCTTGGTTTTGAGAATCTCTCCCGGATTTTGAGAGATTTGGACGTGAAAGGGTACCAATCTTGTCGGGGATTGGGAACCCTTCGCGAGAATGTCCAAAGTTTCAGCGGGATTTCCAAAATGTTGAAAGGAACTCGAAACATGTCAACCTTGGTTTTGAGAATCTCTCACGGAGTTTGAGAGATTTGGACGTGAAAGGGTAACAATCCTGTCGGGGATTGGGAACCCTTCGCGAGAATGTCCAAAGTTTCAGCGGGATTTCCAAAATGTTGAAAGGAACTCGAAACATGTCACCCTTGGTTTTGAGAATCTCTCCCGGAGTTTGAGAGATTTGGACGTGAAAGGGTACCAGTCTTGTCGGGGATTGGGAACCCTTCGCGAGAATGTCAAAAGTTTCAGCGGGATTTCCAAAATGTTGAAAGGAACTCGAACCATGTCAACCTTGGTTTTGAGAATCTCTCCCGGAGTTTGAGAGATTTGGACGTGAAAGGGTACCAATCTTGTCGGGGATTGGGAACCCTTCGCGAGAATGTCCAAAGTTTCAGCGGGATTTCCAAAATGTTGAAAGGAACTCGAACCATGTCAACCTTGGTTTTGAGAATCTCTCCCGGAGTTTGAGAGATTTGGACGTGAAAGGGTACCAATCTTGTCGGGGATTGGGAACCCTACGCCAGAATGTCCAAAGTTTCAGCGGGATTTCCAAAATGTTGAAAGGAACTCGAAACATGTCAACCTTGGTTTTGAGAATCTCTCCCGGAGTTTGAGAGATTTGGACGTGAAAGGGTACCAATCTTGTCGGGGATTGGGAACCCTTCGCGAGAATGTCCAAAGTTTCAGCGGGATTTCCAAAATGTTGAAAGGAACTCGAAACATGTCAACCTTGGTTTTGAGAATCTCTGCCGGAGTTTGAGAGATTTGGACGTGAAAGGGTACCAATCTTGTCGGGGATTGGGAACCCTTCGCGAGAATGTCCAAAGTTTCAGCGGGATTTCCAAAATGTTGAAAGGAAGTCGAAACATGTCAAGCTTGGTTTTGAGAATCTCTCCCGGAGTTTGAGAGATTTGGACGTTAAAGGGTAACAATCTTGTCGGGGATTGGGAACCCTTTGCCAGAATGTCCAAAGTTTCAGCGGGATTTCCAAAATGTTGAAAGGAACTCGAAACATGTCAACCTTGGTTTTGAGAATCTCTCCCGGAGTTTGAGAGATTTGGACGTGAAAGGGTACCAATCTTGTCGGGGATTGGGAACCCTTCGCCAGAATGTCCAAAGTTTCAGCGGGATTTCCAAAATGTTGAAAGGAACTCGAAACATGTCAACCTTGGTTTTGAGAATCTCTCACGGAGTTTGAGAGATTTGGACGTGAAAGGGTACCAATCTTGTCGGGGATTGGGAACCCTTCGCGAGAATGTCCAAAGTTTCAGCGGGATTTCTAAAATGTTGAAAGGAACTCGAAACATGTCAACCTTGGTTTTGAGAATCTCTCCTGGAGTTTGAGAGATTTGGACGTGAAAGGGTACCAATCTTGTCGGGGATTGGGAACCCTTCGCGAGAATGTCCAAAGTTTCAGCGGGATTTCCAAAATGTTGAAAGGAACTCGAAACATGTCACCCTTGGTTTTGAGAATCTCTCCCGGAGTTTGAGAGATTTGGACGTGAAAGGGCACCAGTCTTGTCGGGGATTGGGAACCCTTCGCGAGAATGTCAAAAGTTTCAGCGGGATTTCCAAAATGTTGAAAGGAACTCGAAACATGTCACCCTTGGTTTTGAGAATCTCTCCCGGAGTTTGAGAGATTTGGACGTGAAAGGGAACCAGTCTTGTCGGGGATTGGGAACCATTCGAGAGAATGTCCAAAGTTTCAGCGGGATTTCCAAAATGTTGAAAGGAACTCGAACCATGTCAACCTTGGTTTTGAGAATCTCTCCCGGAGTTTGAGAGATTTGGACGTGAAAGGGTACCAATCTTGTCGGGGATTGGGAACCCTACGCCAGAATGTCCAAAGTTTCAGCGGGATTTCCAAAATGTTGAAAGGAACTCGAAACATATCAACCTTGGTTTTGAGAATCTCTCCCAGAGTTTAAGAGATTTGGACGTGAAAGTGTACCAATCTTGTCGGGGATTGGGAACCCTTCGCCAGAATGTCCAAAGTTTCAGTGGGATTTCCAAAATGTTGAAAGGAACTCGAAACATGTCAACCTTGGTTTTGAGAATCTCTCCCGGAGTTTGAGAGATTTGGACGTGAAAGGGTACCAGTCTTGTCGGGGATTGGGAACCCTTCGCGAGAATGTCCAAAGTTTCAGCGGGATTTCCAAAATGTTGAAAGGAACTCGAAACATGTCAACCTTGGTTTTGAGAATCTCTCCCGGAGTTTGAGAGATTTGGACGTGAAAGGGAACCAGTCTTGTCAGGGATTGGGAACCATTCGAGAGAATGTCCAAAGTTTCAGCGGGATTTCTAAAATGTTGAAAGGAACTCGAACCATGTCAACCTTGGTTTTGAGAATCTCTCCCGGAGTTTGAGAGATTTGGACGTGAAAGGGTACCAATCTTGTCGGGGATTGGGAACCCTTCGCGACAATGTCCAAAGTTTCAGCGGGATTTCCAAAATGTTGAAAGGAACTCGAAACATGTCAAGCTTGGTTTTGAGAATCTCTCCCGGACTTTGAGAGATTTGGACGTGAAAGGGTACCAGTCTTGTCGGGGATTGGGAACCCTTCGCGAGAATGTCCAAAGTTTCAGCGGGATTTCCAAAATGTTGAAAGGAACTCGAAACATGTCAACCTTGGTTTTGAGAATCTCTCCCGGAGTTTGAGAGATTTGGAAGTGAAAGGGTACCAGTCTTGCCGGGGATTGGGAACCCTTCGCGAGAATGTCCAAAGTTTCAGCAGGATTTCCAAAATGTTGAAAGGAACTCGAAACATGTCACCCTTGGTTTTGAGAATCTCTCCTGGAGTTTGAGAGATTTGGACGTGAAAGGGTACCAATCTTGTCGGGGATTGGGAACCCTTCGCGAGAATGTCCAAAGTTTCAGCGGGATTTCCAAAATGTTGAAAGGAACTCGAAACATGTCAACCTTGGTTTTGAGAATCTCTCCCGGAGTATGAGAGATTTGGACGTGAAAGGGTACCAGTCTTGTCGGGGATTGGGAACCCTTCGCGAGAATGTCCAAAGTTTCAGCGGGATTTCCAAAATGTTGAAAGGAACTGGAAACATGTCAACCTCGGTTTTGAGAATCTCTCCCGGAGTTTGAGAGATTTGGACGTGAAAGGGAACCAGTCTTGTCGGGGATTGGGAACCATTCGAGAGAATGTCCAAAGTTTCAGCGGGATTTCCAAAATGTTGAAAGGAACTCGAAACATGTCAACCTTGATTTTGAGAATCTCTCACGGAGTTTGAGAGATTTGGACGTGAAAGGGTACCAGTCTTGTCAGGGATTGGGAACCCTTCGCGAGAATGTCCAAAGTTTCAGCGGGATTTCCAAAATGTTGAAAGGAACTCGAAACATGTCAAACTTGGTTTTGAGAATCTCTCCCGGAGTTTGAGAGATTTGGACGTGAAAGGGTACCAATCTTGTCGGGGATTGGGAACCCTTCGCGACAATGTCCAAAGTTTCAGCGGGATTTCCAAAATCTTGAAAGGAACTCGAAACATGTCAACCTTGGTTTTGAGAATCTCTCCTGGAGTTTGAGAGATTTGGACGTGAAAGGGTACCAATCTTGTCGGGGATTGGGAACCCTTCGCGAGAATGTCCAAAGTTTCAGTGGGATTTCCAAAATGTTGAAAGGAACTCGAAACATGTCAACCTTGGTTTTGAGAATCTCTCCCGGAGTTTGAGAGATTTGGACGTGAAAGGGTACCAATCTTGTCGGGGATTGGGAACCCTTCGCGAGAATGTCCAAAGTTTCAGCGGGATTTCCAAAATGTTGGAAGGAACTCGAAACATGTCAACCTTGGTTTTGAGAATCTCTCCCGGACTTTGAGAGATTTGGACGTGAAAGGGTACCAGTCTTGTCGGGGATTGGGAACCCTTCGCCAGAATGTCCAAAGTTTCAGCGGGATTTCCAAAATGTTGAAAGGAACTCAAACCATGTCAACCTTGGTTTTGAGAATCTCTCCCGGAGTTTGAGAGATTTGGACGTGAAAGGGTACCAATCTTGTCGGGGATTGGGAACCCTTCGCGAGAATGTCCAAAGTTTCAGCGGGATTTCCAAAATGTTGAAAGGAACTGGAAACATGTCAACCTCGATTTTGAGAATCTCTCCCGGAGTTTGAGAGATTTGGACGTGAAAGGGTACGAATCTTGTCGGGGATTGGGAACCCTTCGCCAGAATGTCCAAAGTTTCAGCGGGATTTCCAAAATGTTGAAAGGAACTCGAAACATGTCAACCTTGGTTTTGAGAATCTCTCCCGGAGTTTGAGAGATTTGGACGTGAAAGGGTACCAATCTTGTCGGGGATTGGGAACCCTTCGCGAGAATGTCCAAAGTTTCAGCGGGATTTCCAAAATGTTGAAAGGAACTGGAATCATGTCAACCTTGGTTTTGAGAATCTCTCCCGGAGTTTGAGAGATTTGGACGTGAAAGGGTACCAATCTTGTCGGGGATTGGGAACCCTTCGCGAGAATGTCCAAAGTTTCAGCGGGATTTCCAAAATGGTGAAAGGAACTGGAAACATGTCAACCTTGGTTTTGAGAATCTCTCCCGGAGTTTGAGAGATTTGGACGTGAAAGGGTACCAATCTTGTCCGGGATTGAGAACCCTTCGCGAGAATGTCCAAAGTTTCAGCGGGATTTCCAAAATGTTGAAAGGAACTCGAAACATGTCAACCTTGGTTTTGAGAATCTCTCCCGGAGTTTGAGAGATTTGGACGTGAAAGGGTACCAATCTTGTCGGGGATTGAGAACCCTTCGCGAGCATGTCCAAAGTTTCAGCGGGATTTCCAAAATGTTGAAAGGAACTCGAAACATGTCAACCTTGGTTTTGAGAATCTCTCCCGGAGTTTGAGAGATTTGGACATGAAAGGGTACCAATCTTGTCGGGGATTGGGAACCCTTCACGAGAATGTCCAAAATTTCAGCGGGATTTCCAAAATGTTGAAAGCAACTCGAAACATGTCAACCTTGGTTTTGAGAATCTCTCCCGGAGTTTGAGAGATTTGGACGTGAAAGGGTACCAATCTTGTCGGGGATTGGGAACCCTTCGCGAGAATGTCCAAAGTTTCAGCGGGATTTCCAAAATGTTGAAAGGAACTGGAAACATGTCAACCTTGGTTTTGAGAATTTCTCCCGGAGTTTGAGAGATTTGGACGTGAAAGGGTACCAATCTTGTCCGGGATTGGGAACCCTTCGCGAGAATGTCCAAAGTTTCAGCGGGATTTCCAAAATGTTGAAAGGAACTCGAAACATGTCAACCTTGGTTTTGAGAATCTCTCCCGGAGTTTGAGAGATTTGGACGTGAAAGGGTACCAATCTTGTCGGGGATTGAGAACCCTTCGCGAGCATGTCCAAAGTTTCAGCAGGATTTCCAAAATGTTGAAAGGAACTCGAAACATGTCAACCTTGGTTTTGAGAATCTCTCCCGGAGTTTGAGAGATTTGGACATGAAAGGGTACCAATCTTGTCGGGGATTGGGAACCCTTCACGAGAATGTCCAAAATTTCAGCGGGATTTCCAAAATGTTGAAAGGAACTCGAAACATGTCAACCTTGGTTTTGAGAATCTCTCCCGGAGTTTGAGAGATTTGGACTTGAAAGGGTACCAGTCTTGCCGGGGATTGGGAAACCTTCGCGAGAATGTCCAAAGTTTCAGCGGGATTTCCAAAATGTTGAAAGGAACTCGAAACATGTCGACCTTGGTTTTGAGAATCTCTCCCGGAGTTTGAGAGATTTGGACGTGAAAGGGTACCAATCTTGTCGGGTATTGGGAACCCTTCGCCAGAATGTCCAAAGTTTCAGCGGGATTTCCAAAATGTTGAAAGGAACTGGAAACATGTCAACCTTGGTTTTGAGAATCTCTCCCGGAGTTTGAGAGATTTGGATGTGAAAGGGTACCAATCTTGTCGGGGATTGGGAACCCTTCGCGAGAATGTCCAAAGTTTCAGCGGGATTTCCAAAATGTTGAAAGCAACTCGAAACATGTCAACCTTGGTTTTGAGAATCTCTTCCGGAGTTTGAGAGATTTGGACGTGAAAGGGTACCAATCTTGTCGGGGATTGGGAACCCTTCGCGAGAATGTCCAAAGTTTCAGCGGGATTTCCAAAATGTTGAAAGGAACTCGAAACATGTCAACCTTGGTTTTGAGAATCTCTCCCGGAGTTTGAGAGATTTGGACGTGAAAGGGCACCAGTCTTGTCGGGGATTGGGAACCCTTCGCGAGAATGTCCAAAGTTTCAGCGGGATTTCCAAAATGTTGAAAGGAACTGGAAACATGTCAACCTTGGTTTTGAGAATCTCTCCCGGAGTTTGAGAGATTTGGACGTGAAAGGGTACCAGTCTTGTCCGGGATTGGGAACCCTTCGCGAGAATGTCCAAAGTTTCAGCGGGATTTCCAAAATGTTGAAAGGAACTCGAAACATGTCAACCTTGGTTTTGAGAATCTCTCCCGGAGTTTGAGAGATTTGGACGTGAAAGGGTACCAGTCTTGTCGGGGATCGGGAACCCTTCGCGAGAATGTCCAAAGTTTCAGCGGGATTTCCAAAATGTTGAAAGGAACTCGAAACATGTCAACCTTGGTTTTGAGAATCTCTCCCGGAGTTTGAGAGATTTGGACGTGAAAGGGCACCAGTCTTGTCGGGGATTGGGAACCCTTCGCGAGAATGTCCAAAGTTTCAGTGGGATTTCCAAAATATTGAAAGGAACTGGAAACATGTCAACCTTGGTTTTGAGAATCTCTCCCGGAGTTTGAGAGATTTGGACGTGAAAGGGTACCAATCTTGTCAGGGATTGAGAACCCTTCGCGAGAATGTCCAAAGTTTCAGCGGGATTTCCAAAATGTTGAAAGGAACTGGAAACATGTCAAGCTTGGTTTTGAGAATCTCTCCCGGACTTTGAGAGATTTGGATGTGAAAGGGTACCAATCTTGTCGGGGATTGGGAACCCTTCGCCAGAATGTCAAAGTTTCAGCGGGATTTCCAAAATGTTGAAAGGAACTCGAAACATGTCAACCTTGGTTTTGAGAATCTCTCCCGGAGTTTGAGAGATTTGGACGTGAAAGGGTACCAATCTTGTTGGGGATTGAGAACCCTTCGCGAGCATGTCCAAAGTTTCAGCGGGATTTCCAAAATGTTGAAAGGAACTCGAAACATGTCAACCTTGGTTTTGAGAATCTCTCCCGGAGTTTGAGAGATTTGGACATGAAAGGGTACCAGTCTTGTCGGGGATTGGGAACCCTTCACGAGAATGTCCAAAGTTTCAGCGGGATTTCCAAAATGTTGAAAGGAACTCGAAACATGTCAACCTTGGTTTTGAGAATCTCTCCCGGAGTTTGAGAGATTTGGACTTGAAAGGGTACCAGTCTTGCCGGGGATTGGGAACCCTTCGCGAGAATGTCCAAAGTTTCAGCGGGATTTCCAAAATGTTGAAAGGAACTCGAAACATGTCGACCTTGGTTTTGAGAATCTCTCCCGGAGTTTGAGAGATTTGGACGTGAAAGGGCACCAATCTTGTCGGGTATTGGGAACCCTTCGCCAGAATGTCCAAAGTTTCAGCGGGATTTCCAAAATGTTGAAAGGAACTGGAAACATGTCAACCTTGGTTTTGAGAATCTCTCCCGGAGTTTGAGAGATTTGGACGTGAAAGGGTACCAATCTTGTCGGGGATTGGGAACCCTTCGCGAGAATGTGCAAAGTTTCAGGGGGATTTCCAAAATGTTGAAAGCAACTCGAAACATGTCAACCTTGGTTTTGAGAATCTCTCCCGGAGTTTGAGAGATTTGGACGTGAAAGGGCACCAGTCTTGTCGGGGATTGGGAACCCTTTGCCAGAATGTCCAAAGTTTCAGCGGGATTTCCAAAATGGTGAAAGGAACTCGAAACATGTCAACCTTGGTTTTGAGAATCTCTCCCGGAGTTTGAGAGATTTGGACGTGAAAGGGTACCAATCTTGTCGGGGATTGGGAACCCTTCGCGAGAATGTCCAAAGTTTCAGCGGGATTTCCAAAATGTTGAAAGGAACTCGAAACATGTCAACCTTGGTTTTGAGAATCTCTGCCGGAGTTTGAGAGATTTGGACGTGAAAGGGTACCAATCTTGTCGGGGATTGGGAACCCTTCGCGAGAATGTCCAAAGTTTCAGCGAGATTTCCAAAATGTTGAAAGGAACTCGAAACATGTCAACCTTGGTTTTGAGAATCTCTCCCGGAGTTTGAGAGATTTGGACGTGAAAGGGCACCAGTCTTGTCGGGGATTGGGAACCCTTCGCGAGAATGTCCAAAGTTTCAGCGGGATTTCCAAAATGTTGAAAGGAACTGCAAACATGTCAACCTTGGTTTTGAGAATCTCTCCCGGAGTTTGAGAGATTTGGACGTGAAAGGGTACCAATCTTGTCCGGGATTGGGAACCCTTCGCGAGCATGTCCAAAGTTTCAGCGGGATTTCCAAAATGTTGAAAGGAACTCGAAACATGTCAACCTTGGTTTTGAGAATCTCTCCCGGAGTTTGAGAGATTTGGACATGAAAGGGTACCAGTCTTGTCGGGGATTGGGAACCCTTCACGAGAATGTCCAAAGTTTCAGCGGGATTTCCAAAATGTTGAAAGGAACTCGAAACATGTCAACCTTGGTTTTGAGAATCTCTCCCGGAGTTTGAGAGATTTGGACTTGAAAGGGTACCAGTCTTGCCGGGGATTGGGAACCCTTCGCGAGAATGTCCAAAGTTTCAGCGGGATTTCCAAAATGTTGAAAGGAACTCGAAACATGTCGACCTTGGTTTTGAGAATCTCTCCCGGAGTTTGAGAGATTTGGACGTGAAAGGGTACCAATCTTGTCGGGTATTGGGAACCCTTCGCCAGAATGTCCAAAGTTTCAGCGGGATTTCCAAAATGTTGAAAGGAACTGGAAACATGTCAACCTTGGTTTTGAGAATCTCTCCCGGAGTTTGAGAGATTTGGACGTGAAAGGGTACCAATCTTGTCGGGGATTGGGAACCCTTCGCGAGAATGTGCAAAGTTTCAGGGGGATTTCCAAAATGTTGAAAGCAACTCGAAACATGTCAACCTTGGTTTTGAGAATCTCTCCCGGAGTTTGAGAGATTTGGACGTGAAAGGGCACCAGTCTTGTCGGGGATTGGGAACCCTTTGCCAGAATGTCCAAAGTTTCAGCGGGATTTCCAAAATGTTGAAAGGAACTGCAAACATGTCAACCTTGGTTTTGAGAATCTCTCCCGGAGTTTGAGAGATTTGGACTTGAAAGGGTACCAGTCTTGCCGGGGATTGGGAACCCTTCGCGAGAATGTCCAAAGTTTCAGCGGGATTTCCAAAATGTTGAGAGGAACTCGAAACATGTCAACCTTGGTTTTGAGAATCTCTCCCGGAGTTTGAGAGATTTGGACGTGAAAGGGCACCAGTCTTGTCGGGGATTGGGAACCCTTCGCGAGAATGTCCAAAGTTTCAGCGGGATTTCCAAAATGTTGAAAGGAACTGGAAACATGTCAACCTTGGTTTTGAGAATCTCTCCCGGAGTTTGAGAGATTTGGACGTGAAAGGGTACCAATCTTGTCCGGGATTGGGAACCCTTCGCGAGAATGTCCAAAGTTTCAGCGGGATTTCCAAAATGTTGAAAGGAACTCGAAACATGTCAACCTTGGTTTTGAGAATCTCTCCCGGAGTTTGAGAGATTTGGACGTGAAAGGGTACCAATCTTGTCGGGGATTGAGAACCCTTCGCGAGCATGTCCAAAGTTTCAGCGGGATTTCCAAAATGTTGAAAGGAACTCGAAACATGTCAACCTTGGTTTTGAGAATCTCTCCCGGAGTTTGAGAGATTTGGACATGAAAGGGTACCAATCTTGTCGGGGATTGGGAACCCTTCGCGAGAATGTGCAAAGTTTCAGGGGGATTTCCAAAATGTTGAAAGCAACTCGAAACATGTCAACCTTGGTTTTGAGAATCTCTCCCGGAGTTTGAGAGATTTGGACGTGAAAGGGCACCAGTCTTGTCGGGGATTGGGAACCCTTTGCCAGAATGTCCAAAGTTTCAGCGGGATTTCCAAAATGGTGAAAGGAACTCGAAACATGTCAACCTTGGTTTTGAGAATCTCTCCCGGAGTTTGAGAGATTTGGACGTGAAAGGGTACCAATCTTGTCGGGGATTGGGAACCCTTCGCGAGAATGTCCAAAGTTTCAGCGGGATTTCCAAAATGTTGAAAGGAACTCGAAACATGTCAACCTTGGTTTTGAGAATCTCTGCCGGAGTTTGAGAGATTTGGACGTGAAAGGGTACCAATCTTGTCGGGGATTGGGAACCCTTCGCGAGAATGTCCAAAGTTTCAGCGGGATTTCCAAAATGTTGAAAGGAACTCGAAACATGTCGACCTTGGTTTTGAGAATCTCTCCCGGAGTTTGAGAGATTTGGACGTGAAAGGGTACCAATCTTGTCGGGGATTGGGAACCCTTCGCGAGAATGTCCAAAGTTTCAGCGGGATTTCTAAAATGTTGAAAGGAACTCGAAACATGTCAACCTTGGTTTTGAGAATCTCTCCCGGAGTTTGAGAGATTTGGACGTGAAAGGGTACCAATCTTGTCGGGGATTGGGAACCCTTCGCGAGAATGTCCAAAGTTTCAGCGGGATTTCCAAAATGTTGAAAGGAACTCGAAACATGTCAACCTTGGTTTTGAGAATCTCTCCCGGAGTTTGAGAGATTTGGACGTGAAAGGGTACCAGTCTTGTCGGGGATTGGGAACCCTTCGCGAGAATGTCCAAAGTTTCAGCGGGATTTCCAAAATGTTGAAAGGAACTCGAAACATGTCAACCTTGGTTTTGAGAATCTCTCCCGGAGTTTGAGAGATTTGGACGTGAAAGGGTACCAATCTTGTCGGGCATCGGGAACCCTTCGCGAGAATGTCCAAAGTTTCAGCGGGATTTCCAAAATGTTGAAAGGAACTCGAACCATGTCAACCTTGGTTTTGAGAATCTCTCCCGGAGTTTGAGAGATTTGGACGTGAAAGGGTACCAATCTTGTCGGGGATTGGGAACCCTTCGCGAGAATGTCCAAAGTTTCAGCGGGATTTCTAAAATGTTGAAAGGAACTCGAAACATGTCAACCTTGGTTTTGAGAATCTCTCCCGGAGTTTGAGAGATTTGGACGTGAAAGGGTACCAATCTTGTCGGGGATTGGGAACCCTTCGCGAGAATGTCCAAAGTTTCAGCGGGATTTCCAAAATGTTGAAAGGAACTCGAAACATGTCAACCTTGGTTTTGAGAATCTCTCCCGGAGTTTGAGAGATTTGGACGTGAAAGGGTACCAATCTTGTCGGGGATTGGGAACCCTTCGCCAGAATGTCCAAAGTTTCAGGGGGATTTCCAAAATGTTGAAAGGAACTCGAAACATGTCAACCTTGGTTTTGAGAATCTCTCCCGGAGTTTGAGAGATTTGGACGTGAAAGGGTACCAATCTTGTTGGGGATTGGGAACCCTTCGCGAGAATGTCCAAAGTTTCAGCGGGATTTCCAAAATGTTGAAAGGAACTCGAAACATGTCAACCTTGGTTTTGAGAATCTCTCCCAGAGTTTGAGAGATTTGGACGTGAAAGGGTACCAATCTTGTCGGGGATTGGGAACCCTTCGCGAGAATGTCCAAAGTTTCAGCGGGATTTCCAAAATGTTGAAAGGAACTCGAAACATGTCAACCTTGGTTTTGAGAATCTCTCCCAGAGTTTGAGAGATTTGGACGTGAAAGGGTACCAATCTTGTCGGGGATTGGGAACCCTTCGCGAGAATGTCCAAAGTTTCAGCGGGATTTCCAAAATGTTGAAAGGAACTCGAAACATGTCAACCTTGGTTTTGAGAATCTCTCCCGGAGTTTGAGAGATTTGGACGTGAAAGGGTACCAGTCTTGTCGGGGATTGGGAACCCTTCGCGAGAATGTCCAAAGTTTCAGCGGGATTTCCAAAATGTTGAAAGGAACTCGAAACATGTCAACCTTGGTTTTGAGAATCTCTCCCGGAGTTTGAGAGATTTGGACGTGAAAGGGTACCAATCTTGTCGGGCATCGGGAACCCTTCGCGAGAATGTCCAAAGTTTCAGCGGGATTTCCAAAATGTTGAAAGGAACTCGAACCATGTCAACCTTGGTTTTGAGAATCTCTCCCGGAGTTTGAGAGATTTGGACGTGAAAGGGTACCAATCTTGTCGGGGATTGGGAACCCTTCGCGAGAATGTCCAAAGTTTCAGCGGGATTTCTAAAATGTTGAAAGGAACTCGAAACATGTCAACCTTGGTTTTGAGAATCTCTCCCGGAGTTTGAGAGATTTGGACGTGAAAGGGTACCAATCTTGTCGGGGATTGGGAACCCTTCGCGAGAATGTCCAAAGTTTCAGCGGGATTTCCAAAATGTTGAAAGGAACTCGAAACATGTCAACCTTGGTTTTGAGAATCTCTCCCGGAGTTTGAGAGATTTGGACGTGAAAGGGTACCAATCTTGTCGGGGATTGGGAACCCTTCGCCAGAATGTCCAAAGTTTCAGGGGGATTTCCAAAATGTTGAAAGGAACTCGAAACATGTCAACCTTGGTTTTGAGAATCTCTCCCGGAGTTTGAGAGATTTGGACGTGAAAGGGTACCAATCTTGTTGGGGATTGGGAACCCTTCGCGAGAATGTCCAAAGTTTCAGCGGGATTTCCAAAATGTTGAAAGGAACTCGAAACATGTCAACCTTGGTTTTGAGAATCTCTCCCGGAGTTTGAGAGATTTGGACGTGAAAGGGTACCAATCTTGTCGGGGATTGGGAACCCTCCGCCAGAATGTCCAAAGTTTCAGCGGGATTTCCAAAATGTTGAAAGGAACTCGAAACATGTCAACCTTGGTTTTGAGAATCTCTCCCGGAGTTTGAGAGATTTGGACGTGAAAGGGTACCAATCTTGTCGGGGATTGGGAACCCTTCGCGAGAATGTCCAAAGTTTCAGCGGGATTTCCAAAATGTTGAAAGGAACTCGAACCATGTCAACCTTGGTTTTGAGAATCTCTCCCGGAGTTTGAGAGATTTGGATGTGAAAGGGTACCAATCTTGTTGGGGATTGGGAACCCTTCGCGAGAATGTCCAAAGTTTCAGCGGGATTTCCAAAATGTTGAAAGGAACTCGAAACATGTCAACCTTGGTTTTGAGAATCTCTCCCGGAGTTTGAGAGATGCGGACGTGAAAGGGTACCAATCTTGTCGGGGATTGGGAACCCTTCGCGAGAATGTCCAAAGTTTCAGCGGGATTTCCAAAATGTTGAAAGGAACTCGAAACATGTCAACCTTGGTTTTGAGAATCTCTCCCGGAGTTTGAGAGATTTGGACGTGAAAGGGTACCAATCTTGTCGGGGATTGGGAACCCTTCGCGAGAATGTCCAAAGTTTCAGCGGGATTTCCAAAATGTTGAAAGGAACTCGAAACATGTCAACCTTGGTTTTGAGAATCTCTCCCGGAGTTTGAGAGATCTGGACGTGAAAGGGTACCAATCTTGTCGGGGATTGGGAACCCTTCGCCAGAATGTCCAAAGTTTCAGCGGGATTTCCAAAATGTTGAAAGGAACTCGAAACATGTCAACCTTGGTTTTGAGAATCTCTCCCGGAGTTTGAGAGATTTGGACGTGAAAGGGTACCAATCTTGTTGGGGATTGGGAACCCTTCGCGAGAATGTCCAAAGTTTCAGCGGGATTTCCAAAATGTTGAAAGGAACTCGAAACATGTCAACCTTGGTTTTGAGAATCTCTCCCGGAGTTTGAGAGATTTGGACGTGAAAGGGTACCAATCTTGTCGGGGATTGGGAACCCTCCGCCAGAATGTCCAAAGTTTCAGCGGGATTTCCAAAATGTTGAAAGGAACTCGAAACATGTCAACCTTGGTTTTGAGAATCTCTCCCGGAGTTTGAGAGATTTGGACGTGAAAGGGTACCAATCTTGTTGGGGATTGGGAACCCTTCGCGAGAATGTCCAAAGTTTCAGCGGGATTTCCAAAATGTTGAAAGGAACTCGAACCATGTCAACCTTGGTTTTGAGAATCTCTCCCGGAGTTTGAGAGATGCGGACGTGAAAGGGTACCAATCTTGTCGGGGATTGGGAACCCTTCGCGAGAATGTCCAAAGTTTCAGCGGGATTTCCAAAATGTTGAAAGGAACTCGAAACATGTCAACCTTGGTTTTGAGAATCTCTCCGGAGTTTGAGAGATTTGGACGTGAAAGGGTACCAATCTTGTCGGGGATTGGGAACCCTTCGCGAGAATGTCCAAAGTTTCAGCGGGATTTCCAAAATGTTGAAAGGAACTCGAAACATGTCAACCTTGGTTTTGAGAATCTCTCCGGAGTTTGAGAGATTTGGACGTGAAAGGGTACCAATCTTGTCGGGGATTGGGAACCCTTCGCGAGAATGTCCAAAGTTTCAGCGGGATTTCCAAAATGTTGAAAGGAACTCGAAACATGTCAACCTTGGTTTTGAGAATCTCTCCCGGAGTTTGAGAGATTTGGACGTGAAAGGGTACCAGTCTTGCCGGGGATTGGGAACCCTTCGCGAGAATGTCCAAAGTTTCAGGGGGATTTCCAAAATGTTGAAAGGAACTCGAAACATGTCAACCTTGGTTTTGAGAATCTCTCCCGGAGTTTGAGAGATTTGGACGTGAAAGGGCACCAGTCTTGCCGGGGATTGGGAACCCTTCGCGAGAATGTCCAAAGTTTCAGCGGGATTTCCAAAATGTTGAAAGGAACTCGAAACATGTCAACCTTGGTTTTGAGAATCTCTCCCGGAGTTTGAGAGATTTGGACGTGAAAGGGAACCAGTCTTGTCGGGGATTGGGAACCATTCGAGAGAATGTCCAAAGTTTCAGCGGGATTTCCAAAATGTTGAAAGGAACTCGAACCATGTCAACCTTGGTTTTGAGAATCTCTCCCGGAGTTTGAGAGATTTGGACGTGAAAGGGTACCAATCTTGTCGGGGATTGGGAACCCTTCGCCAGAATGTCCAAAATTTCAGCGGGATTTCCAAAATGTTGAAAGGAACTCGAAACATGTCAACCTTGGTTTTGAGAATCTCTCCCAGAGTTTAAGAGATTTGGACGTGAAAGTGTACTAATCTTGTCGGGGATTGGGAACCCTTCGCCAGAATGTCCAAAGTTTCAGCGGGATTTCCAAAATGTTGAAAGGAACTGGAAACATGTCAACCTTGGTTTTGAGAATCTCTCCCGGAGTTTGAGAGATTTGGACGTGAAAGGGTACCAGTCTTGTCGGGGATTGGGAACCCTTCGCGAGAATGTCCAAAGTTTCAGCGGGATTTCCAAAATGTTGAAAGGAACTGCAAACATGTCAACCTTGGTTTTGAGAATCTCTCCCGGAGTTTGAGAGATTTGGACGTGAAAGGGTACCAATCTTGTCCGGGATTGGGAACCCTTCGCGAGCATGTCCAAAGTTTCAGCGGGATTTCCAAAATGTTGAAAGGAACTCGAAACATGTCAACCTTGGTTTTGAGAATCTCTCCCGGAGTTTGAGAGATTTGGACATGAAAGGGTACCAGTCTTGTCGGGGATTGGGAACCCTTCACGAGAATGTCCAAAGTTTCAGCGGGATTTCCAAAATGTTGAAAGGAACTCGAAACATGTCAACCTTGGTTTTGAGAATCTCTCCCGGAGTTTGAGAGATTTGGACTTGAAAGGGTACCAGTCTTGCCGGGGATTGGGAACCCTTCGCGAGAATGTCCAAAGTTTCAGCGGGATTTCCAAAATGTTGAAAGGAACTCGAAACATGTCGACCTTGGTTTTGAGAATCTCTCCCGGAGTTTGAGAGATTTGGACGTGAAAGGGTACCAATCTTGTCGGGTATTGGGAACCCTTCGCCAGAATGTCCAAAGTTTCAGCGGGATTTCCAAAATGTTGAAAGGAACTGGAAACATGTCAACCTTGGTTTTGAGAATCTCTCCCGGAGTTTGAGAGATTTGGACGTGAAAGGGTACCAATCTTGTCGGGGATTGGGAACCCTTCGCGAGAATGTGCAAAGTTTCAGGGGGATTTCCAAAATGTTGAAAGCAACTCGAAACATGTCAACCTTGGTTTTGAGAATCTCTCCCGGAGTTTGAGAGATTTGGACGTGAAAGGGCACCAGTCTTGTCGGGGATTGGGAACCCTTTGCCAGAATGTCCAAAGTTTCAGCGGGATTTCCAAAATGTTGAAAGGAACTGCAAACATGTCAACCTTGGTTTTGAGAATCTCTCCCGGAGTTTGAGAGATTTGGACTTGAAAGGGTACCAGTCTTGCCGGGGATTGGGAACCCTTCGCGAGAATGTCCAAAGTTTCAGCGGGATTCCCAAAATGTTGAGAGGAACTCGAAACATGTCAACCTTGGTTTTGAGAATCTCTCCCGGAGTTTGAGAGATTTGGACGTGAAAGGGCACCAGTCTTGTCGGGGATTGGGAACCCTTCGCGAGAATGTCCAAAGTTTCAGCGGGATTTCCAAAATGTTGAAAGGAACTGGAAACATGTCAACCTTGGTTTTGAGAATCTCTCCCGGAGTTTGAGAGATTTGGACGTGAAAGGGTACCAATCTTGTCCGGGATTGGGAACCCTTCGCGAGAATGTCCAAAGTTTCAGCGGGATTTCCAAAATGTTGAAAGGAACTCGAAACATGTCAACCTTGGTTTTGAGAATCTCTCCCGGAGTTTGAGAGATTTGGACGTGAAAGGGTACCAATCTTGTCGGGGATTGAGAACCCTTCGCGAGCATGTCCAAAGTTTCAGCGGGATTTCCAAAATGTTGAAAGGAACTCGAAACATGTCAACCTTGGTTTTGAGAATCTCTCCCGGAGTTTGAGAGATTTGGACATGAAAGGGTACCAATCTTGTCGGGGATTGGGAACCCTTCGCGAGAATGTGCAAAGTTTCAGGGGGATTTCCAAAATGTTGAAAGCAACTCGAAACATGTCAACCTTGGTTTTGAGAATCTCTCCCGGAGTTTGAGAGATTTGGACGTGAAAGGGCACCAGTCTTGTCGGGGATTGGGAACCCTTTGCCAGAATGTCCAAAGTTTCAGCGGGATTTCCAAAATGGTGAAAGGAACTCGAAACATGTCAACCTTGGTTTTGAGAATCTCTCCCGGAGTTTGAGAGATTTGGACGTGAAAGGGTACCAATCTTGTCGGGGATTGGGAACCCTTCGCGAGAATGTCCAAAGTTTCAGCGGGATTTCCAAAATGTTGAAAGGAACTCGAAACATGTCAACCTTGGTTTTGAGAATCTCTGCCGGAGTTTGAGAGATTTGGACGTGAAAGGGTACCAATCTTGTCGGGGATTGGGAACCCTTCGCGAGAATGTCCAAAGTTTCAGCGGGATTTCCAAAATGTTGAAAGGAACTCGAAACATGTCGACCTTGGTTTTGAGAATCTCTCCCGGAGTTTGAGAGATTTGGACGTGAAAGGGTACCAATCTTGTCGGGGATTGGGAACCCTTCGCGAGAATGTCCAAAGTTTCAGCGGGATTTCTAAAATGTTGAAAGGAACTCGAAACATGTCAACCTTGGTTTTGAGAATCTCTCCCGGAGTTTGAGAGATTTGGACGTGAAAGGGTACCAATCTTGTCGGGGATTGGGAACCCTTCGCGAGAATGTCCAAAGTTTCAGCGGGATTTCCAAAATGTTGAAAGGAACTCGAAACATGTCAACCTTGGTTTTGAGAATCTCTCCCGGAGTTTGAGAGATTTGGACGTGAAAGGGTACCAGTCTTGTCGGGGATTGGGAACCCTTCGCGAGAATGTCCAAAGTTTCAGCGGGATTTCCAAAATGTTGAAAGGAACTCGAAACATGTCAACCTTGGTTTTGAGAATCTCTCCCGGAGTTTGAGAGATTTGGACGTGAAAGGGTACCAATCTTGTCGGGCATCGGGAACCCTTCGCGAGAATGTCCAAAGTTTCAGCGGGATTTCCAAAATGTTGAAAGGAACTCGAACCATGTCAACCTTGGTTTTGAGAATCTCTCCCGGAGTTTGAGAGATTTGGACGTGAAAGGGTACCAATCTTGTCGGGGATTGGGAACCCTTCGCGAGAATGTCCAAAGTTTCAGCGGGATTTCTAAAATGTTGAAAGGAACTCGAAACATGTCAACCTTGGTTTTGAGAATCTCTCCCGGAGTTTGAGAGATTTGGACGTGAAAGGGTACCAATCTTGTCGGGGATTGGGAACCCTTCGCGAGAATGTCCAAAGTTTCAGCGGGATTTCCAAAATGTTGAAAGGAACTCGAAACATGTCAACCTTGGTTTTGAGAATCTCTCCCGGAGTTTGAGAGATTTGGACGTGAAAGGGTACCAATCTTGTCGGGGATTGGGAACCCTTCGCCAGAATGTCCAAAGTTTCAGGGGGATTTCCAAAATGTTGAAAGGAACTCGAAACATGTCAACCTTGGTTTTGAGAATCTCTCCCGGAGTTTGAGAGATTTGGACGTGAAAGGGTACCAATCTTGTTGGGGATTGGGAACCCTTCGCGAGAATGTCCAAAGTTTCAGCGGGATTTCCAAAATGTTGAAAGGAACTCGAAACATGTCAACCTTGGTTTTGAGAATCTCTCCCAGAGTTTGAGAGATTTGGACGTGAAAGGGTACCAATCTTGTCGGGGATTGGGAACCCTTCGCGAGAATGTCCAAAGTTTCAGCGGGATTTCCAAAATGTTGAAAGGAACTCGAAACATGTCAACCTTGGTTTTGAGAATCTCTCCCAGAGTTTGAGAGATTTGGACGTGAAAGGGTACCAATCTTGTCGGGGATTGGGAACCCTTCGCGAGAATGTCCAAAGTTTCAGCGGGATTTCCAAAATGTTGAAAGGAACTCGAAACATGTCAACCTTGGTTTTGAGAATCTCTCCCGGAGTTTGAGAGATTTGGACGTGAAAGGGTACCAGTCTTGTCGGGGATTGGGAACCCTTCGCGAGAATGTCCAAAGTTTCAGCGGGATTTCCAAAATGTTGAAAGGAACTCGAAACATGTCAACCTTGGTTTTGAGAATCTCTCCCGGAGTTTGAGAGATTTGGACGTGAAAGGGTACCAATCTTGTCGGGCATCGGGAACCCTTCGCGAGAATGTCCAAAGTTTCAGCGGGATTTCCAAAATGTTGAAAGGAACTCGAACCATGTCAACCTTGGTTTTGAGAATCTCTCCCGGAGTTTGAGAGATTTGGACGTGAAAGGGTACCAATCTTGTCGGGGATTGGGAACCCTTCGCGAGAATGTCCAAAGTTTCAGCGGGATTTCTAAAATGTTGAAAGGAACTCGAAACATGTCAACCTTGGTTTTGAGAATCTCTCCCGGAGTTTGAGAGATTTGGACGTGAAAGGGTACCAATCTTGTCGGGGATTGGGAACCCTTCGCGAGAATGTCCAAAGTTTCAGCGGGATTTCCAAAATGTTGAAAGGAACTCGAAACATGTCAACCTTGGTTTTGAGAATCTCTCCCGGAGTTTGAGAGATTTGGACGTGAAAGGGTACCAATCTTGTCGGGGATTGGGAACCCTTCGCCAGAATGTCCAAAGTTTCAGGGGGATTTCCAAAATGTTGAAAGGAACTCGAAACATGTCAACCTTGGTTTTGAGAATCTCTCCCGGAGTTTGAGAGATTTGGACGTGAAAGGGTACCAATCTTGTTGGGGATTGGGAACCCTTCGCGAGAATGTCCAAAGTTTCAGCGGGATTTCCAAAATGTTGAAAGGAACTCGAAACATGTCAACCTTGGTTTTGAGAATCTCTCCCGGAGTTTGAGAGATTTGGACGTGAAAGGGTACCAATCTTGTCGGGGATTGGGAACCCTCCGCCAGAATGTCCAAAGTTTCAGCGGGATTTCCAAAATGTTGAAAGGAACTCGAAACATGTCAACCTTGGTTTTGAGAATCTCTCCCGGAGTTTGAGAGATTTGGACGTGAAAGGGTACCAATCTTGTCGGGGATTGGGAACCCTTCGCGAGAATGTCCAAAGTTTCAGCGGGATTTCCAAAATGTTGAAAGGAACTCGAACCATGTCAACCTTGGTTTTGAGAATCTCTCCCGGAGTTTGAGAGATTTGGATGTGAAAGGGTACCAATCTTGTTGGGGATTGGGAACCCTTCGCGAGAATGTCCAAAGTTTCAGCGGGATTTCCAAAATGTTGAAAGGAACTCGAAACATGTCAACCTTGGTTTTGAGAATCTCTCCCGGAGTTTGAGAGATGCGGACGTGAAAGGGTACCAATCTTGTCGGGGATTGGGAACCCTTCGCGAGAATGTCCAAAGTTTCAGCGGGATTTCCAAAATGTTGAAAGGAACTCGAAACATGTCAACCTTGGTTTTGAGAATCTCTCCCGGAGTTTGAGAGATTTGGACGTGAAAGGGTACCAATCTTGTCGGGGATTGGGAACCCTTCGCGAGAATGTCCAAAGTTTCAGCGGGATTTCCAAAATGTTGAAAGGAACTCGAAACATGTCAACCTTGGTTTTGAGAATCTCTCCCGGAGTTTGAGAGATCTGGACGTGAAAGGGTACCAATCTTGTCGGGGATTGGGAACCCTTCGCCAGAATGTCCAAAGTTTCAGCGGGATTTCCAAAATGTTGAAAGGAACTCGAAACATGTCAACCTTGGTTTTGAGAATCTCTCCCGGAGTTTGAGAGATTTGGACGTGAAAGGGTACCAATCTTGTTGGGGATTGGGAACCCTTCGCGAGAATGTCCAAAGTTTCAGCGGGATTTCCAAAATGTTGAAAGGAACTCGAAACATGTCAACCTTGGTTTTGAGAATCTCTCCCGGAGTTTGAGAGATTTGGACGTGAAAGGGTACCAATCTTGTCGGGGATTGGGAACCCTCCGCCAGAATGTCCAAAGTTTCAGCGGGATTTCCAAAATGTTGAAAGGAACTCGAAACATGTCAACCTTGGTTTTGAGAATCTCTCCCGGAGTTTGAGAGATTTGGACGTGAAAGGGTACCAATCTTGTTGGGGATTGGGAACCCTTCGCGAGAATGTCCAAAGTTTCAGCGGGATTTCCAAAATGTTGAAAGGAACTCGAACCATGTCAACCTTGGTTTTGAGAATCTCTCCCGGAGTTTGAGAGATGCGGACGTGAAAGGGTACCAATCTTGTCGGGGATTGGGAACCCTTCGCGAGAATGTCCAAAGTTTCAGCGGGATTTCCAAAATGTTGAAAGGAACTCGAAACATGTCAACCTTGGTTTTGAGAATCTCTCCGGAGTTTGAGAGATTTGGACGTGAAAGGGTACCAATCTTGTCGGGGATTGGGAACCCTTCGCGAGAATGTCCAAAGTTTCAGCGGGATTTCCAAAATGTTGAAAGGAACTCGAAACATGTCAACCTTGGTTTTGAGAATCTCTCCGGAGTTTGAGAGATTTGGACGTGAAAGGGTACCAATCTTGTCGGGGATTGGGAACCCTTCGCGAGAATGTCCAAAGTTTCAGCGGGATTTCCAAAATGTTGAAAGGAACTCGAAACATGTCAACCTTGGTTTTGAGAATCTCTCCCGGAGTTTGAGAGATTTGGACGTGAAAGGGTACCAGTCTTGCCGGGGATTGGGAACCCTTCGCGAGAATGTCCAAAGTTTCAGGGGGATTTCCAAAATGTTGAAAGGAACTCGAAACATGTCAACCTTGGTTTTGAGAATCTCTCCCGGAGTTTGAGAGATTTGGACGTGAAAGGGCACCAGTCTTGCCGGGGATTGGGAACCCTTCGCGAGAATGTCCAAAGTTTCAGCGGGATTTCCAAAATGTTGAAAGGAACTCGAAACATGTCAACCTTGGTTTTGAGAATCTCTCCCGGAGTTTGAGAGATTTGGACGTGAAAGGGAACCAGTCTTGTCGGGGATTGGGAACCATTCGAGAGAATGTCCAAAGTTTCAGCGGGATTTCCAAAATGTTGAAAGGAACTCGAACCATGTCAACCTTGGTTTTGAGAATCTCTCCCGGAGTTTGAGAGATTTGGACGTGAAAGGGTACCAATCTTGTCGGGGATTGGGAACCCTTCGCCAGAATGTCCAAAATTTCAGCGGGATTTCCAAAATGTTGAAAGGAACTCGAAACATGTCAACCTTGGTTTTGAGAATCTCTCCCAGAGTTTAAGAGATTTGGACGTGAAAGTGTACTAATCTTGTCGGGGATTGGGAACCCTTCGCCAGAATGTCCAAAGTTTCAGCGGGATTTCCAAAATGTTGAAAGGAACTGGAAACATGTCAACCTTGGTTTTGAGAATCTCTCCCGGAGTTTGAGAGATTTGGACGTGAAAGGGTACCAGTCTTGTCGGGGATTGGGAACCCTTCGCGAGAATGTCCAAAGTTTCAGCGGGATTTCCAAAATGTTGAAAGGAACTCGAAACATGTGAACCTTGGTTTTGAGAATCTCTCCCGGAGTTTGAGAGATTTGGACGTGAAAGGGTACCAATCTTGTCGGGGATTGGGAACCCTTCGCGAGAATGTCCAAAGTTTCAGCGGGATTTCCAAAATGTTGAAAGGAACTGGAAACATATCAACCTTGGTTTTGAGAATCTCTCCCGGAGTTTGAGAGATTTGGACGTGAAAGGGTACCAATCTTGTCGGGGATTGGGAAGCCTTCGCGAGAATGTCCAAAGTTTCAGCGGGATTTCCAAAATGTTGAAAGGAACTCGAACCATGTCAACCTTGGTTTTGAGAATCTCTCCCGGAGTTTGAGAGATTTGGACGTGAAAGGGTACCAATCTTGTCGGGGATTGGGAACCCTTCGCGAGAATGTCCAAAGTGTCAGCGAGATTTCCAAAATGTTGAAAGGAACTCGAAACACGTCAACCTTGGTTTTGAGAATCTCTCCCGGAGTTTGAGAGATTTGGAAGTGAAAGGGTACCAATCTTGTCGGGGATTGGGAACCCTTCGCGAGAATGTCCAAAGTTTCAGCGGGATTTCCAAAATGTTGAAAGGAACTCGAAACATGTCAACCTTGGTTTTGAGAATCTCTCCCGGAGTTTGAGAGATTTGGACGTGAAAGGGTACCAATCTTGTCGGGGATTGGGAACCCTTCGCGAGAATGTCCAAAGTTTCAGCGGGATTTCCAAAATGTTGAAAGGAACTCGAAACATGTCAACCTTGGTTTTGAGAATCTCTCCCGGAGTTTGAGACATTTGGACGTGAAAGGGTACCAATCTTGTCGGGGATTGGGAACCCTTCGCGAGAATGTCCAAAGTTTCAGCGGGATTTCCAAAATGTTGAAAGGAACTCGAAACATGTCAACCTTGGATTTGAGAATCTCTCCCGGAGTTTGAGAGATTTGGACGTGAAAGGGTACCAATCTTGTCGGGGATTGGGAACCCTTCGCGAGAATGTCCAAAGTTTCAGGGGGATTTCCAAAATGTTGAAAGGAAGTCGAAACATATCACCCTTGGTTTTGAGAATCTATCCCGGACTTTGAGAGATTTGGACGTGAAAGTGTACCAACCTTGTCGGGGATTGGGAACCCTTCGCGAGAATGTCCAAAGTTTCAGCGGGATTTCCAAAATGTTGAAAGGAACTCGAAACATGTCAAACTTGGTTTTGAGAATCTCTCCCGGAGTTTGAGAGATTTGGACGTGAAAGGGTACCAATCTTGTCGGGGATTGGGAACCCTTCGCGAGAATGTCCAAAGTTTCAGCGGGATTTCCAAAATGTTGAAAGGAACTCGAAACATGTCAACCTTGGTTTTGAGAATCTCTCCCGGAGTTTGAGAGATTTGGACGTGAAAGGGTACCAATCTTGTCGGGGATTGGGAACCCTTCGCGAGAATGTCCAAAGTTTCAGTGGGATTTCCAAAATGTTGAAAGGAACTCGAAACATGTCAACCTTGGTTTTGAGCATCTCTCCCGGAGTTTGAGAGATTTGGACGTGAAAGGGTACCAATCTTGTCGGGGATTGGGAACCCTTCGCGAGAATGTTCAAAGTTTCAGCGGGATTTCCAAAATGTTGAAAGGATCTCGAAACATGTCAACCTTGGTTTTGAGAATCTCTCCCGGAGTTTGAGAGATTTGGACGTGAAAGGGTGCCAATCTTGTCGGGGATTGGGAACCCTTCGCGAGAATGTCCAAAGTTTCAGCGGGATTTCCAAAATGTTGAAAGGAACTCGAAACATGTCAACCTTGGTTTTGAGAATCTCTCCCGGAGTTTGAGAGATTTGGACGTGAAAGGGCACCAGTCTTGTCGGGAATTGGGAACCCTTCGCGAGAATGTCCAAAGTTTCAGCGGGATTTCCAAAATGTTGAAAGGAACTGGAAACTTGTCAACCTTGTTTTTGAGAATCTCTCCCGGAGTTTGAGAGATTTGGACGTGAAAGGGTACCAGTCTTGTCGGGGATTGGGAACCCGACGCGAAAATGTCCAAAGTTTCAGCAGGATTTCCAAAATGTTGAAAGGAACTCGAAACATGTCAACCTTGGTTTTGAGAATCTCTGCCGGAGTTTGAGAGATTTGGACGTGAAAGGGTACCAATCTTGTCGGGGATTGGGAACCCTTCGCGAGAATGTCCAAAGTTTCAGCGGGATTTCCAAAATGTTGAAAGGAAGTCGAAACATGTCAAGCTTGGTTTTGAGAATCTCTCCCGGAGTTTGAGAGATTTGGACGTTAAAGGGTAACAATCTTGTCGGGGATTGGGAACCCTTTGCGACAATGTCCAAAGTTTCAGCGGGATTTCCAAAATGTTGAAAGGAACTCGAAACATGTCAACCTTGGTTTTGAGAATCTCTCCCGGATTTTGAGAGATTTGGACGTGAAAGGGTACCAATCTTGTCGGGGATTGGGAACCCTTCGCGAGAATGTCCAAAGTTTCAGCGGGATTTCCAAAATGTTGAAAGGAACTCGAAACATGTCAACCTTGGTTTTGAGAATCTCTCACGGAGTTTGAGAGATTTGGACGTGAAAGGGTAACAATCCTGTCGGGGATTGGGAACCCTTCGCGAGAATGTCCAAAGTTTCAGCGGGATTTCCAAAATGTTGAAAGGAACTCGAAACATGTCACCCTTGGTTTTGAGAATCTCTCCCGGAGTTTGAGAGATTTGGACGTGAAAGGGTACCAGTCTTGTCGGGGATTGGGAACCCTTCGCGAGAATGTCAAAAGTTTCAGCGGGATTTCCAAAATGTTGAAAGGAACTCGAACCATGTCAACCTTGGTTTTGAGAATCTCTCCCGGAGTTTGAGAGATTTGGACGTGAAAGGGTACCAATCTTGTCGGGGATTGGGAACCCTTCGCGAGAATGTCCAAAGTTTCAGCGGGATTTCCAAAATGTTGAAAGGAACTCGAACCATGTCAACCTTGGTTTTGAGAATCTCTCCCGGAGTTTGAGAGATTTGGACGTGAAAGGGTACCAATCTTGTCGGGGATTGGGAACCCTACGCCAGAATGTCCAAAGTTTCAGCGGGATTTCCAAAATGTTGAAAGGAACTCGAAACATGTCAACCTTGGTTTTGAGAATCTCTCCCGGAGTTTGAGAGATTTGGACGTGAAAGGGTACCAATCTTGTCGGGGATTGGGAACCCTTCGCGAGAATGTCCAAAGTTTCAGCGGGATTTCCAAAATGTTGAAAGGAACTCGAAACATGTCAACCTTGGTTTTGAGAATCTCTGCCGGAGTTTGAGAGATTTGGACGTGAAAGGGTACCAATCTTGTCGGGGATTGGGAACCCTTCGCGAGAATGTCCAAAGTTTCAGCGGGATTTCCAAAATGTTGAAAGGAAGTCGAAACATGTCAAGCTTGGTTTTGAGAATCTCTCCCGGAGTTTGAGAGATTTGGACGTTAAAGGGTAACAATCTTGTCGGGGATTGGGAACCCTTTGCCAGAATGTCCAAAGTTTCAGCGGGATTTCCAAAATGTTGAAAGGAACTCGAAACATGTCAACCTTGGTTTTGAGAATCTCTCCCGGAGTTTGAGAGATTTGGACGTGAAAGGGTACCAATCTTGTCGGGGATTGGGAACCCTTCGCCAGAATGTCCAAAGTTTCAGCGGGATTTCCAAAATGTTGAAAGGAACTCGAAACATGTCAACCTTGGTTTTGAGAATCTCTCACGGAGTTTGAGAGATTTGGACGTGAAAGGGTACCAATCTTGTCGGGGATTGGGAACCCTTCGCGAGAATGTCCAAAGTTTCAGCGGGATTTCTAAAATGTTGAAAGGAACTCGAAACATGTCAACCTTGGTTTTGAGAATCTCTCCTGGAGTTTGAGAGATTTGGACGTGAAAGGGTACCAATCTTGTCGGGGATTGGGAACCCTTCGCGAGAATGTCCAAAGTTTCAGCGGGATTTCCAAAATGTTGAAAGGAACTCGAAACATGTCACCCTTGGTTTTGAGAATCTCTCCCGGAGTTTGAGAGATTTGGACGTGAAAGGGCACCAGTCTTGTCGGGGATTGGGAACCCTTCGCGAGAATGTCAAAAGTTTCAGCGGGATTTCCAAAATGTTGAAAGGAACTCGAAACATGTCACCCTTGGTTTTGAGAATCTCTCCCGGAGTTTGAGAGATTTGGACGTGAAAGGGAACCAGTCTTGTCGGGGATTGGGAACCATTCGAGAGAATGTCCAAAGTTTCAGCGGGATTTCCAAAATGTTGAAAGGAACTCGAACCATGTCAACCTTGGTTTTGAGAATCTCTCCCGGAGTTTGAGAGATTTGGACGTGAAAGGGTACCAATCTTGTCGGGGATTGGGAACCCTACGCCAGAATGTCCAAAGTTTCAGCGGGATTTCCAAAATGTTGAAAGGAACTCGAAACATATCAACCTTGGTTTTGAGAATCTCTCCCAGAGTTTAAGAGATTTGGACGTGAAAGTGTACCAATCTTGTCGGGGATTGGGAACCCTTCGCCAGAATGTCCAAAGTTTCAGTGGGATTTCCAAAATGTTGAAAGGAACTCGAAACATGTCAACCTTGGTTTTGAGAATCTCTCCCGGAGTTTGAGAGATTTGGACGTGAAAGGGTACCAGTCTTGTCGGGGATTGGGAACCCTTCGCGAGAATGTCCAAAGTTTCAGCGGGATTTCCAAAATGTTGAAAGGAACTCGAAACATGTCAACCTTGGTTTTGAGAATCTCTCCCGGAGTTTGAGAGATTTGGACGTGAAAGGGAACCAGTCTTGTCAGGGATTGGGAACCATTCGAGAGAATGTCCAAAGTTTCAGCGGGATTTCTAAAATGTTGAAAGGAACTCGAACCATGTCAACCTTGGTTTTGAGAATCTCTCCCGGAGTTTGAGAGATTTGGACGTGAAAGGGTACCAATCTTGTCGGGGATTGGGAACCCTTCGCGACAATGTCCAAAGTTTCAGCGGGATTTCCAAAATGTTGAAAGGAACTCGAAACATGTCAAGCTTGGTTTTGAGAATCTCTCCCGGACTTTGAGAGATTTGGACGTGAAAGGGTACCAGTCTTGTCGGGGATTGGGAACCCTTCGCGAGAATGTCCAAAGTTTCAGCGGGATTTCCAAAATGTTGAAAGGAACTCGAAACATGTCAACCTTGGTTTTGAGAATCTCTCCCGGAGTTTGAGAGATTTGGAAGTGAAAGGGTACCAGTCTTGCCGGGGATTGGGAACCCTTCGCGAGAATGTCCAAAGTTTCAGCAGGATTTCCAAAATGTTGAAAGGAACTCGAAACATGTCACCCTTGGTTTTGAGAATCTCTCCTGGAGTTTGAGAGATTTGGACGTGAAAGGGTACCAATCTTGTCGGGGATTGGGAACCCTTCGCGAGAATGTCCAAAGTTTCAGCGGGATTTCCAAAATGTTGAAAGGAACTCGAAACATGTCAACCTTGGTTTTGAGAATCTCTCCCGGAGTATGAGAGATTTGGACGTGAAAGGGTACCAGTCTTGTCGGGGATTGGGAACCCTTCGCGAGAATGTCCAAAGTTTCAGCGGGATTTCCAAAATGTTGAAAGGAACTGGAAACATGTCAACCTCGGTTTTGAGAATCTCTCCCGGAGTTTGAGAGATTTGGACGTGAAAGGGAACCAGTCTTGTCGGGGATTGGGAACCATTCGAGAGAATGTCCAAAGTTTCAGCGGGATTTCCAAAATGTTGAAAGGAACTCGAAACATGTCAACCTTGATTTTGAGAATCTCTCACGGAGTTTGAGAGATTTGGACGTGAAAGGGTACCAATCTTGTCGGGGATTGGGAACCCTTCGCGAGAATGTCCAAAGTTTCAGCGGGATTTCCAAAATGTTGGAAGGAACTCGAAACATGTCAACCTTGGTTTTGAGAATCTCTCCCGGACTTTGAGAGATTTGGACGTGAAAGGGTACCAGTCTTGTCGGGGATTGGGAACCCTTCGCCAGAATGTCCAAAGTTTCAGCGGGATTTCCAAAATGTTGAAAGGAACTCAAACCATGTCAACCTTGGTTTTGAGAATCTCTCCCGGAGTTTGAGAGATTTGGACGTGAAAGGGTACCAATCTTGTCGGGGATTGGGAACCCTTCGCGAGAATGTCCAAAGTTTCAGCGGGATTTCCAAAATGTTGAAAGGAACTGGAAACATGTCAACCTCGATTTTGAGAATCTCTCCCGGAGTTTGAGAGATTTGGACGTGAAAGGGTACGAATCTTGTCGGGGATTGGGAACCCTTCGCCAGAATGTCCAAAGTTTCAGCGGGATTTCCAAAATGTTGAAAGGAACTCGAAACATGTCAACCTTGGTTTTGAGAATCTCTCCCGGAGTTTGAGAGATTTGGACGTGAAAGGGTACCAATCTTGTCGGGGATTGGGAACCCTTCGCGAGAATGTCCAAAGTTTCAGCGGGATTTCCAAAATGTTGAAAGGAACTGGAATCATGTCAACCTTGGTTTTGAGAATCTCTCCCGGAGTTTGAGAGATTTGGACGTGAAAGGGTACCAATCTTGTCGGGGATTGGGAACCCTTCGCGAGAATGTCCAAAGTTTCAGCGGGATTTCCAAAATGGTGAAAGGAACTGGAAACATGTCAACCTTGGTTTTGAGAATCTCTCCCGGAGTTTGAGAGATTTGGACGTGAAAGGGTACCAATCTTGTCCGGGATTGAGAACCCTTCGCGAGAATGTCCAAAGTTTCAGCGGGATTTCCAAAATGTTGAAAGGAACTCGAAACATGTCAACCTTGGTTTTGAGAATCTCTCCCGGAGTTTGAGAGATTTGGACGTGAAAGGGTACCAATCTTGTCGGGGATTGAGAACCCTTCGCGAGCATGTCCAAAGTTTCAGCGGGATTTCCAAAATGTTGAAAGGAACTCGAAACATGTCAACCTTGGTTTTGAGAATCTCTCCCGGAGTTTGAGAGATTTGGACATGAAAGGGTACCAATCTTGTCGGGGATTGGGAACCCTTCACGAGAATGTCCAAAATTTCAGCGGGATTTCCAAAATGTTGAAAGCAACTCGAAACATGTCAACCTTGGTTTTGAGAATCTCTCCCGGAGTTTGAGAGATTTGGACGTGAAAGGGTACCAATCTTGTCGGGGATTGGGAACCCTTCGCGAGAATGTCCAAAGTTTCAGCGGGATTTCCAAAATGTTGAAAGGAACTGGAAACATGTCAACCTTGGTTTTGAGAATTTCTCCCGGAGTTTGAGAGATTTGGACGTGAAAGGGTACCAATCTTGTCCGGGATTGGGAACCCTTCGCGAGAATGTCCAAAGTTTCAGCGGGATTTCCAAAATGTTGAAAGGAACTCGAAACATGTCAACCTTGGTTTTGAGAATCTCTCCCGGAGTTTGAGAGATTTGGACGTGAAAGGGTACCAATCTTGTCGGGGATTGAGAACCCTTCGCGAGCATGTCCAAAGTTTCAGCAGGATTTCCAAAATGTTGAAAGGAACTCGAAACATGTCAACCTTGGTTTTGAGAATCTCTCCCGGAGTTTGAGAGATTTGGACATGAAAGGGTACCAATCTTGTCGGGGATTGGGAACCCTTCACGAGAATGTCCAAAATTTCAGCGGGATTTCCAAAATGTTGAAAGGAACTCGAAACATGTCAACCTTGGTTTTGAGAATCTCTCCCGGAGTTTGAGAGATTTGGACTTGAAAGGGTACCAGTCTTGCCGGGGATTGGGAAACCTTCGCGAGAATGTCCAAAGTTTCAGCGGGATTTCCAAAATGTTGAAAGGAACTCGAAACATGTCGACCTTGGTTTTGAGAATCTCTCCCGGAGTTTGAGAGATTTGGACGTGAAAGGGTACCAATCTTGTCGGGTATTGGGAACCCTTCGCCAGAATGTCCAAAGTTTCAGCGGGATTTCCAAAATGTTGAAAGGAACTGGAAACATGTCAACCTTGGTTTTGAGAATCTCTCCCGGAGTTTGAGAGATTTGGATGTGAAAGGGTACCAATCTTGTCGGGGATTGGGAACCCTTCGCGAGAATGTCCAAAGTTTCAGCGGGATTTCCAAAATGTTGAAAGCAACTCGAAACATGTCAACCTTGGTTTTGAGAATCTCTTCCGGAGTTTGAGAGATTTGGACGTGAAAGGGTACCAATCTTGTCGGGGATTGGGAACCCTTCGCGAGAATGTCCAAAGTTTCAGCGGGATTTCCAAAATGTTGAAAGGAACTCGAAACATGTCAACCTTGGTTTTGAGAATCTCTCCCGGAGTTTGAGAGATTTGGACGTGAAAGGGCACCAGTCTTGTCGGGGATTGGGAACCCTTCGCGAGAATGTCCAAAGTTTCAGCGGGATTTCCAAAATGTTGAAAGGAACTGGAAACATGTCAACCTTGGTTTTGAGAATCTCTCCCGGAGTTTGAGAGATTTGGACGTGAAAGGGTACCAGTCTTGTCCGGGATTGGGAACCCTTCGCGAGAATGTCCAAAGTTTCAGCGGGATTTCCAAAATGTTGAAAGGAACTCGAAACATGTCAACCTTGGTTTTGAGAATCTCTCCCGGAGTTTGAGAGATTTGGACGTGAAAGGGTACCAGTCTTGTCGGGGATCGGGAACCCTTCGCGAGAATGTCCAAAGTTTCAGCGGGATTTCCAAAATGTTGAAAGGAACTCGAAACATGTCAACCTTGGTTTTGAGAATCTCTCCCGGAGTTTGAGAGATTTGGACGTGAAAGGGCACCAGTCTTGTCGGGGATTGGGAACCCTTCGCGAGAATGTCCAAAGTTTCAGTGGGATTTCCAAAATATTGAAAGGAACTGGAAACATGTCAACCTTGGTTTTGAGAATCTCTCCCGGAGTTTGAGAGATTTGGACGTGAAAGGGTACCAATCTTGTCAGGGATTGAGAACCCTTCGCGAGAATGTCCAAAGTTTCAGCGGGATTTCCAAAATGTTGAAAGGAACTGGAAACATGTCAAGCTTGGTTTTGAGAATCTCTCCCGGACTTTGAGAGATTTGGATGTGAAAGGGTACCAATCTTGTCGGGGATTGGGAACCCTTCGCCAGAATGTCAAAGTTTCAGCGGGATTTCCAAAATGTTGAAAGGAACTCGAAACATGTCAACCTTGGTTTTGAGAATCTCTCCCGGAGTTTGAGAGATTTGGACGTGAAAGGGTACCAATCTTGTTGGGGATTGAGAACCCTTCGCGAGCATGTCCAAAGTTTCAGCGGGATTTCCAAAATGTTGAAAGGAACTCGAAACATGTCAACCTTGGTTTTGAGAATCTCTCCCGGAGTTTGAGAGATTTGGACATGAAAGGGTACCAGTCTTGTCGGGGATTGGGAACCCTTCACGAGAATGTCCAAAGTTTCAGCGGGATTTCCAAAATGTTGAAAGGAACTCGAAACATGTCAACCTTGGTTTTGAGAATCTCTCCCGGAGTTTGAGAGATTTGGACTTGAAAGGGTACCAGTCTTGCCGGGGATTGGGAACCCTTCGCGAGAATGTCCAAAGTTTCAGCGGGATTTCCAAAATGTTGAAAGGAACTCGAAACATGTCGACCTTGGTTTTGAGAATCTCTCCCGGAGTTTGAGAGATTTGGACGTGAAAGGGCACCAATCTTGTCGGGTATTGGGAACCCTTCGCCAGAATGTCCAAAGTTTCAGCGGGATTTCCAAAATGTTGAAAGGAACTGGAAACATGTCAACCTTGGTTTTGAGAATCTCTCCCGGAGTTTGAGAGATTTGGACGTGAAAGGGTACCAATCTTGTCGGGGATTGGGAACCCTTCGCGAGAATGTGCAAAGTTTCAGGGGGATTTCCAAAATGTTGAAAGCAACTCGAAACATGTCAACCTTGGTTTTGAGAATCTCTCCCGGAGTTTGAGAGATTTGGACGTGAAAGGGCACCAGTCTTGTCGGGGATTGGGAACCCTTTGCCAGAATGTCCAAAGTTTCAGCGGGATTTCCAAAATGGTGAAAGGAACTCGAAACATGTCAACCTTGGTTTTGAGAATCTCTCCCGGAGTTTGAGAGATTTGGACGTGAAAGGGTACCAATCTTGTCGGGGATTGGGAACCCTTCGCGAGAATGTCCAAAGTTTCAGCGGGATTTCCAAAATGTTGAAAGGAACTCGAAACATGTCAACCTTGGTTTTGAGAATCTCTGCCGGAGTTTGAGAGATTTGGACGTGAAAGGGTACCAATCTTGTCGGGGATTGGGAACCCTTCGCGAGAATGTCCAAAGTTTCAGCGAGATTTCCAAAATGTTGAAAGGAACTCGAAACATGTCAACCTTGGTTTTGAGAATCTCTCCCGGAGTTTGAGAGATTTGGACGTGAAAGGGCACCAGTCTTGTCGGGGATTGGGAACCCTTCGCGAGAATGTCCAAAGTTTCAGCGGGATTTCCAAAATGTTGAAAGGAACTGCAAACATGTCAACCTTGGTTTTGAGAATCTCTCCCGGAGTTTGAGAGATTTGGACGTGAAAGGGTACCAATCTTGTCCGGGATTGGGAACCCTTCGCGAGCATGTCCAAAGTTTCAGCGGGATTTCCAAAATGTTGAAAGGAACTCGAAACATGTCAACCTTGGTTTTGAGAATCTCTCCCGGAGTTTGAGAGATTTGGACATGAAAGGGTACCAGTCTTGTCGGGGATTGGGAACCCTTCACGAGAATGTCCAAAGTTTCAGCGGGATTTCCAAAATGTTGAAAGGAACTCGAAACATGTCAACCTTGGTTTTGAGAATCTCTCCCGGAGTTTGAGAGATTTGGACTTGAAAGGGTACCAGTCTTGCCGGGGATTGGGAACCCTTCGCGAGAATGTCCAAAGTTTCAGCGGGATTTCCAAAATGTTGAAAGGAACTCGAAACATGTCGACCTTGGTTTTGAGAATCTCTCCCGGAGTTTGAGAGATTTGGACGTGAAAGGGTACCAATCTTGTCGGGTATTGGGAACCCTTCGCCAGAATGTCCAAAGTTTCAGCGGGATTTCCAAAATGTTGAAAGGAACTGGAAACATGTCAACCTTGGTTTTGAGAATCTCTCCCGGAGTTTGAGAGATTTGGACGTGAAAGGGTACCAATCTTGTCGGGGATTGGGAACCCTTCGCGAGAATGTGCAAAGTTTCAGGGGGATTTCCAAAATGTTGAAAGCAACTCGAAACATGTCAACCTTGGTTTTGAGAATCTCTCCCGGAGTTTGAGAGATTTGGACGTGAAAGGGCACCAGTCTTGTCGGGGATTGGGAACCCTTTGCCAGAATGTCCAAAGTTTCAGCGGGATTTCCAAAATGTTGAAAGGAACTGCAAACATGTCAACCTTGGTTTTGAGAATCTCTCCCGGAGTTTGAGAGATTTGGACTTGAAAGGGTACCAGTCTTGCCGGGGATTGGGAACCCTTCGCGAGAATGTCCAAAGTTTCAGCGGGATTTCCAAAATGTTGAGAGGAACTCGAAACATGTCAACCTTGGTTTTGAGAATCTCTCCCGGAGTTTGAGAGATTTGGACGTGAAAGGGCACCAGTCTTGTCGGGGATTGGGAACCCTTCGCGAGAATGTCCAAAGTTTCAGCGGGATTTCCAAAATGTTGAAAGGAACTGGAAACATGTCAACCTTGGTTTTGAGAATCTCTCCCGGAGTTTGAGAGATTTGGACGTGAAAGGGTACCAATCTTGTCCGGGATTGGGAACCCTTCGCGAGAATGTCCAAAGTTTCAGCGGGATTTCCAAAATGTTGAAAGGAACTCGAAACATGTCAACCTTGGTTTTGAGAATCTCTCCCGGAGTTTGAGAGATTTGGACGTGAAAGGGTACCAATCTTGTCGGGGATTGAGAACCCTTCGCGAGCATGTCCAAAGTTTCAGCGGGATTTCCAAAATGTTGAAAGGAACTCGAAACATGTCAACCTTGGTTTTGAGAATCTCTCCCGGAGTTTGAGAGATTTGGACATGAAAGGGTACCAATCTTGTCGGGGATTGGGAACCCTTCGCGAGAATGTGCAAAGTTTCAGGGGGATTTCCAAAATGTTGAAAGCAACTCGAAACATGTCAACCTTGGTTTTGAGAATCTCTCCCGGAGTTTGAGAGATTTGGACGTGAAAGGGCACCAGTCTTGTCGGGGATTGGGAACCCTTTGCCAGAATGTCCAAAGTTTCAGCGGGATTTCCAAAATGGTGAAAGGAACTCGAAACATGTCAACCTTGGTTTTGAGAATCTCTCCCGGAGTTTGAGAGATTTGGACGTGAAAGGGTACCAATCTTGTCGGGGATTGGGAACCCTTCGCGAGAATGTCCAAAGTTTCAGCGGGATTTCCAAAATGTTGAAAGGAACTCGAAACATGTCAACCTTGGTTTTGAGAATCTCTGCCGGAGTTTGAGAGATTTGGACGTGAAAGGGTACCAATCTTGTCGGGGATTGGGAACCCTTCGCGAGAATGTCCAAAGTTTCAGCGGGATTTCCAAAATGTTGAAAGGAACTCGAAACATGTCGACCTTGGTTTTGAGAATCTCTCCCGGAGTTTGAGAGATTTGGACGTGAAAGGGTACCAATCTTGTCGGGGATTGGGAACCCTTCGCGAGAATGTCCAAAGTTTCAGCGGGATTTCCAAAATGTTGAAAGGAACTCGAAACATGTCAACCTTGGTTTTGAGAATCTCTCCCGGAGTTTGAGAGATTTGGACGTGAAAGGGTACCAATCTTGTCGGGGATTGGGAACCCTTCGCGAGAATGTCCAAAGTTTCAGCGGGATTTCCAAAATGTTGAAAGGAACTCGAAACATGTCGACCTTGGTTTTGAGAATCTCTCCCGGAGTTTGAGAGATTTGGACGTGAAAGGGTACCAATCTTGTCGGGGATTGGGAACCCTTCACCAGAATGTCCAAAGTTTCAGCAGGATTTCCAAAATGTTGAAAGGAACTCGAAACATGTCAACCTTGGTTTTGAGAATCTCTCCCGGAGTTTGAGAGATTTGGACGTGAAAGGGTACCAATCTTGTCGGGGATTGGGAACCCTTTGCCAGAATGTCCAAAGTTTCAGCGGGATTTCCAAAATGGTGAAAGGAACTCGAAACATGTCAACCTTGGTCTTGAGAATCTCTGCCGGAGTTTGAGAGATTTGGACGTGAAAGGGTACCAATCTTGTCGGGGATTGGGAACCCTTCGCCAGAATGTCCAAAGTTTCAGCGGGATTTCCAAAATGTTGAAAGGAACTGGAAACATGTCAACCTTGGTTTTGAGAATCTCTCCCGGAGTTTGAGAGATTTGGACGTGAAAGGGCACCAGTCTTGTCGGGGATTGGGAACCCTTCGCCAGAATGTCCAAAGTTTCAGCGGGATTTCCAAAATGTTGAAAGGAACTGGAAACATGTCAACCTTGGTTTTGAGAATCTCTCCCGGAGTTTGAGAGATTTGGACTTGAAAGGGTACCAGTCTTGTCGGATATTGGGAACCCTTCGCGAGAATGGACAAAGTTTCAGCGGGATTTCCAAAATGTTGAAAGGAACTCGAAACATTTCGACCTTGGTTTTGAGAATCTCTCCCGGAGTTTGAGAGATTTGGACGTGAAAGGGTACCAATCTTGTCGGGGATTGGGAACCCTTCGCGAGAATGTCCAAAGTTTCAGCGGGATTTCCAAAATGTTGAAAGGAACTCGAAACATGTCACCCTTGGTTTTGAGAATCTCTCCCGGAGTTTTAGAGATTTGGACGTGAAAGGGTACCAATCTTGTCGGGGATTGGGAACCGTTCGCCAGAATGTCCAAAGTTTCAGCGGGATTTCCAAAATGTTGAAAGGAACTCGAAACATGTCAACCTTGGTTTTGAGAATCTCTCCCGGAGTTTGAGAGATTTGGACGTGAAAGGGCACCAGTCTTGTCGGGGATTGGGAACCCTTCGCGAGAATGTCCAAAGTTTCAGCGGGATTTCCAAAATGTTGAAAGGAACTCGAAACATGTCAACCTTGGTTTTGAGAATCTCTCCCGGAGTTTGAGAGATTTGGACGTGAAAGGGTACCAATCTTGTCGGGGATTGGGAACCCTTCGCGAGAATGTCCAAAGTTTCAGCGGGATTTCCAAAATGTTGAAAGGAACTCGAAACATGTCAACCTTGGTTTTGAGAATCTCTCCCGGAGTTTGAGAGATTTGGACGTGAAAGGGTACCAATCTTGTCGGGGATTGGGAACCCTTCGCGAGAATGTCCAAAGTTTCAGCGGGATTTCCAAAATGTTGAAAGGAACTCGAAACATGTCGACCTTGGTTTTGAGAATCTCTCCCGGAGTTTGAGAGATTTGGACGTGAAAGGGTAGCAATCTTGTCGGGGATTGGGAACCCTTCACCAGAATGTCCAAAGTTTCAGCGGGATTTCCAAAATGTTGAAAGGAACTCGAAACATGTCAACCTTGGTTTTGAGAATCTCTGCCGGAGTTTGAGAGATTTGGACGTGAAAGGGTACCAATCTTGTCGGGGATTGGGAACCCTTCACCAGAATGTCCAAAGTTTCAGCGGGATTTCCAAAATGTTGAAAGGAACTCGAAACATGTCAACCTTGGTTTTGAGAATCTCTCCCGGAGTTTGAGAGATTTGGATGTGAAAGGGTACCAATCTTGTCGGGGATTGGGAACCCTTCGCGAGAATGTCCAAAGTTTCAGCGGGATTTCCAAAATGTTGAAAGGAACTCGAAACATGTCAACCTTGGTTTTGAGAATCTCTCCCGGAGTTTGAGAGATTTGGACGTGAAAGGGTACCAATCTTGTCGGGGATTGGGAACCCTTCGCCAGAATGTCCAAAGTTTCAGCGGGATTTCCAAAATGTTGAAAGGAACTCGAAACATGTCAACCTTGGTTTTGAGAATCTCTCCCGGAGTTTGAGAGATTTGGACGTGAAAGGGTACCAATCTTGTCGGGGATTGGGAACCCTTCGCCAGAATGTCCAAAGTTTCAGTGGGATTTCCAAAATGTTGAAAGGAACTCGAAACATGTAAACCTTGGTTTTGAGAATCTCTCCCGGAGTTTGAGAGATTTGGACTTGCAAGGGTACCAATCTTGTCGGGGATTGGGAACCTTTCGCGAGAATGTCCAAAGTTTCAGCGGGATTTCCAAAATGTTGAAAGGAACTCGAAACATGTCAACCTTGGTTTTGAGAATCTCTCCCGGACTTTGAGAGATTTGGACGTGAAAGGGTACCAATCTTGTCGGGGATTGGGAACCCTTCACCAGAATGTCCAAAGTTTCAGCGGGATTTCCAAAATGTTGAAAGGAACTCGAAACATGTCAACCTTGGTTTTGAGAATCTCTCCCGGAGTTTGAGAGATTTGGACGTGAAAGGGTACCAATCTTGTCGGGGATTGGGAACCCTTCGCGAGAATGTCCAAAGTTTCAGCGGGATTTCCAAAATGTTGAAAGGAACTCGAAACATGTCAACCTTGGTTTTGAGAATCTCTCCCGGAGTTTGAGAGATTTGGACGTGAAAGGGTACCAATCTTGTCGGGGATTGGGAACCCTTCGCCAGAATGTCCAAAGTTTCAGCGGGATTTCCAAAATGTTGAAAGGAACTGGAAACATGTCAACCTTGGTTTTGAGAATCTCTCCCGGAGTTTGAGAGATTTGGACGTGAAAGGGTACCAATCTTGTCGGGGATTGGGAACCCTTCGCGAGAATGTCCAAAGTTTCAGCGGGATTTCCAAAATGTTGAAAGGAACTCGAAACATATCAACCTTGCTTTTGAGAATCTCTGCTGGAGTTAGAGAGATTTGGACGTGAAAGGGTACCAATCTTGTCGGGGATTGGGAACCCATCGCCAGAATGTCCAAAGTTTCAGTGGGATTTCCAAAATGTTGAAAGGAACTCGAAACATGACAACCTTGGTTTTGAGAATCTCTCCCGGAGTTTGAGAGATTTGGACTTGCAAGGGTACCAATCTTGTCGGGGATTGGGAACCTTTCGCGAGAATGTCCAAAGTTTCAGCGGGATTTCCAAAATGTTGAAAGGAACTCGAAACATGTCAACCTTGGTTTTGAGAATCTCTCCCGGAGTTTGAGAGATTTGGACGTGAAAGGGTACCAATCTTGTCGGGGATTGGGAACCCTTCACCAGAATGTCCAAAGTTTCAGCGGGATTTCCAAAATGTTGAAAGGAACTCGAAACATGTCAACCTTGGTTTTGAGAATCTCTCCCGGAGTTTGAGAGATTTGGACGTGAAAGGGTACCAATCTTGTCGGGGATTGGGAACCCTTCGCGAGAATGTCCAAAGTTTCAGCGGGATTTCCAAAATGTTGAAAGGAACTCGAAACATGTCAACCTTGGTTTTGAGAATCTCTCCCGGAGTTTGAGAGATTTGGACGTGAAAGGGTACCAATCTGGTCAGGGATTGGGAACCCTTCGCGAGAATGTCCAAAGTTTCAGCGGGATTTCCAAAATGTTGAAAGGAACTCGAACCATGTCAACCTTGGTTTTGAGAATCTCTCCCGGAGTTTGAGAGATTTGGACGTGAAAGGGTACCAATCTTGTCGGGGATTTGGAACCCTTCACCAGAATGTCCAAAGTTTCAGCGGGATTTCCAAAATGTTGAAAGGAACTCAAAACATGTCAACCTTGGTTTTGAGAATCTCTCCCGGACTTTGAGAGATTTGGACGTGAAAGGGTACCAATCTTGTCGGGGATTGGGAACCCTTCGCGAGAATGTCCAAAGTTTCAGCGGGATTTCCAAAATGTTGAAAGGAACTCGAAACATGTCGACCTTGGTTTTGAGAATCTCTGCCGGAGTTTGAGAGATTTGGACGTGAAAGGGTACCAATCTTGTCGGGGATTGGGAACCCTCGCGAGAATGTCCAAAGTTTCAGCGGGATTTCCAAAATGTTGAAAGGAACTCGAAACATGTCAACCTTGGTTTTGAGAATCTCTCCCGGAGTTTGAGAGATCTGGACGTGAAAGGGTACCAATCTTGTCGGGGATTGGGAACCCTTCACCAGAATGTCCAAAGTTTCAGCGGGATTTCCAAAATGTTGAAAGGAACTCAAAACATGTCAACCTTGGTTTTGAGAATCTCTCCCGGAGTTTGAGAGATTTGGACGTGAAAGGGTACCAATCTTGTCGGGGATTGGGAACCCTTCGCGAGAATGTCCAAAGTTTCAGCGGGATTTCCAAAATGTTGAAAGGAACTCGAAACATGTCGACCTTGGTTTTGAGAATCTCTCCCGGAGTTTGAGAGATTTGGACGTGAAAGGGTACCAATCTTGTCGGGGATTGGGAACCCTTCGCCAGAATGTCCAAAGTTTCAGCGGGATTTCCAAAATGTTGAAAGGAACTCGAAACATGTCAACCTTGGTTTTGAGAATCTCTCCCGGAGTTTGAGAGATTTGGACGTGAAAGGGTACCAATCTTGTCGGGGATTGGGAACCCTTCACCAGAATGTCCAAAGTTTCAGCGGGATTTCCAAAATGTTGAAAGGAACTCGAAACATGTCAACCTTGGTTTTGAGAATCTCTCCCGGAGTTTGAGAGATTTGGACGTGAAAGGGTACCAATCTTGTCGGGGATTGGGAACCCTTCACGAGAATGTCCAAAGTTTCAGCGGGATTTCAAAATGTTGAAAGGAACTCGAAACATGTCAACCTTGGTTTTGAGAATCTCTCCCGGAGTTTGAGAGATTTGGACGTGAAAGGGTACCAATCTTGTCGGGGATTGGGAACCCTTCGCCAGAATGTCCAAAGTTTCAGCGGGATTTCCAAAATGTTGAAAGGAACTCGAAACATGTCAACCTTGGTTTTGAGAATCTCTCCCGGAGTTTGAGAGATTTGGACGTGAAAGGGTACCAATCTTGTCGGGGATTGGGAACCCTTCGCGAGAATGTCCAAAGTTTCAGCGGGATTTCCAAAATGTTGAAAGGAACTCGAAACATGTCAACCTTGGTTTTGAGAATCTCTGCCGGAGTTTGAGAGATTTGGACGTGAAAGGGTACCAATCTTGTCGGGGATTGGGAACCCTTCGCGAGAATGTCCAAAGTTTCAGGGGGATTTCCAAAATGTTGAAAGGAACTCGAAACATGTCAACCTTGGTTTTGAGAATCTCTCCCGGAGTTTGAGAGATTTGGACGTGAAAGGGTACCAGTCTTGCCGGGGATTGGGAACCCTTCGCCAGAATGTCCAAAGTTTCAGCGGGATTTCCAAAATGTTGAAAGGAACTCGAAACATGTCAACCTTGCTTTTGAGAATCTCTCCCGGAGTTTGAGAGATTTGGACGTGAAAGGGTACCAATCTTGTCGGGGATTGGGAACCCTTCGCGAGAATGTCCAAAGTTTCAGCGGGATTTCCAAAATGTTGAAAGGAACTCGAAACATGTCAACCTTGGTTTTGAGAATCTCTCCCGGAGTTTGAGAGATTTGGACGTGAAAGGGTACCAATCTTGTCGGGGATTGGGAACCCTTCGCGAGAATGTCCAAAGTTTCAGCGGGATTTCCAAAATGTTGAAAGGAACTGGAAACATGTCAACCTTGGTTTTGAGAATCTCTCCCGGAGTTTGAGAGATTTGGACGTGAAAGGGTACCAATCTTGTCGGGGATTGGGAACCCTTCGCGAGAATGTCCAAAGTTTCAGCGGGATTTCCAAAATGTTGAAAGGAACTCGAAACATGTCGACCTTGGTTTTGAGAATCTCTGCTGGAGTTAGAGAGATTTGGACGTGAAAGGGTACCAATCTTGTCGGGGATTGGGAACCCTTCGCGAGAATGTCCAAAGTTTCAGCGGGATTTCCAAAATGTTGAAAGGAACTCGAAACATGTCAACCTTGGTTTTGAGAATCTCTCCCGGAGTTTGAGAGGTTTGGACGTGAAAGGGCACCAGTCTTGTCGGGGATTGGGAACCCTTCGCCAGAATGTCCAAAGTTTCAGCGGGATTTCCAAAATGTTGAAAGGAACTCGAAACATGTCAACCTTGGTTTTGAGAATCTCTCCCGGAGTTTGAGAGATTTGGACGTGAAAGGGTACCAATCTTGTCGGGGATTGGGAACCCTTCGCGAGAATGTCCAAAGTTTCAGCGGGATTTCCAAAATGTTGAAAGGAACTCGAACCATGTCAACCTTGGTTTTGAGAATCTCTCCCGGAGTTTGAGAGATTTGGACGTGAAAGGGTACCAATCTTGTCGGGGATTTGGAACCCTTCACCAGAATGTCCAAAGTTTCAGCGGGATTTCCAAAATGTTGAAAGGAACTCAAAACATGTCAACCTTGGTTTTGAGAATCTCTCCCGGAGTTTGAGAGATTTGGACGTGAAAGGGTACCAATCTTGTCGGGGATTGGGAACCCTTCACGAGAATGTCCAAAGTTTCAGTGGGATTTCCAAAATGTTGAAAGGAACTCGAAACATGTCAACCTTGGTTTTGAGAATCTCTCCCGGAGTTTGAGAGATTTGGACGTGAAAGGGTACCAATCTTGTCGGGGATTGGGAACCCTTCGCCAGAATGTCCAAAGTTTCAGTGGGATTTCCAAAATGTTGAAAGGAACTCGAAACATGTCAACCTTGGTTTTGAGAATCTCTGCCGGAGTTTGAGAGATTTGGACTTGCAAGGGTACCAATCTTGTCGGGGATTGGGAACCTTTCGCGAGAATGTCCAAAGTTTCAGCGGGATTTCCAAAATGTTGAAAGGAACTCGAAACATGTCAACCTTGGTTTTGAGAATCTCTCCCGGAGTTTGAGAGATTTGGACGTGAAAGGGTACCAATCTTGTCGGGGATTGGGAACCCTTCACCAGAATGTCCAAAGTTTCAGGGGGATTTCCAAAATGTTGAAAGGAACTGGAAACATGTCAACCTTGGTTTTGAGAATCTCTCCCGGAGTTTGAGAGATTTGGACGTGAAAGGGTACCAATCTTGTCGGGGATTGGGAACCCTTCGCGAGAATGTCCAAAGTTTCAGCGGGATTTCCAAAATGTTGAAAGGAACTCGAAACATGTCAACCTTGGTTTTGAGAATCTCTCCAGGAGTTTGAGAGATTTGGACGTGAAAGGGTACCAATCTTGTCGGGGATTGGGAACCCTTCGCGAGAATGTCCAAAGTTTCAGCGGGATTTCCAAAATGTTGAAAGGAACTCGAAACATGTCAACCTTGGTTTTGAGAATCTCTCCCGGAGTTTGAGAGGTTTGGACGTGAAAGGGCACCAGTCTTGTCGGGGATTGGGAACCCTTCGCGAGAATGGACAAAGTTTCAGCGGGATTTCCAAAATGTTGAAAGGAACTCGAAACATGTCAACCTTGGTTTTGAGAATCTCTGCCGGAGTTTGAGAGATTTGGACGTGAAAGGGTACCAATCTTGTCGGGGATTGGGAACCCTTCGCGAGAATGTCCAAAGTTTCAGCGGGATTTCCAAAATGTTGAAAGGAACTCGAACCATGTCAACCTTGGTTTTGAGAATCTCTCCCAGAGTTTGAGAGATTTGGACGTGAAAGGGTACCAATCTTGTCGGGGATTTGGAACCCTTCGCGAGAATGTCCAAAGTTTCAGCGGGATTTCCAAAATGTTGAAAGGAACTCAAAACATGTCAACCTTGGTTTTGAGAATCTCTCCCGGAGTTTGAGAGATTTGGACGTGAAAGGGTACCAATCTTGTCGGGGATTGGGAACCCTTCACCAGAATGTCCAAAGTTTCAGCGGGATTTCCAAAATGTTGAAAGGAACTCGAAACATGTCAACCTTGGTTTTGAGAATCTCTCCCGGAGTTTGAGAGATTTGGACGTGAAAGGGTACCAATCTTGTCGGGGATTGGGAACCCTTCGCGAGAATGTCCAAAGTTTCAGCGGGATTTCCAAAATGTTGAAAGGAAATCGAAACATGTCAACCTTGCTTTTGAGAATCTCTCCCGGAGTTTGAGAGATTTGGACGTGAAAGGGTACCAATCTTGTCGGGGATTGGGAACCCTTCGCCAGAATGTCCAAAGTTTCAGCGGGATTTCCAAAATGTTGAAAGGAACTCGAAACATGTCAAGGTTGGTTTTGAGAATCTCTCCCGGAGTTTGAGAGATTTGGACGTGAAAGGGTACCAATCTTGTCGGGGATTGGGAACCCTTCGCCAGAATGTCCAAAGTTTCAGCGGGATTTCCAAAATGTTGAAAGGAACTCGAAACATGTCAAGGTTGGTTTTGAGAATCTCTCCCGGAGTTTGAGAGATTTGGACGTGAAAGGGTACCAATCTTGTCGGGGATTGGGAACCCTTCGCGAGAATGTCCAAAGTTTCAGCGGGATTTCCAAAATGTTGAAAGGAACTCGAAACATGTCAACCTTGGTTTTGAGAATCTCTCCCGGAGTCTGAGAGATTTGGACGTGAAAGGGTACCAATCTTGTCGGGGATTGGGAACCCTTCGCCAGAATGTCCAAAGTTTCAGCGGGATTTCCAAAATGTTGAAAGGAACTCGAAACATGTCAACCTTGGTTTTGAGAATCTCTCCCGGAGTTTGAGAGATTTGGACGTGAAAGGGTACCAATCTTGTCGGGGATTGGGAACCCTTCGCCAGAATGTCCAAAGTTTCAGCGGGATTTCCAAAATGTTGAAAGGAACTCGAAACATGTCAACCTTGGTTTTGAGAATCTCTCCCGGAGTTTGAGAGATTTGGACGTGAAAGGGTACCAATCTTGTCGGGGATTGGGAACCCTTCGCGAGAATGTCCAAAGTTTCAGCGGGATTTCCAAAATGTTGAAAGGAACTCGAAACATGTCAACCTTGGTTTTGAGAATCTCTCCCGGAGTTTGAGAGATTTGGACGTGAAAGGGTACCAATCTTGTCGGGGATTGGGAACCCTTCACGAGAATGTCCAAAGTTTCAGCGGGATTTCCAAAATGTTGAAAGGAACTCGAAACATGTCAACCTTGGTTTTGAGAATCTCTCCCGGAGTTTGAGAGATTTGGACGTGAAAGGGTACCAATCTTGTCGGGGATTGGGAACCCTTCGCGACAATGTCCAAAGTTTAAGCGGGATTTCCTAAAATGTTGAAAGAAACTGGAAACATGTCGACCTTGGTTTTGAGAATCTCTCCCGGAGTTTGAGAGATTTGGACGTGAAAGGGTACCAATCTTGTCGGGGATTGGGAACCCTTCACCAGAATGTCCAAAGTTTCAGCGGGATTTCCAAAATGTTGAAAGGAACTCGAAACATGTCAACCTTGGTTTTGAGAATCTCTCCCGGAGTTTGAGAGGTTTGGACGTGAAAGGGCACCAGTCTTGTCGGGGATTGGGAACCCTTCGCGAGAATGTCCAAAGTTTCAGCGAGATTACCAAAATGTTGAAAGGAACTCGAAACATGTCAACCTTGGTTTTGAGAATCTCTCCCGGAGTTTGAGAGATTTAGACGTGAAAGAATAACAGTCTTGTCGGGGATTGGGAACCCTTCGCGAGAATGTCCAAAGTTTCAGCGGGATTTCCAAAATGTTGAAAGGAACTCGAAACATGTTAACCTTGGTTTTGAGAATCTCTCCCGGAGTTTGAGAGATTTGGATGTGAAAGGGCACCAGTCTTGTCGGGGCTTGGGAACCCTTCGCGAGAATGTCCAAAGTTTCAGCGGGATTTCCAAAATGTTGAAAGGAACTCGAAACATGTCAACCTTGGTTTTGAGAATCTCTCCCGGAGTTTGAGAGATTTGGACGTGAAAGAATAACAGTCTTGTCGGGGATTGGGAACCCTTCGCGAGAATGTCCAAAGTTTCAGCGGGATTTCCAAAATGTTGAAAGGAACTCGAAACATGTCAACCTTGGTTTTGAGAATCTCTCCCGGAGTTTGAGAGATTTGGATGTGAAAGGGCACCAGTCTTGTCGGGGATTGGGAACCCTTCGCGAGAATGTCCAAAGTTTCAGCGGGATTTCCAAAATGTTGAAAGGAACTGGAAACATGTCAACCTTGGTTTTGAGAATCTCTCCCGGAGTTTGAGAGATTTGGACGTGAAAGGGTACCAATCTTGTCGGGGATTGGGAACCCTTCGCGACAATGTCCAAAGTTTCAGCGGGATTTCCAAAATGTTGAAAGGAACTCGAAACATGTCAACCTTGGTTTTGAGAATCTCTCCCGGAGTTTGAGAGGTTTGGACGTGAAAGGGCACCAGTCTTGTCGGGGATTGGGAACCCTTCGCGAGAATGTCCAAAGTTTCAGCGGGATTTCCAAAATGTTGAAAGGAACTCGAAACATGTCAACCTTGGTTTTGAGAATCTCTCCCGGAGTTTGAGAGATTTGGACGTGAAAGGGTACCAATCTTGTCGGGGATTGGGAACCCTTCGCGAGAATGTCCAAAGTTTCAGCGGGATTTCCAAAATGTTGAAAGGAACTCGAACCATGTCAACCTTGGTTTTGAGAATCTCTCCCGGAGTTTGAGAGATTTGGACGTGAAAGGGTACCAATCTTGTCGGGGATTTGGAACCCTTCACCAGAATGTCCAAAGTTTCAGCGGGATTTCCAAAATGTTGAAAGGAACTCAAAACATGTCAACCTTGGTTTTGAGAATCTCTCCCGGAGTTTGAGAGATTTGGACGTGAAAGGGTACCAACCTTGTCGGGGATTGGGACCCCTTCGCGAGAATGTCCAAAGTTTCAGCGGGATTTCCAAAATGTTGAAAGCAACTCGAAACATGTCAACCTTGGTTTTGAGAATCTCTCCCGGAGTTTGAGAGATTTGGAGGTGAAAGGGCACCAGTCTTGTCGGGGATTGGGAACCCTTCGCGAGAATGTCCAAAGTTTCAGCGGGATTTCCAAAATGTTGAAAGGAACTCGAAACATGTCACCCTTGGTTTTGAGAATCTCTCCCGGATTTTGAGAGATTTGGACGTGAAAGGGTACCAATCTTGTCGGGGATTGGGAACCCTTCACCAGAATGTCCAAAGTTTCAGCGGGATTTCCAAAATGTTGAAAGGAACTCGAAACATGTCAGCCTTGGTTTTGAGAATCTCTCCCGGAGTTTGAGAGATTTGGACGTGAAAGGGTACCAATCTTGTCGGGGATTGGGAACCCTTCGCGACAATGTCCAAAGTTTCAGCGGGATTTCCAAAATGTTGAAAGGAACTCGAAACATGTCAACCTTGGTTTTGAGAATCTCTCCCGGACTTTGAGAGATTTGGACGTGAAAGGCTACCAGTCTTGTCGGGGATTGGGAACCCTTCGCCAGAATGTCCAAAGTTTCAGCGGGATTTCCAGAATGTTGAAAGGAACTCGAAACATGTCAACCTTGGTTTTGAGAATCTCTCCCGGACTTTGAGAGATTTGGACGTGAAAGGGTACCAATCTTGTCGGGGATTGGGAACCCTTCGCCAGAATGTCCAAAGTTTCAGCGGGATTTCCAAAATGTTGAAAGGAACTCGAAACATGTCAACCTTGGTTTTGAGAATCTCTCCCGGAGTTTGAGAGATTTGGACGTGAAAGGGTACCAATCTTGTCGGGGATTGGGAACCCTTCGCGAGAATGTCCAAAGTTTCAGCGGGATTTCCAAAATGTTGAAAGGAAATCGAAACATGTCGACCTTGGTTTTGAGAATCTCTCCCGGAGTTTGAGAGATTTGGACGTGAAAGGGTACCAATCTTGTCGGGGATTGGGAACCCTTCACCAGAATGTCCAAAGTTTCAGCGGGATTTCCAAAATGTTGAAAGGAACTCGAAACATGTCAACCTTGGTTTTGAGAATCTCTCCCGGAGTTTGAGAGATTTGGACGTGAAAGGGTACCAATCTTGTCGGGGATTGGGAACCCTTCGCGAGAATGTCCAAAGTTTCAGCGGGATTTCCAAAATGTTGATAGGAACTCGAAACATGTCAACCTTGGTTTTCAGAATCTCTCCCGGAGTTTGAGAGATTTGGACGTGAAAGGGCACCAGTCTTGTCGGGGATTGGGAACCCTTCGCGAGAATGTCCAAAGTTTCAGAGGGATTTCCAAAATGTTGAAAGGAACTCGAAACATGTCAGCCTTGGTTTTGAGAATCTCTCCCGGAGTTTGAGAGATTTGGACGTGAAAGGGTACCAATCTTGTCGGGGATTGGGAACCCTTCGCCAGAATGTCCAAAGTTTCAGCGGGATTTCCAAAATGTTGAAAGGAACTCGAACCATGTCAACCTTGGTTTTGAGAATCTCTGCCGGAGTTTGAGAGATTTGGACGTGAAAGGGTACCAATCTTGTCGGGGATTGGGAACCCTTCGCGAGCATGTCCAAAGTTTCAGCGGGATTTCCAAAATGTTGAAAGGAACTCGAAACATGTCAACCTTGGTTTTGAGAATCTCTCCCGGAGTTTGAGAGATTTGGACGTGAAAGGGTACCAGTCTTGTCGGGGATTGGGAACCCTTCGCCAGAATGTCCAAAGTTTCAGCGGGATTTCCAAAATGTTGAAAGGAACTCGAAACATGTCAACCTTGGTTTTGAGAATCTCTCCCGGAGTTTGAGAGATTTGGACGTGAAAGGGTACCAATCTTGTCGGGGATTGGGAACCCTTCGCCAGAATGTCCAAAGTTTCAGCGGGATTTCCAAAATGTTGAAAGGAACTCGAAACATGTCAACCTTGGTTTTGAGAATCTCTGCCGGAGTTTGAGAGATTTGGACTTGAAAGGGTACCAATCTTGCCGGGGATTTGGAACCCTTCGCGAGAATGTCCAAAGTTTCAGCGGGATTTCCAAAATGTTGAAAGGAACTCGAAACATGTCAACCTTGGTTTTGAGAATCTCTCCCGGAGTTTGAGAGATTTGGACGTGAAAGGGTACCAATCTTGTCGGGGATTGGGAACCCTTCGCGAGAATGTCCAAAGTTTCAGCGGGATTTCCAAAATGTTGATAGGAACTCGAAACATGTCAACCTTGGTTTTCAGAATCTCTCCCGGAGTTTGAGAGATTTGGACGTGAAAGGGCACCAGTCTTGTCGGGGATTGGGAACCCTTCGCGAGAATGTCCAAAGTTTCAGAGGGATTTCCAAAATGTTGAAAGGAACTCGAAACATGTCAGCCTTGGTTTTGAGAATCTCTCCCGGAGTTTGAGAGATTTGGACGTGAAAGGGTACCAATCTTGTCGGGGATTGGGAACCCTTCGCCAGAATGTCCAAAGTTTCAGCGGGATTTCCAAAATGTTGAAAGGAACTCGAACCATGTCAACCTTGGTTTTGAGAATCTCTGCCGGAGTTTGAGAGATTTGGACGTGAAAGGGTACCAATCTTGTCGGGGATTGGGAACCCTTCGCGAGCATGTCCAAAGTTTCAGCGGGATTTCCAAAATGTTGAAAGGAACTCGAAACATGTCAACCTTGGTTTTGAGAATCTCTCCCGGAGTTTGAGAGATTTGGACGTGAAAGGGTACCAGTCTTGTCGGGGATTGGGAACCCTTCGCCAGAATGTCCAAAGTTTCAGCGGGATTTCCAAAATGTTGAAAGGAACTCGAAACATGTCAACCTTGGTTTTGAGAATCTCTCCCGGAGTTTGAGAGATTTGGACGTGAAAGGGTACCAATCTTGTCGGGGATTGGGAACCCTTCGCCAGAATGTCCAAAGTTTCAGCGGGATTTCCAAAATGTTGAAAGGAACTCGAAACATGTCAACCTTGGTTTTGAGAATCTCTGCCGGAGTTTGAGAGATTTGGACTTGAAAGGGTACCAATCTTGCCGGGGATTTGGAACCCTTCGCGAGAATGTCCAAAGTTTCAGCGGGATTTCCAAAATGTTGAAAGGAACTCGAAACATGTCAACCTTGGTTTTGAGAATCTCTCCCGGAGTTTGAGAGATTTGGACGTGAAAGGGTACCAATCTTGTCGGGGATTGGGAACCCTTCGCCAGAATGTCCAGAGTTTCAGGGGGATTTCCAAAATGTTGAAAGGAACTCGAAACATGTCAACCTTGGTTTTGAGAATCTCTCCCGGAGTTTGAGAGATTTGTACGTGAAAGGGTACCAATCTTGTCAGGGATTGGGAACCCTTCCCCAGAATGTCCAAAGTTTCAGCGGGATTTCCAAAATGTTGAAAGAAACTCGAAACATGTCAACCTTGCTTTTGAGAATCTCTCCCGGAGTCTGAGAGATTTGGACGTGAAAGGGTACCAATCTTGTCGGGGATTGGGAACCCTTCGCCAGAATGTCCAAAGTTTCAGCGGGATTTCCAAAATGTTGAAAGGAACTTGAAACATGTCAACCTTGGTTTTGAGAATCTCTCCCGGAGTTTGAGAGATTTGGACGTGAAAGGGTACCAATCTTGTCGGGGATTGGGAACCCTTTGCGAGAATGTCCAAAGTTTCAGCGGGATTTCCAAAATGTTGAAACGAACTCGAAACATGTCAACCTTGGTTTTGAGAATCTCTCCCGGAGTTTGAGAGATTTGGACGTGAAAGGGCACCAGTCTTCTCGGGGATTGGGAACCCTTCACGAGAATGTCCAAAGTTTCAGCGGGATTTCCAAAATGTTGAAAGGAACTCGAAACATGTCAACCTTGGTTTTGAGAATCTCTCCCGGAGTTTGAGAGATTTGGACGTGAAAGGGTACCAGTCTTGTCGGGGATTGGGAACCCTTCGCGAGAATGTCCAAAGTTTCAGCGGGATTTCCAAAATGTTGAAAGGAACTGGAAACATGTCAACCTTGGTTTTGAGAATCTCTCCCGGAGTTTGAGAGATTTGGACGTGAAAGGGTACCAATCTTGTCGGGGATTGGGAACCCTTCGCGAGAATGTCCAAAGTTTCAGCGGGATTTCCAAAATGTTGAAAGGAACTCGAAACATGTCAACCTTGGTTTTGAGAATCTCTCCCGGAGTTTGAGAGATTTGGACGTGAAAGGGCACCAGTCTTCTCGGGGATTGGGAACCCTTCACGAGAATGTCCAAAGTTTCAGCGGGATTTCCAAAATGTTGAAAGGAACTCGAAACATGTCAAGCTTGGTTTTGAGAATCTCTCCCGGAGTTTGAGAGATTTGGACGTGAAAGGGTACCAATCTTGTCGGGGATTGGGAACCCTTCGCGAGAATGTCCAAAGTTTCAGCGGGATTTCCAAAATGTTGAAAGGAACTCGAAACATGTCAACCTTGGTTTTGAGAATCTCTCCCGGAGTTTGAGAGATTTGGACGTGAAAGGGTACCAATCTTGTCGGGGATTGGGAACCCTTCGCGAGAATGTCCAAAGTTTCAGTGGGATTTCCAAAATGTTGATAGGAACTCGAAACATGTCAACCTTGGTTTTGAGAATCTCTGCCGGAGTTTGAGAGATTTGGACGTGAAAGGGCACCAGTCTTGTCGGGGATTGGGAACCCTTCGCCAGAATGTCCAAAGTTTCAGCGGGATTTCCAAAATGTTGAAAGGAACTCGAAACACGTCAACCTTGGTTTTGAGAATCTCTCCCGGAGTTTGAGAGATTTGGACGTGAAAGGGTACCAATCTTGTCGGGGATTGGGAACCCTTCGCGAGAATGTCCAAAGTTTCAGCGGGATTTCCAAAATGTTGAAAGGAACTCGAAACATGTCAACCTTGGTTTTGAGAATCTCTCCCGGAGTTTGAGAGATTTGGACGTGAAAGGGTACCAGTCTTGTCGGGGATTGGGAACCCTTCGCCAGAATGTCCAAAGTTTCAGCGGGATTTCCAAAATGTTGAAAGGAACTCGAAACATGTCAACCTTGGTTTTGAGAATCTCTCCCGGAGTTTGAGAGATTTGGACGTGAAAGGGTACCAATCTTGTCGGGGATTGGGAACCCTTCGCCAGAATGTCCAAAGTTTCAGCGGGATTTCCAAAATGTTGAAAGGAACTCGAAACATGTCAACCTTGGTTTTGAGAATCTCTGCCGGAGTTTGAGAGATTTGGACTTGAAAGGGTACCAATCTTGCCGGGGATTGGGAACCCTTCGCCAGAATGTCCAAAGTTTCAGCGGGATTTCCAAACTGTTGAAAGGAACTCGAAACATGTCAACCTTGGTTTTGAGAATCTCTCCCGGAGTTTGAGAGATTTGGACGTGAAAGGGTACCAATCTTGTCGGGGATTGGGAACCCTTCGCCAGAATGTCCAAAGTTTCAGCGGGATTTCCAAAATGTTGAAAGGAACTCGAAACATGTCAACCTTGGTTTTGAGAATCTCTCCTGGAGTTTGAGAGATTTGGACGTGAAAGGGTACCAATCTTGTCAGGGATTGGGAACCCTTCGCGAGAATGTCCAAAGTTTCAGCGGGATTTCCAAAATGTTGAAAGAAACTCGAAACATGTCAACCTTGCTTTTGAGAATCTCTCCCGGAGTCTGAGAGATTTGGACGTGAAAGGGTACCAATCTTGTCGGGGATTGGGAACCCTTCACGAGAATGTCCAAAGTTTCAGCGGGATTTCCAAAATGTTGAAAGGAACTCGAAACATGTCAACCTTGGTTTTGAGAATCTCTCCCGGAGTTTGAGAGATTTGGACGTGAAAGGGTACCAATCTTGTCGGGGATTGGGAACCCTTCGCGACAATGTCCAAAGTTTCAGCGGGATTTCCAAAATGTTGAAAGGAACTCGAAACATGTCAACATCGGTTTTGAGAATCTCTCCCGGAGTTTGAGAGATTTGGACGTGAAAGGGTACCAATCTTGTCGGGGATTGGGAACCCTTCGCGAGAATGTCCAAAGTTTCAGCGGGATTTCCAAAATGTTGAAAGGAACTTGAAACATGTCAACCTTGGTTTTGAGAATCTCTCCCGGAGTTTGAGAGATTTGGACGTGAAAGGGTACCAATCTTGTCGAGGATTGGGAACCCTTTGCGAGAATGTCCAAAGTTTCAGCGGGATTTCCAAAATGTTGAAAGGAACTCGAAACATGTCAACCTTGGTTTTGAGAATCTCTCCCGGAGTTTGAGAGATTTGGACGTGAAAGGGCACCAGTCTTGTCGGGGATTGGGAACCCTTCACGAGAATGTCCAAAGTTTCAGCGGGATTTCCAAAATGTTGAAAGGAACTCGAAACATGTCAACCTTGGTTTTGATAATCTCTCCCGGAGTTTGAGAGATTTGGACGTGAAAGGGTACCAGTCTTGTCGGGGATTGGGAACCCTTCGCGAGAATGTCCAAAGTTTCAGCGGGATTTCCAAAATGTTGAAAGGAACTCGAAACATGTCAACCTTGGTTTTGAGAATCTCTCCCGGAGTTTGAGAGATTTGGATGTGAAAGGGCACCAGTCTTGTCGGGGATTGGGAACCCTTCGCGAGAATGTCCAAAGTTTCAGCGGGATTTCCAAAATGTTGAAAGGAACTCGAAACATGTCAACCTTGGTTTTGAGAATCTCTCCCGGAGTTTGAGAGATTTGGACGTGAAAGGGTACCAATCTTGTCGGGGATTGGGAACCCTTCGCGAGAATGTCCAAAGTTTCAGCGGGATTTCCAAAATGTTGAAAGGAACTCGAAACATGTCAACCTTGGTTTTGAGAATCTCTCCCGGAGTTTGAGAGATTTGGACGTGAAAGGGCACCAGTCTTCTCGGGGATTGGGAACCCTTCGCGAGAATGTCCAAAGTTTCAGCGGGATTTCCAAAATGTTGAAAGGAATCGAAACATGTCAACCTTGGTTTTGAGAATCTCTCCCGGAGTTTGAGAGATTTGGACGTGAAAGGGTACCAATCTTGTCGGGGATTGGGAACCCTTCGCGAGAATGTCCAAAGTTTCAGCGGGATTTCCAAAATGTTGAAAGGAACTCGAAACATGTCAACCTTGCTTTTGAGAATCTCTCCCGGAGTTTGAGAGATTTGGACGTGAAAGGGTACCAATCTTGCCGGGGATTGGGAACCCTTTGCGAGAATGTCCAAAGTTTCAGTGGGATTTCCAAAATGTTGATAGGAACTCGAAACGTGTCAACCTTGGTTTTGAGAATCTCTCCCGGAGTTTGAGAGATTTGGACGTGAAAGGGCACCAGTCTTGTCGGGGATTGGGAACCCTTCGCGAGAATGTCCAAAGTTTCAGCGGGATTTCCAAAATGTTGAAAGGAACTCGAAACACGTCAACCTTGGTTTTGAGAATCTCTCCCGGAGTTTGAGAGATTTGGACGTGAAAGGGTACCAATCTTGTCGGGGATTGGGAACCCTTCGCCAGAATGTCCAAAGTTTCAGCGGGATTTCCAAACTGTTGAAAGGAACTCGAAACATGTCAACCTTGGTTTTGAGAATCTCTCCCGGAGTTTGAGAGATTTGGACGTGAAAGGGTACCAATCTTGTCGGGGATTTGGAACCCTTCGCCAGAATGTCCAAAGTTTCAGCGGGATTTCCAAAATGTTGAAAGGAACTCGAAACATGTCAAGCTTGGTTTTGATAATCTCTCCCGGAGTTTGAGAGATTTGGACGTGAAAGGGTACCAATCGTGTCGGGGATTGGGAACCCTTCGCGAGAATGTCCAAAGTTTCAGCGAGATTTCCAAAATGTTGAAAGGAACTCGAAACATGTCAACCTTGGTTTTGAGAATCTCTCCCGGAGTTTGAGAGATCTGGACGTGAAAGGGTACCAATCTTCTCGGGGATTGGGAACCCTTCACGAGAATGTCCAAAGTTTCAGCGGGATTTCCAAAATGTTGAAAGGAACTCGAAACATGTCAAGCTTGGTTTTGAGAATCTCTCCCGGAGTTTGAGAGATTTGGACGTGAAAGGGTACCAATCTTGTCGGGGATTGGGAACCCTTCGCGAGAATGTTCAAAGTTTCAGCGGGATTTCCAAAATGTTGAAAGGAACTCGAAACATGTCAACCTTGGTTTTGAGAATCTCTCCCGGAGTTTGAGAGATTTGGACGTGAAAGGGTACCAATCTTGTCGGGGATTGGGAACCCTTTGCGAGAATGTCCAAAGTTTCAGTGGGATTTCCAAAATGTTGATAGGAACTCGAAACATGTCAAACTTGGTTTTGAGAATCTCTGCCGGAGTTTGAGAGATTTGGACGTGAAAGGGCACCAGTCTTGTCGGGGATTGGGAACCCTTCGCCAGAATGTCCAAAGTTTCAGCGGGATTTCCAAAATGTTGAAAGGAACTCGAAACATGTCAACCTTGGTTTTGATAATCTCTCCCGGAGTTTGAGAGATTTGGACGTGAAAGGGTACCAGTCTTGTCGGGGATTGGGAACCCTTCGCGAGAATGTCCAAAGTTTCAGCGGGATTTCCAAAATGTTGAAAGGAACTCGAAACATGTCAACCTTGGTTTTGAGAATCTCTCCCGGAGTTTGAGAGATTTGGATGTGAAAGGGCACCAGTCTTGTCGGGGATTGGGAACCCTTCGCGAGAATGTCCAAAGTTTCAGCGGGATTTCCAAAATGTTGAAAGGAACTCGAAACATGTCAACCTTGGTTTTGAGAATCTCTCCCGGAGTTTGAGAGATTTGGACGTGAAAGGGTACCAATCTTGTCGGGGATTGGGAACCCTTCGCGAGAATGTCCAAAGTTTCAGCGGGATTTCCAAAATGTTGAAAGGAACTCGAAACATGTCAACCTTGGTTTTGAGAATCTCTCCCGGAATTTGAGAGATTTGGACGTGAAAGGGCACCAGTCTTCTCGGGGATTGGGAACCCTTCGCGAGAATGTCCAAAGTTTCAGCGGGATTTCCAAAATGTTGAAAGGAATCGAAACATGTCAACCTTGGTTTTGAGAATCTCTCCCGGAGTTTGAGAGATTTGGACGTGAAAGGGTACCAATCTTGTCGGGGATTGGGAACCCTTCGCGAGAATGTCCAAAGTTTCAGCGGGATTTCCAAAATGTTGAAAGGAACTCGAAACATGTCAACCTTGCTTTTGAGAATCTCTCCCGGAGTTTGAGAGATTTGGACGTGAAAGGGTACCAATCTTGCCGGGGATTGGGAACCCTTCGCGAGAATGTCCAAAGTTTCAGTGGGATTTCCAAAATGTTGATAGGAACTCGAAACGTGTCAACCTTGGTTTTGAGAATCTCTCCCGGAGTTTGAGAGATTTGGACGTGAAAGGGCACCAGTCTTGTCGGGGATTGGGAACCCTTCGCGAGAATGTCCAAAGTTTCAGCGGGATTTCCAAAATGTTGAAAGGAACTCGAAACACGTCAACCTTGGTTTTGAGAATCTCTCCCGGAGTTTGAGAGATTTGGACGTGAAAGGGTACCAATCTTGTCGGGGATTGGGAACCCTTCGCCAGAATGTCCAAAGTTTCAGCGGGATTTCCAAACTGTTGAAAGGAACTCGAAACACGTCAACCTTGGTTTTGAGAATCTCTCCCGGAGTTTGAGAGATTTGGACGTGAAAGGGTACCAATCTTGTCGGGGATTGGGAACCCTTCGCCAGAATGTCCAAAGTTTCAGCGGGATTTCCAAAATGTTGAAAGGAACTCGAAACATGTCAACCTTGGTTTTGAGAATCTCTCCCGGAGTTTGAGAGATTTGGACGTGAAAGGGTACCAGTCTTGTCGGGGATTGGGAACCCTTCACCAGAATGTCCAAAGTTTCAGCGGGATTTCCAAAATGTTGAAAGGAACTCGAAACATGTCAACCTTGGTTTTGAGAATCTCTCCCGGAGTTTGAGAGATTTGGACGTGAAAGGGTACCAATCTTGTCGGGGATTGGGAACCCTTCGCCAGAATGTCCAAAGTTTCAGCGGGATTTCCAAAATGTTGAAAGGAACTCGAAACATGTCAACCTTGGTTTTGAGAATCTCTCCCGGAGTTTGAGAGATTTGGACTTGAAAGGGTACCAATCTTGCCGGGGATTGGGAACCCTTCGCCAGAATGTCCAAAGTTTCAGCGGGATTTCCAAAATGTTGAAAGGAACTCGAAACATGTCAACCTTGGTTTTGAGAATCTCTCCCGGAGTTTGAGAGATTTGGACGTGAAAGGGTACCAATCTTGTCGGGGATTGGGAACCCTTCGCCAGAATGTCCAAAGTTTCAGCGGGATTTCCAAAATGTTGAAAGGAACTCGAAACATGTCAACCTTGGTTTTGAGAATCTCTCCTGGAGTTTGAGAGATTTGGACGTGAAAGGGTACCAATCTTGTCAGGGATTGGGAACCCTTCCCCAGAATGTCCAAAGTTTCAGCGGGATTTCCAAAATGTTGAAAGAAACTCGAAACATGTCAACCTTGCTTTTGAGAATCTCTCCCGGAGTCTGAGAGATTTGGACGTGAAAGGGTACCAATCTTGTCGGGGATTGGGAACCCTTCACGAGAATGTCCAAAGTTTCAGCGGGATTTCCAAAATGTTGAAAGGAACTCGAAACATGTCAACCTTGGTTTTGAGAATCTCTCCCGGAGTTTGAGAGATTTGGACGTGAAAGGGTACCAATCTTGTCGGGGATTGGGAACCCTTCGCGACAATGTCCAAAGTTTCAGCGGGATTTCCAAAATGTTGAAAGGAACTCGAAACATGTCAACATCGGTTTTGAGAATCTCTCCCGGAGTTTGAGAGATTTGGACGTGAAAGGGTACCAATCTTGTCGGGGATTGGGAACCCTTCGCGAGAATGTCCAAAGTTTCAGCGGGATTTCCAAAATGTTGAAAGGAACTCGAAACATGTCAACCTTGGTTTTGAGAATCTCTCCCGGAGTTTGAGAGATTTGGACGTGAAAGGGTACCAATCTTGTCGAGGATTGGGAACCCTTTGCGAGAATGTCCAAAGTTTCAGCGGGATTTCCAAAATGTTGAAAGGAACTCGAAACATGTCAACCTTGGTTTTGAGAATCTCTCCCGGAGTTTGAGAGATTTGGACGTGAAAGGGCACCAGTCTTGTCGGGGATTGGGAACCCTTCACGAGAATGTCCAAAGTTTCAGCGGGATTTCCAAAATGTTGAAAGGAACTCGAAACATGTCAACCTTGGTTTTGATAATCTCTCCCGGAGTTTGAGAGATTTGGACGTGAAAGGGTACCAGTCTTGTCGGGGATTGGGAACCCTTCGCGAGAATGTCCAAAGTTTCAGCGGGATTTCCAAAATGTTGAAAGGAACTCGAAACATGTCAACCTTGGTTTTGAGAATCTCTCCCGGAGTTTGAGAGATTTGGATGTGAAAGGGCACCAGTCTTGTCGGGGATTGGGAACCCTTCGCGAGAATGTCCAAAGTTTCAGCGGGATTTCCAAAATGTTGAAAGGAACTCGAAACATGTCAACCTTGGTTTTGAGAATCTCTCCCGGAGTTTGAGAGATTTGGACGTGAAAGGGTACCAATCTTGTCGGGGATTGGGAACCCTTCGCGAGAATGTCCAAAGTTTCAGCGGGATTTCCAAAATGTTGAAAGGAACTCGAAACATGTCACCCTTGGTTTTGAGAATCTCTCCCGGAGTTTGAGAGATTTGGACGTGAAAGGGCACCAGTCTTCTCGGGGATTGGGAACCCTTCGCCAGAATGTCCAAAGTTTCAGCGGGATTTCCAAAATGTTGAAAGGAATCGAAACATGTCAACCTTGGTTTTGAGAATCTCTCCCGGAGTTTGAGAGATTTGGACGTGAAAGGGTACCAATCTTGTCGGGGATTGGGAACCCTTCGCGAGAATGTCCAAAGTTTCAGCGGGATTTCCAAAATGTTGAAAGGAACTCGAAACATGTCAACCTTGCTTTTGAGAATCTCTCCCGGAGTTTGAGAGATTTGGACGTGAAAGGGTACCAATCTTGCCGGGGATTGGGAACCCTTCGCGAGAATGTCCAAAGTTTCAGTGGGATTTCCAAAATGTTGATAGGAACTCGAAACGTGTCAACCTTGGTTTTGAGAATCTCTCCCGGAGTTTGAGAGATTTGGACGTGAAAGGGCACCAGTCTTGTCGGGGATTGGGAACCCTTCGCGAGAATGTCCAAAGTTTCAGCGGGATTTCCAAAATGTTGAAAGGAACTCGAAACATGTCAACCTTGGTTTTGAGAATCTCTCCCGGAGTTTGAGAGATTTGGACGTGAAAGGGTACCAATCTTGTCGGGGATTGGGAACCCTTCGCCAGAATGTCCAAAGTTTCAGCGGGATTTCCAAAATGTTGAAAGGAACTCGAAACATGTCAAGCTTGGTTTTGAGAATCTCTCCCGGAGTTTGAGAGATTTGGACGTGAAAGGGTACCAATCGTGTCGGGGATTGGGAACCCTTCGCGAGAATGTCCAAAGTTTCAGCGAGATTTCCAAAATGTTGAAAGGAACTCGAAACATGTCAACCTTGGTTTTGAGAATCTCTCCCGGAGTTTGAGAGATCTGGACGTGAAAGGGTACCAATCTTGTCGGGGATTGGGAACCCTTCACCAGAATGTCCAAAGTTTCAGCGGGATTTCCAAAATGTTGAAAGGAACTCGAAACATGTCAACCTTGGTTTTGAGAATCTCTCCCGGAGTTTGAGAGATTTGGACGTGAAAGGGTACCAATCTTGTCGGGGATTGGGAACCCTTTGCGAGAATGTCCAAAGTTTCAGCGGGATTTCCAAAATGTTGAAAGGAACTCGAAACATGTCAACCTTGCTTTTGAGAATCTCTCCCGGAGTTTGAGAGATTTGGACGTGAAAGGGTACCAATCTTGTCGGGGATTGGGAACCCTTCGCCAGAATGTCCAAAGTTTCAGGGGGATTTCCAAAATGTTGAAAGGAACTCGAAACATGTCACCCTTGGTTTTGAGAATCTCTCCCGGAGTTTGAGAGATTTGGACGTGAAAGGGTACCAATCTTGTCGGGGATTGGGAACCCTTCGCGACAATGTCCAAAGTTTCAGCGGGATTTCCAAAATGTTGAAAGGAACTTGAAACATGTCACCCTTGGTTTTGAGAATCTCTCCCGGAGTTTGAGAGATTTGGACGTGAAAGGGTACCAATCTTGTCGGGGATTGGGAACCCTTCGCGAGAATGTCCAAAGTTTCAGCGGGATTTCCAAAATGTTGAAAGGAACTCAAAACATGTCAACCTTGGTTTTGAGAATCTCTCCCGGAGTTTGAGAGATTTGGACGTGAAAGGGTACCAATCTTGTCGGGGATTGGGAACCCTTCACCAGAATGTCCAAAGTTTCAGCGGGATTTCGAAAATGTTGAAAGGAACTCGAAACATGTCAACCTTGGTTTTGAGAATCTCTCCCGGAGTTTGAGAGATTTGGACGTGAAAGGGTACCAATCTTGTCGGGGATTGGGAACCCTTCACCAGAATGTCCAAAGTTTCAGCGGGATTTCCAAAATGTTGAAAGGAACTCGAAACATGTCAACCTTGGCTTTGAGAATCTCTCCCGGAGTTTGAGAGATTTGGACGTGAAAGGGTACCAATCTTGTCGGGGATTGGGAACCCTTCGCCAGAATGTCCAAAGTTTCAGCGGGATTTCCAAAATGTTGAAAGGAACTCGAAACATGTCACCCTTGGTTTTGAGAATCTCTCCCGGAGTTTGAGAGATTTGGACGTGAAAGGGTACCAATCTTGTCGGGGATTGGGAACCCTTCGCGAGAATGTCCAAAGTTTCAGCGGGATTTCCAAAATGTTGAAAGGAACTCGAAACACGTCAACCTTGGTTTTGAGAATCTCTCCCGGAGTTTGAGAGATTTGGACGTGAAAGGGTACCAATCTTGTCAGGGTTTGGGAACCCTTCGCGAGAATGTCCAAAGTTTCAGCGGGATTTCCAAAATGTTGAAAGGAACTCGAAACATGTCACCCTTGGTTTTGAGAATCTCTCCCGGAGTTTGAGAGATTTGGACATGAAAGGGTACCAATCTTGTCGGGGATTGGGAACCCTTCGCGAGAATGTCCAAAGTTTCAGCGGGATTTCCAAAATGTTGAAAGGAACTCGAAACATGTCAACCTTGGTTTTGAGAATCTCTCCCGGAGTTTGAGAGATTTGGACGTGAAAGGGTACCAATCTTGTCGGGGATTGGGAACCCTTCGCCAGAATGTCCAAAGTTTCAGCGGGATTTCCAAAATGTTGAAAGGAACTCGAAACATGTCAACCTTGGTTTTGAGAATCTCTCCCGGAGTTTGAGAGATTTGGACGTGAAAGGGTACCAATCTTGTCGGGGATTGGGAACCCTTCGCCAGAATGTCCAAAGTTTCAGCGGGATTTCCAAAATGTTGAAAGGAACTCGAAAGAAGTCGACCTTGGTTTTGAGAATCTCTCCCAGAGTTTGAGAGATTTGGACGTGAAAAGGTACCAATCTTGTCGGGGATTGGGAACCCTTCACCAGAATGTCCAAAGTTTCAGCGGGATTTCCAAAATGTTGAAAGGAACTCGAAACATGTCAACCTTGGTTTTGAGAATCTCTCCCGGAGTTTGAGAGATTTGGATGTGAAAGGGTACCAATCTTGTCGGGGATTGGGAAACCTTCGCGACAATGTCCAAAGTTTCAGCGGGATTTCCAAAATGTTGAAAGGAACTCGAAACATGTCAACCTTGGTTTTGAGAATCTCTCCCGGAGTTTGAGAGATTTGGACGTGAAAGGGTACCAATCTTGTCGGGGGTTGGGAACCCTTCGCGAGAATGTCCAAAGTTTCCGCGGGATTTCGAAAATGTTGAAAGGAACTCGAAACATGTCAACCTTGGTTTTGAGAATCTCTCCCGGAGTTTGAGAGATTTGGACGTGAAAGGGTACCAGTCTTGTCAGGGATTGTAAACCCTTCGCCAGAATGTCCAAAGTTTCAGCGGGATTTCCAAAATGTTGAAAGGAACTCGAAACATGTCAACCTTGGTTTTGAGAATCTCTCCCGGAGTTTGAGAGATTTGGACGTGAAAGGGTACCAATCTTGTCGGGGATTGGGAACCCTTCGCCAGAATGTCCAAAGTTTCAGCGGGATTTCCAAAATGTTGAAAGGAACTCGAAACAAGTCGACCTTGGTTTTGAGAATCTCTCCCAGAGTTTGAGAGATTTGGACGTGAAAGGGTACCAATCTTGTCGGGGATTGGGAACCCTTCGCGAGAATGTCCAAAGTTTCAGCGGGATTTCCAAAATGTTGAAAGGAACTCGAAACATGTCAACCTTGGTTTTGAGAATCTCTGCCGGAGTTTGAGAGATTTGGACGTGAAAGGGTACCAATCTTGTCGGGGATTGGGAACCCTTTGCGAGAATGTCCAAAGTTTAAGCGGGATTTCCAAAATGTTGAAAGGAACTCGAAACATGTCAACCTTGCTTTTGAGAATCTCTGCTGGAGTTAGAGAGATTTGGACGTGAAAGGGTACCAATCTTGTCGGGGATTGGGAACCCTTCGCGAGAATGTCCAAAGTTTCAGGGGGATTTCCAAAATGTTGAAAGGAACTCGAAACATGTCACCCTTGGTTTTGAGAATCTCTCCCGGAGTTTGAGAGATTTGGACGTGAAAGGGTACCAATCTTGTCGGGGATTGGGAACCCTTCGCCAGAATGTCCAAAGTTTCAGCGGGATTTCCAAAATGTTGAAAGGAACTCGAAACATGTCACCCTTGGTTTTGAGAATCTCTCCCGGAGTTTGAGAGATTTGGACGTGAAAGGGTACCAATCTTGTCGGGGATTGGGAACCCTTCGCGAGAATGTCCAAAGTTTCAGCGGGATTTCCAAAATGTTGAAAGGAACTCGAAACATGTCAACCTTGGTTTTGAGAATCTCTCCCGGACTTTGAGAGATTTGGACGTGAAAGGGTACCAATCTTGTCGGGGATTGGGAACCCTTCACCAGAATGTCCAAAGTTTCAGCGGGATTTCCAAAATGTTGAAAGGAACTCGAAACATGTCAACCTTGGTTTTGAGAATCTCTCCCGGAGTTTGAGAGATTTGGACGTGAAAGGGTACCAGTCTTGTCGGGGATTGGGAACCCTTCACCAGAATGTCCAAAGTTTCAGCGGGATTTCCAAAATGTTGAAAGGAACTCGAAACATGTCAACCTTGGTTTTGAGAATCTCTCCCGGAGTTTGAGAGATTTGGACGTGAAAGGGTACCAATCTTGTCGGGGATTGGGAACCCTTCGCGAGAATGTCCAAAGTTTCAGCGGGATTTCCAAAATGTTGAAAGGAACTCGAACCATGTCACCCTTGGTTTTGAGAATCTCTCCCGGAGTTTGAGAGATTTGGACGTGAAAGGGTACCAATCTTGTCGGGGATTGGGAACCCTTCGCGAGAATGTCCAAAGTTTCAGCGGGATTTCCAAAATGTTGAAAGGAACTCGAAACACGTCAACCTTGGTTTTGAGAATCTCTCCCGGAGTTTGAGAGATTTGGACGTGAAAGGGTACCAATCTTGTCGGGGATTGGGAACCCTTCGCCAGAATGTCCAAAGTTTCAGCGGGATTTCGAAAATGTTGAAAGGAACTCGAAACATGTCACCCTTGGTTTTGAGAATCTCTCCCGGAGTTTGAGAGATTTGGACATGAAAGGGTACCAATCTTGTCGGGGATTGGGAACCCTTCGCGAGAATGTCCAAAGTTTCAGCGGGATTTCCAAAATGTTGAAAGGAACTCGAAACATGTCAACCTTGGTTTTGAGAATCTCTCCCGGAGTTTGAGAGATTTGGACGTGAAAGGGTACCAGTCTTGTCGGGGATTGGGAACCCTTCGCGAGAATGTCCAAAGTTTCAGCGGGATTTCCAAAATGTTGAAAGGAACTCGAAACATGTCAACCTTGGTTTTGAGAATCTCTCCCGGAGTTTGAGAGATTTGGATGTGAAAGGGTACCAATCTTGTCGGGGATTGGGAACCCTTCGCCAGAATGTCCAAAGTTTCAGCGGGATTTCCAAAATGTTGTAAGGAACTCGAAACAAGTCGACCTTGGTTTTGAGAATCTCTCCCAGAGTTTGAGAGATTTGGACGTGAAAAGGTACCAATCTTGTCGGGGATTGGGAACCCTTCACCAGAATGTCCAAAGTTTCAGCGGGATTTCCAAAATGTTGAAAGGAACTCGAAACATGTCAACCTTGGTTTTGAGAATCTCTCCCGGAGTTTGAGAGATTTGGATGTGAAAGGGTACCAATCTTGTCGGGGATTGGGAACCCTTCGCGACAATGTCCGAAGTTTCAGCGGGATTTCCAAAATGTTGAAAGGAACTCGAAACATGTCAACCTTGGTTTTGAGAATCTCTCCCGGAGTTTGACAGATTTGGACGTGAAAGGGTACCAATCTTGTCGGGGGTTGGGAACCCTTCGCGAGAATGTCCAAAGTTTCAGCGGGATTTCCAAAATGTTGAAAGGAACTCGAAACATGTCAACCTTGGTTTTGGGAATCTCTCCCGGAGTTTGAGAGATTTGGACGTGAAAGGGTACCAGTCTTGTCAGGGATTGTAAACCCTTCGCCAGAATGTCCAAAGTTTCAGCGGGATTTCCAAAATGTTGAAAGGAACTCGAAACATGTCAACCTTGGTTTTGAGAATCTCTCCCAGAGTTTGAGAGATTTGGACGTGAAAGGGTACCAATCTTGTCGGGGATTGGGAACCCTTCGCCAGAATGTCCAAAGTTTCAGCGGGATTTCCAAAATGTTGAAAGGAACTCGAAACAAGTCGACCTTGGTTTTGAGAATCTCTCCCAGAGTTTGAGAGATTTGGACGTGAAAGGGTACCAATCTTGTCGGGGATTGGGAACCCTTCGCCAGAATGTCCAAAGTTTCAGCGGGATTTCCAAAATGTTGAAAGGAACTCGAAACATGTCAACCTTGGATTTGAGAATCTCTCCCGGAGTTTGAGAGATTTGGATGTGAAAGGGTACCAATCTTGTCGGGGATTGGGAACCCTTCGCGAGAATGTCCAAAGTTTCAGCGGGATTTCCAAAATGTTGAAAGGAACTCGAAACATGTCAACCTTGGTTTTGAGAATCTCTCCCGGAGTTTGACAGATTTGGACGTGAAAGGGTACCAATCTTGTCGGGGGTTGGGAACCCTTCGCGAGAATGTCCAAAGTTTCAGCGGGATTTCCAAAATGTTGAAAGGAACTCGAAACATGTCAACCTTGGTTTTGAGAATCTCTCCCGGAGTTTGAGAATTTGACGTGAAAGGGTACCAGTCTTGTCGGGGATTGGGAACCCTTCGCCAGAATGTCCAAAGTTTCAGCGGGATTTCCAAAATGTTGAAAGGAACTCGAAATATGTCAACCTTGGTTTTGAGAATCTCTCCCGGAGTTTGAGAGATTTGGACGTGAAAGGGCACCAGTCTTGTCGGGGATTGGGAACCCTTCGCCAGAATGTCCAAAGTTTCAGCGGGATTTCCAAAATGTTGAAAGGAACTCGAAACATGTCAACCTTGGTTTTGAGAATCTCTCCCGGAGTTTGAGAGATTTGGACGTGAAAGGGTACCAATCTTGTCGGGGATTGGGAACCCTTCGCGAGAATGTCCAAAGTTTCAGCGGGATTTCCAAAATGTTGAAAGGAACTCGAAACATGTCGACCTTGGTTTTGAGAATCTCTCCCGGAGTTTGAGAGATTTGGACGTGAAAGGGTACCAATCTTGTCGGGGATTGGGAACCCTTCGCCAGAATGTCCAAAGTTTCAGCGGGATTTCCAAAATGTTGAAAGGAACTCGAAACATGTCAACCTTGGTTTTGAGAATCTCTGCCGGAGTTTGAGAGATTTGGACGTGAAAGGGTATCAATCTTGTCGGGGATTGGGAAACCTTCGCAAGAATGTCCAAAGTTTCAGCGGGATTTCCAAAATGTTGAAAGGAATTCGAAACATGTCAACCTTGGTTTTTAAATCTCTCCCGGAGTTGGAGAGATTTGGACGTGAAAGGGTACCAATCTTGTCGGGGATTGGGAACCCTTCGCGAGAATGTCCAAAGTTTCAGCGGGATTTACAAAATGTTGAAAGGAACTCGAAACATGTCACCCTTGGTTTTGAGAATCTCTCCCGGAGTTTGAGAGATTTGGACGTGAAAGGGTACCAATCTTGTCGGGGATTGGGAACCCTTCGCCAGAATGTCCAAAGTTTCAGCGGGATTTCCAAAATGTTGAAAGGAACTCGAAACAAGTCGACCTTGGTTTTGAGAATCTCTCCCAGAGTTTGAGAGATTTGGACGTGAAAGGGTACCAATCTTGTCGGGGATTGGGAACCCTTCGCGAGAATGTCCAAAGTTTCAGCGGGATTTCCAAAATGTTGAAAGGAACTCGAAACATGTCAACCTTGGTTTTGAGAATCTCTCCCGGAGTTTGAGAGATTTGGACGTGAAAGGGTACCAGTCTTGTCGGGGATTGGGAACCCTTCGCGAGAATGTCCAAAGTTTCAGCGGGATTTCCAAAATGTTGAAAGGAACTCGAAACATGTCAACCTTGGTTTTGAGAATCTCTGCCGGAGTTTGAGAGATTTGGACGTGAAAGGGTACCAATCTTGTCGGGGATTGGGAACCCTTCGCCAGAATGTCCAAAGTTTCAGGGGGATTTCCAAAATGTTGAAAGGAACTCGAAACAAGTAGACCTTGGTTTTGAGAATCTCTCCCAGAGTTTGAGAGATTTGGACGTGAAAGGGTACCAATCTTGTCGGGGATTGGGAACCCTTCACCAGAATGTCCAAAGTTTCAGCGGGATTTCCAAAATGTTGAAAGGAACTCGAAACAAGTCGACCTTGGTTTTGAGAATCTCTCCCAGAGTTTGAGAGATTTGGACGTGAAAGGGTACCAATCTTGTCGGGGATTGGGAACCCTTCGCCAGAATGTCCAAAGTTTCAGCGGGATTTCCAAAATGTTGAAAGGAACCCGAAACATGTCAACCTTGGATTTGAGAATCTCTCCCGGAGTTTGAGAGATTTGGATGTGAAAGGGTACCAATCTTGTCGGGGATTGGGAACCCTTCGCGACAATGTCCAAAGTTTCAGCGGGATTTCCAAAATGTTGAAAGGAACTCGAAACATGTCACCCTTGGTTTTGAGAATCTCTCCCGGAGTTTGAGAGATTTGGACGTGAAAGGGTACCAATCTTGTCGGGGATTGGGAACCCTTCGCCAGAATGTCCAAAGTTTCAGCGGGATTTCCAAAATGTTGAAAGGAACTCGAAACAAGTCGACCTTGGTTTTGAGAATCTCTCCCAGAGTTTGAGAGATTTGGACGTGAAAGGGTACCAATCTTGTCGGGGATTGGGAACCCTTCGCGAGAATGTCCAAAGTTTCAGCGGGATTTCCAAAATGTTGAAAGGAACTCGAAACATGTCAACCTTGGTTTTGAGAATCTCTCCCGGAGTTTGAGAGATTTGGACGTGAAAGGGTACCAGTCTTGTCGGGGATTGGGAACCCTTCGCGAGAATGTCCAAAGTTTCAGCGGGATTTCCAAAATGTTGAAAGGAACTCGAAACATGTCAACCTTGGTTTTGAGAATCTCTGCCGGAGTTTGAGAGATTTGGACGTGAAAGGGTACCAATCTTGTCGGGGATTGGGAACCCTTCGCCAGAATGTCCAAAGTTTCAGGGGGATTTCCAAAATGTTGAAAGGAACTCGAAACAAGTAGACCTTGGTTTTGAGAATCTCTCCCAGAGTTTGAGAGATTTGGACGTGAAAGGGTACCAATCTTGTCGGGGATTGGGAACCCTTCACCAGAATGTCCAAAGTTTCAGGGGGATTTCCAAAATGTTGAAAGGAACTCGAAACATGTCAACCTTGGTTTTGAGAATCTCTCCCGGAGTTTGAGAGATTTGGATGTGAAAGGGTACCAATCTTGTCGGGGATTGGGAACCCTTCGCGAGAATGTCCAAAGTTTCAGCGGGATTTCCAAAATGTTGAAAGGAACTCGAAACATGTCAACCTTGGTTTTGAGAATCTCTCCCGGAGTTTGACAGATTTGGACGTGAAAGGGTACCAATCTTGTCGGGGGTTGGGAACCCTTCGCGAGAATGTCCAAAGTTTCAGCGGGATTTCCAAAATGTTGAAAGGAACTCGAAACATGTCAACCTTGGTTTTGAGAATCTCTCCCGGAGTTTGAGAGATTTGGACGTGAAAGGGTACCAGTCTTGTCAGGGATTGGGAACCCTTCGCCAGAATGTCCAAAGTTTCAGCGGGATTTCCAAAATGTTGAAAGGAACTCGAAACATGTCAACCTTGGTTTTGAGAATCTCTCCCGGAGTTTGAGAGATTTGGACGTGAAAGGGTACCAATCTTGTCGGGGATTGGGAACCCTTCGCCAGAATGTCCAAAGTTTCAGCGGGATTTCCAAAATGTTGAAAGGAACTCGAAACAAGTCGACCTTGGTTTTGAGAATCTCTCCCAGAGTTTGAGAGATTTGGACGTGAAAGGGTACCAATCTTGTCGGGGATTGGGAACCCTTCGCCAGAATGTCCAAAGTTTCAGCGGGATTTCCAAAATGTTGAAAGGAACCCGAAACATGTCAACCTTGGATTTGAGAATCTCTCCCGGAGTTTGAGAGATTTGGATGTGAAAGGGTACCAATCTTGTCGGGGATTGGGAACCCTTCGCGACAATGTCCAAAGTTTCAGCGGGATTTCCAAAATGTTGAAAGGAACTCGAAACATGTCAACCTTGGTTTTGAGAATCTCTCCCGGAGTTTGAGAGATTTGGACGTGAAAGGGTACCAATCTTGTCGGGGGTTGGGAACCCTTCGCGAGAATGTCCAAAGTTTCAGCGGGATTTCCAAAATGTTGAAAGGAACTCGAAACATGTCAACCTTGGTTTTGAGAATCTCTCCCGGAGTTTGAGAGATTTGGACGTGAAAGGGCACCAGTCTTGTCGGGGATTGGGAACCCTTCGCCAGAATGTCCAAAGTTTCAGCGGGATTTCCAAAATGTTGAAAGGAACTCGAAACATGTCAACCTTGGTTTTGAGAATCTCTCCCGGAGTTTGAGAGATTTGGACGTGAATGGGTACCAATCTTGTCGGGGATTGGGAACCCTTCGCGAGAATGTCCAAAGTTTCAGCGGGATTTCCAAAATGTTGAAAGGAACTCGAAACATGTCGACCTTGGTTTTGAGAATCTCTCCCGGACTTTGAGAGATTTGGACGTGAAAGGGTACCAATCTTGTCGGGGATTGGGAACCCTTCGCCAGAATGTCCAAAGTTTCAGCGGGATTTCCAAAATGTTGAAAGGAACTCGAAACATGTCAACCTTGGTTTTGAGAATCTCTCTCGGTGTTTGAGAGATTTGGATGTGAAAGGGTACCAATCTTGTCGGGGATTGGGAACCCTTTGCCAGAATGTCCAAAGTTTCAGCGGGATTTCCAAAATGTTGAAAGGAACTCGAAACATGTCAACCTTGGTTTTGAGAATCTCTCCCGGAGTTTGACAGATTCGGACGTGAAAGGGTACCAATCTTGTCGGGGGTTGGGAACCCTTCGCGAGAATGTCCAAAGTTTCAGAAGGATTTCCAAAATGTTGAAAGGAACTCGAACCATGTCAACCTTGGTTTTGAGAATCTCTCCCGGAGTTTGAGAGATTTGGACGTGAAAGGGTACCAGTCTTGTCGGGGATTGGGAACCCTTTGCCAGATTGTCCAAAGTTTCAGCGGGATTTCCAAAATGTTGAAAGGAACTCGAAACATGTCAACCTTGGTTTTGAGAATCTCTCCCGGAGTTTGAGAGATTTGGACGTGAATGGGTACCAATCTTGTCGGGGATTGGGAACCCTTCACGAGAATGTCCAAAGTTTCAGCGGGATTTCCAAAATGTTGAAAGGAACTCGAAACATGTCGACCTTGGTTTTGAGAATCTCTCCCGGAGTTTGAGAGATTTGGACGTGAAAGGGTACCAATCTTGTCGGGGATTGGGAACCCTTCGCGAGAATGTCCAAAGTTTCAGCGGGATTTCCAAAATGTTGAAAGGAACTCGAAACATGTCAACCTTGGTTTTGAGAATCTCTCCCGGAGTTTGAGAGATTTGGATGTGAAAGGGTACCAATCTTGTCGGGGATTGGGAACCCTTCGCGACAATGTCCAAAGTTTCAGCGGGATTTCCAAAATGTTGAAAGGAACTCGAAACATGTCAACCTTGGTTTTGAGAATCTCTCCCGGAGTTTGACAGATTTGGACGTGAAAGGGTACCAATCTTGTCGGGGGTTGGGAACCCTTCGCGAGAATGTCCAAAGTTTCAGCGGGATTTCCAAAATGTTGAAAGGAACTCGAAACATGTCAACCTTGGTTTTGAGAATCTCTCCCGGAGTTTGAGAGATTTGGACGTGAAAGGGTACCAGTCTTGTCAGGGATTGGGAACCCTTCGCCAGAATGTCCAAAGTTTCAGCGGGATTTCCAAAATGTTGAAAGGAACTCGAAACATGTCAACCTTGGTTTTGAGAATCTCTCCCGGAGTTTGAGAGATTTGGACGTGAAAGGGTACCAATCTTGTCGGGGATTGGGAACCCTTCGCCAGAATGTCCAAAGTTTCAGCGGGATTTCCAAAATGTTGAAAGGAACTCGAAACAAGTCGACCTTGGTTTTGAGAATCTCTCCCGGAGTTTGAGAGATTTGGACGTGAAAGGGTACCAGTCTTGTCAGGGATTGGGAACCCTTCGCCAGAATGTCCAAAGTTTCAGCGGGATTTCCAAAATGTTGAAAGGAACTCGAAACATGTCAACCTTGGTTTTGAGAATCTCTCCCGGAGTTTGAGAGATTTGGACGTGAAAGGGTACCAATCTTGTCGGGGATTGGGAACCCTTCGCCAGAATGTCCAAAGTTTCAGCGGGATTTCCAAAATGTTGTAAGGAACTCGAAACAAGTCGACCTTGGTTTTGAGAATCTCTCCCGGAGTTTGAGAGATTTGGACATGAAAGGGTACCAATCTTGTCGGGGATTGGGAACCCTTCGCGAGAATGTCCAAAGTTTCAGCGGGATTTCCAAAATGTTGAAAGGAACTCGAAACATGTCAACCTTGGTTTTGAGAATCTCTCCCGGAGTTTGAGAGATTTGGACGTGAAAGGGTACCAGTCTTGTCGGGGATTGGGAACCCTTCGCGAGAATGTCCAAAGTTTCAGCGGGATTTCCAAAATGTTGAAAGGAACTCGAAACATGTCAACCTTGGTTTTGAGAATCTCTCCCGGAGTTTGAGAGATTTGGACGTGAAAGGGTACCAGTCTTGTCAGGGATTGTAAACCCTTCGCCAGAATGTCCAAAGTTTCAGCGGGATTTCCAAAATGTTGAAAGGAACTCGAAACATGTCAACCTTGGTTTTGAGAATCTCTCCCGGAGTTTGAGAGATTTGGACGTGAAAGGGTACCAATCTTGTCGGGGATTGGGAACCCTTCGCCAGAATGTCCAAAGTTTCAGCGGGATTTCCAAAATGTTGAAAGGAACTCGAAACATGTCAACCTTGGTTTTGAGAATCTCTCCCAGAGTTTGAGAGATTTGGACGTGAAAGGGTACCAATCTTGTCGGGGATTGGGAACCCTTCGCCAGAATGTCCAAAGTTTCAGCGGGATTTCCAAAATGTTGAAAGGAACTCGAAACATGTCAACCTTGGATTTGAGAATCTCTCCCGGAGTTTGAGAGATTTGGATGTGAAAGGGTACCAATCTTGTCGGGGATTGGGAACCCTTCGCGAGAATGTCCAAAGTTTCAGCGGGATTTCCAAAATGTTGAAAGGAACTCGAAACATGTCAACCTTGGTTTTGAGAATCTCTCCCGGAGTTTGACAGATTTGGACGTGAAAGGGTACCAATCTTGTCGGGGGTTGGGAACCCTTCGCGAGAATGTCCAAAGTTTCAGCGGGATTTCCAAAATGTTGAAAGGAACTCGAAACATGTCAACCTTGGTTTTGAGAATCTCTCCCGGAGTTTGAGAGATTTGGACGTGAAAGGGTACCAGTCTTGTCGGGGATTGGGAACCCTTCGCCAGAATGTCCAAAGTTTCAGCGGGATTTCCAAAATGTTGAAAGGAACTCGAAACATGTCAACCTTGGTTTTGAGAATCTCTCCCGGAGTTTGAGAGATTTGGACGTGAAAGGGCACCAGTCTTGTCGGGGATTGGGAACCCTTCGCCAGAATGTCCAAAGTTTCAGCGGGATTTCCAAAATGTTGAAAGGAACTCGAAACATGTCAACCTTGGTTTTGAGAATCTCTCCCGGAGTTTGAGAGATTTGGACGTGAAAGGGTACCAATCTTGTCGGGGATTGGGAACCCTTCGCGAGAATGTCCAAAGTTTCAGCGGGATTTCCAAAATGTTGAAAGGAACTCGAAACATGTCGACCTTGGTTTTGAGAATCTCTCCCGGAGTTTGAGAGATTTGGACGTGAAAGGGTACCAATCTTGTCGGGGATTGGGAACCCTTCGCCAGAATGTCCAAAGTTTCAGCGGGATTTCCAAAATGTTGAAAGGAACTCGAAACATGTCAACCTTGGTTTTGAGAATCTCTGCCGGAGTTTGAGAGATTTGGACGTGAAAGGGTATCAATCTTGTCGGGGATTGGGAAACCTTCGCAAGAATGTCCAAAGTTTCAGCGGGATTTCCAAAATGTTGAAAGGAATTCGAAACATGTCAACCTTGGTTTTGAAATCTCTCCCGGAGTTGGAGAGATTTGGACGTGAAAGGGTACCAATCTTGTCGGGGATTGGGAACCCTTCGCGAGAATGTCCAAAGTTTCAGCGGGATTTACAAAATGTTGAAAGGAACTCGAAACATGTCACCCTTGGTTTTGAGAATCTCTCCCGGAGTTTGAGAGATTTGGACGTGAAAGGGTACCAATCTTGTCGGGGATTGGGAACCCTTCGCCAGAATGTCCAAAGTTTCAGCGGGATTTCGAAAATGTTGAAAGGAACTCGAAACATGTCAACCTTGGTTTTGAGAATCTCTCCCGGACTTTGAGAGATTTGGACGTGAAAGGGTACCAATCTTGTCGGGGATTGGGAACCCTTCGCCAGAATGTCCAAAGTTTCAGCGGGATTTCCAAAATGTTGAAAGGAACTCGAAACAAGTCAACCTTGGTTTTGAGAATCTCTCCCAGAGTTTGAGAGATTTGGACGTGAAAGGGTACCAATCTTGTCGGGGATTGGGAACCCTTCGCGAGAATGTCCAAAGTTTCAGCGGGATTTCCAAAATGTTGAAAGGAACTCGAAACATGTCACCCTTGGTTTTGAGAATCTCTCCCGGAGTTTGAGAGATTTGGACGTGAAAGGGTACCAATCTTGTCGGGGATTGGGAACCCTTCGCGAGAATGTCCAAAGTTTCAGCGGGATTTCGAAAATGTTGAAAGGAACTCGAAACATGTCACCCTTGGTTTTGAGAATCTCTCCCGGAGTTTGAGAGATTTGGACATGAAAGGGTACCAATCTTGTCGGGGATTGGGAACCCTTCGCGAGAATGTCCAAAGTTTCAGCGGGATTTCCAAAATGTTGAAAGGAACTCGAAACATGTCAACCTTGGTTTTGAGAATCTCTCCCGGAGTTTGAGAGATTTGGACGTGAAAGGGTACCAGTCTTGTCGGGGATTGGGAACCCTTCGCGAGAATGTCCAAAGTTTCAGCGGGATTTCCAAAATGTTGAAAGGAACTCGAAACATGTCAACCTTGGTTTTGAGAATCTCTCCCGGAGTTTGAGAGATTTGGACGTGAAAGGGTACCAATCTTGTCGGGGATTGGGAACCCTTCGCCAGAATGTCCAAAGTTTCAGGGGGATTTCCAAAATGTTGAAAGGAACTCGAAACAAGTAGACCTTGGTTTTGAGAATCTCTCCCAGAGTTTGAGAGATTTGGACGTGAAAGGGTACCAATCTTGTCGGGGATTGGGAACCCTTCACCAGAATGTCCAAAGTTTCAGCGGGATTTCCAAAATGTTGAAAGGAACTCGAAACATGTCAACCTTGGTTTTGAGAATCTCTCCCGGAGTTTGAGAGATTTGGATGTGAAAGGGTACCAGTCTTGTCGGGGATTGGGAACCCTTCGCGAGAATGTCCAAAGTTTCAGCGGGATTTCCAAAATGTTGAAAGGAACTCGAAACATGTCAACCTTGGTTTTGAGAATCTCTCCCGGAGTTTGAGAGATTTGGACGTGAAAGGGTACCAGTCTTGTCAGGGATTGGGAACCCTTGGCCAGAATGTCCAAAGTTTCAGCGGGATTTCCAAAATGTTGAAAGGAACTCGAAACATGTCGACCTTGGTTTTGAGAATCACTCCCGGAGTTTGAGAGATTTGGACGTGAAAGGGCACCAGTCTTGTCGGGGATTGGGAACCCTTCGCGAGAATGTCCAAAGTTTCAGCGGGATTTCCAAAATGTTGAAAGGAACTCGAAACATGTCAACCTTGGTTTTGAGAATCTCTCCCGGAGTTTGAGAGATTTGGACGTGAAAGGGTACCAATCTTGTCGGGGATTGGGAACCCTTCGCGAGAATGTCCAAAGTTTCAGCGGGATTTCCAAAATGTTGAAAGGAACTCGAAACATGTCGACCTTGGTTTTGAGAATCTCTCCCGGAGTTTGAGAGATTTGGACGTGAAAGGGTACCAATCTTGTCGGGGATTGGGAACCCTTCGCCAGAATGTCCAAAGTTTCAGCGGGATTTCCAAAATGTTGAAAGGAACTCGAAACATGTCAACCTTGGTTTTGAGAATCTCTGCCGGAGTTTGAGAGATTTGGACGTGAAAGGGTATCAATCTTGTCGGGGATTGGGAACCCTTCGCCAGAATGTCCAAAGTTTCAGCGGGATTTCCAAAATGTTGAAAGGAACTCGAAACATGTAAACCTTGGTTTTGAGAATCTCTCCCGGAGTTTGAGAGATTTGGACGTGAAAGGGTACCAATCTTGTCGGGGATTGGGAACCCTTCGCCAGAATGTCCAAAGTTTCAGCGGGATTTCCAAAATGTTGAAAGGAACTCGAAACAAGTCGACCTTGGTTTTGAGAATCTCTCCCAGAGTTTGAGAGATTTGGACGTGAAAGGGTACCAATCTTGTCGGGGATTGGGAACCCTTCGCCAGAATGTCCAAAGTTTCAGCGGGATTTCCAAAATGTTGAAAGGAACTCGAAACATGTCAACCTTGGTTTTGAGAATCTCTCTCGGAGTTTGAGAGATTTGGACGTTAAAGGGTACCAATCTTGTCGGGGATTGGGAACCCTTTGCCAGAATGTCCAAAGTTTCAGCGGGATTTCCAAAATGTTGAAAGGAACTCGAAACATGTCAACCTTGGTTTTGAGAATCTCTCCCGGAGTTTGACAGATTCGGACGTGAAAGGGTACCAATCTTGTCGGGGGTTGGGAACCCTTCGCGAGAATGTCCAAAGTTTCAGAAGGATTTCCAAAATGTTGAAAGGAACTCGAAACATGTCAACCTTGGTTTTGAGAATCTCTCCCGGAGTTTGAGAGATTTGGACGTGAATGGGTACCAATCTTGTCGGGGATTGGGAACCCTTCACGAGAATGTCCAAAGTTTCAGCGGGATTTCCAAAATGTTGAAAGGAACTCGAAACATGTCGACCTTGGTTTTGAGAATCTCTCCCGGAGTTTGACAGATTTGGACGTGAAAGGGTACCAATCTTGTCGGGGATTGGGAACCCTTCGCGAGAATGTCCAAAGTTTCAGCGGGATTTCCAAAATGTTGAAAGGAACTCGAAACATGTCAACCTTGGTTTTGAGAATCTCTCCCGGAGTTTGACAGATTCGGACGTGAAAGGGTACCAATCTTGTCGGGGGTTGGGAACCCTTCGCGAGAATGTCCAAAGTTTCAGAAGGATTTCCAAAATGTTGAAAGGAACTCGAAACATGTCAACCTTGGTTTTGAGAATCTCTCCCGGAGTTTGAGAGATTTGGACGTGAAAGGGTACCAATCTTGTCGGGGATTGGGAACCCTTCGCCAGAATGTCCAAAGTTTCAGCGGGATTTCCAAAATGTTGAAAGGAACTCGAAACATGTCAACCTTGGTTTTGAGAATCTCTGCCGGAGTTTGAGAGATTTGGACGTGAAAGGGTATCAATCTTGTCGGGGATTGGGAAGCCTTCGCAAGAATGTCCAAAGTTTCAGCGGGATTTCCAAAATGTTGAAAGGAACTCGAAACATGTCAACCTTGGTTTTGAAATCTCTCCCGGAGTTTGAGAGATTTGGACGTGAAAGGGTACCAATCTTGTCGGGGATTGGGAACCCTTCGCGAGAATGTCCAAAGTTTCAGCGGGATTTACAAAATGTTGAAAGGAACTCGAAACATGTCACCCTTGGTTTTGAGAATCTCTCCCGGAGTTTGAGAGATTTGGACGTGAAAGGGTACCAATCTTGTCGGGGATTGGGAACCCTTCGCCAGAATGTCCAAAGTTTCAGCGGGATTTCGAAAATGTTGAAAGGAACTCGAAACATGTCAACCTTAGTTTTGAGAATCTCTCCCGGAGTTTGAGAGATTTGGACGTGAAAGGGTACCAATCTTGTCGGGGATTGGGAACCCTTCGCCAGAATGTCCAAAGTTTCAGCGGGATTTCCAAAATGTTGAAAGGAACTCGAAACAAGTCGACCTTGGTTTTGAGAATCTCTCCCAGAGTTTGAGAGATTTGGACGTGAAAGGGTACCAATCTTGTCGGGGATTGGGAACCCTTCGCCAGAATGTCCAAAGTTTCAGCGGGATTTCCAAAATGTTGAAAGGAACTCGAAACATGTCAACCTTGGTTTTGAGAATCTCTCTCGGAGTTTGAGAGATTTGGATGTGAAAGGGTACCAATCTTGTCGGGGATTGGGAACCCTTCGCGACAATGTCCAAAGTTTCAGCGGGATTTCCAAAATGTTGAAAGGAACTCGAAACATGTCAACCTTGGTTTTGAGAATCTCTCCCGGAGTTTGAGAGATTTGGACGTGAAAGGGTACCAATCTTGTCGGGGATTGGGAACCCTTCGCGAGAATGTCCAAAGTTTCAGCGGGATTTCCAAAATGTTGAAAGGAACTCGAAACATGTCAACCTTGGTTTTGAGAATCTCTCCCGGAGTTTGAGAGATTTGGACGTGAAAGGGTACCAGTCTTGTCGGGGATTGGGAACCCTTTGCCAGAATGTCCAAAGTTTCAGCGGGATTTCCAAAATGTTGAAAGGAACTCGAAACATGTCAACCTTGGTTTTGAGAATCTCTCCCGGAGTTTGAGAGATTTGGACGTGAAAGGGCACCAGTCTTGTCGGGGATTGGGAACCCTTCGCCAGAATGTCCAAAGTTTCAGCGGGATTTCCAAAATGTTGAAAGGAACTCGAAACATGTCAACCTTGGTTTTGAGAATCTCTCCCGGAGTTTGAGAGATTTGGACGTGAATGGGTACCAATCTTGTCGGGGATTGGGAACCCTTTGCGAGAATGTCCAAAGTTTCAGCGGGATTTCCAAAATGTTGAAAGGAACTCGAAACATGTCGACCTTGGTTTTGAGAATCTCTCCCGGAGTTTGAGAGATTTGGACGTGAAAGGGTACCAATCTTGTCGGGGATTGGGAACCCTTCGCGAGAATGTCCAAAGTTTCAGCGGGATTTTCTAAAATGTTGAAAGGAACTCGAAACATGTCAACCTTGGTTTTGAGAATCTCTCCCGGAGTTTGACAGATTCGGACGTGAAAGGGTACCAATCTTGTCGGGGGTTGGGAACCCTTCGCGAGAATGTCCAAAGTTTCAGCGGGATTTCCAAAATGTTGAAAGGAACTCAAAACATGTCAACCTTGGTTTTGAGAATCTCTCCCGGAGTTTGAGAGATTTGGACGTGAAAGGGTACCAGTCTTGTCGGGGATTGGGAACCCTTCGCGAGAATGTCCAAAGTTTCAGCGGGATTTCCAAAATGTTGAAAGGAACTCGAAACATGTCAACCTTGGTTTTGAGAATCTCTGCCGGAGTTTGAGAGATTTGGACGTGAAAGGGTATCAATCTTGTCGGGGATTGGGAAACCTTCGCGAGAATGTCCAAAGTTTCAGCGGGATTTCCAAAATGTTGAAAGGAATTCGAAACATGTCAACCTTGGTTTTGAAATCTCTCCCGGAGTTGGAGAGATTTGGACGTGAAAGGGTACCAATCTTGTCGGGGATTGGGAACCCTTCGCCAGAATGTCCAAAGTTTCAGCGGGATTTCCAAAATGTTGAAAGGAACTCGAAACATGTCGACCTTGGTTTTGAGAATCTCTCCCGGAGTTTGAGAGATTTGGACGTGAAAGGGTACCAATCTTGTCGGGGATTGGGAACCCTTCGCGAGAATGTCCAAAGTTTCAGCGGGATTTCCAAAATGTTGAAAGGAACTCGAAACATGTCAACCTTGGTTTTGAGAATCTCTCCCGGAGTTTGAGAGATTTGGATGTGAAAGGGTACCAGTCTTGTCGGGGATTGGGAACCCTTCGCGAGAATGTCCAAAGTTTCAGCGGGATTTCCAAAATGTTGAAAGGAACTCGAAACATGTCAACCTTGGTTTTGAGAATCTCTCCCGGAGTTTGAGAGATTTGGACGTGAAAGGGTACCAGTCTTGTCAGGGATTGGGAACCCTTGGCCAGAATGTCCAAAGTTTCAGCGGGATTTCCAAAATGTTGAAAGGAACTCGAAACATGTCGACCTTGGTTTTGAGAATCACTCCCGGAGTTTGAGAGATTTGGACGTGAAAGGGCACCAGTCTTGTCGGGGATTGGGAACCCTTCGCGAGAATGTCCAAAGTTTCAGCGGGATTTCCAAAATGTTGAAAGGAACTCGAAACATGTCAACCTTGGTTTTGAGAATCTCTCCCGGAGTTTGAGAGATTTGGACGTGAAAGGGTACCAATCTTGTCGGGGATTGGGAACCCTTCGCGAGAATGTCCAAAGTTTCAGCGGGATTTCCAAAATGTTAAAGGAACTCGAAACATGTCGACCTTGGTTTTGAGAATCTCTCCCGGAGTTTGAGAGATTTGGACGTGAAAGGGTACCAATCTTGTCGGGGATTGGGAACCCTTCGCCAGAATGTCCAAAGTTTCAGCGGGATTTCCAAAATGTTGAAAGGAACTCGAAACATGTCAACCTTGGTTTTGAGAATCTCTGCCGGAGTTTGAGAGATTTGGACGTGAACGGGTATCAATCTTGTCGGGGATTGGGAACCCTTCGCCAGAATGTCCAAAGTTTCAGCGGGATTTCCAAAATGTTGAAAGGAACTCGAAACATGTAAACCTTGGTTTTGAGAATCTCTCCCGGAGTTTGAGAGATTTGGACGTGAAAGGGTACCAATCTTGTCGGGGATTGGGAACCCTTCGCCAGAATGTCCAAAGTTTCAGCGGGATTTCCAAAATGTTGAAAGGAACTCGAAACAAGTCGACCTTGGTTTTGAGAATCTCTCCCAGAGTTTGAGAGATTTGGACGTGAAAGGGTACCAATCTTGTCGGGGATTGGGAACCCTTCGCCAGAATGTCCAAAGTTTCAGCGGGATTTCCAAAATGTTGAAAGGAACTCGAAACATGTCAACCTTGGTTTTGAGAATCTCTCTCGGAGTTTGAGAGATTTGGACGTTAAAGGGTACCAATCTTGTCGGGGATTGGGAACCCTTTGCCAGAATGTCCAAAGTTTCAGCGGGATTTCCAAAATGTTGAAAGGAACTCGAAACATGTCAACCTTGGTTTTGAGAATCTCTCCCGGAGTTTGACAGATTCGGACGTGAAAGGGTACCAATCTTGTCGGGGGTTGGGAACCCTTCGCGAGAATGTCCAAAGTTTCAGAAGGATTTCCAAAATGTTGAAAGGAACTCGAAACATGTCAACCTTGGTTTTGAGAATCTCTCCCGGAGTTTGAGAGATTTGGACGTGAATGGGTACCAATCTTGTCGGGGATTGGGAACCCTTCACGAGAATGTCCAAAGTTTCAGCGGGATTTCCAAAATGTTGAAAGGAACTCGAAACATGTCGACCTTGGTTTTGAGAATCTCTCCCGGAGTTTGACAGATTTGGACGTGAAAGGGTACCAATCTTGTCGGGGATTGGGAACCCTTCGCGAGAATGTCCAAAGTTTCAGCGGGATTTCCAAAATGTTGAAAGGAACTCGAAACATGTCAACCTTGGTTTTGAGAATCTCTCCCGGAGTTTGACAGATTCGGACGTGAAAGGGTACCAATCTTGTCGGGGGTTGGGAACCCTTCGCGAGAATGTCCAAAGTTTCAGAAGGATTTCCAAAATGTTGAAAGGAACTCGAAACATGTCAACCTTGGTTTTGAGAATCTCTCCCGGAGTTTGAGAGATTTGGACGTGAAAGGGTACCAATCTTGTCGGGGATTGGGAACCCTTCGCCAGAATGTCCAAAGTTTCAGCGGGATTTCCAAAATGTTGAAAGGAACTCGAAACATGTCAACCTTGGTTTTGAGAATCTCTGCCGGAGTTTGAGAGATTTGGACGTGAAAGGGTATCAATCTTGTCGGGGATTGGGAAGCCTTCGCAAGAATGTCCAAAGTTTCAGCGGGATTTCCAAAATGTTGAAAGGAACTCGAAACATGTCAACCTTGGTTTTGAAATCTCTCCCGGAGTTTGAGAGATTTGGACGTGAAAGGGTACCAATCTTGTCGGGGATTGGGAACCCTTCGCGAGAATGTCCAAAGTTTCAGCGGGATTTACAAAATGTTGAAAGGAACTCGAAACATGTCACCCTTGGTTTTGAGAATCTCTCCCGGAGTTTGAGAGATTTGGACGTGAAAGGGTACCAATCTTGTCGGGGATTGGGAACCCTTCGCCAGAATGTCCAAAGTTTCAGCGGGATTTCGAAAATGTTGAAAGGAACTCGAAACATGTCAACCTTAGTTTTGAGAATCTCTCCCGGAGTTTGAGAGATTTGGACGTGAAAGGGTACCAATCTTGTCGGGGATTGGGAACCCTTCGCCAGAATGTCCAAAGTTTCAGCGGGATTTCCAAAATGTTGAAAGGAACTCGAAACAAGTCGACCTTGGTTTTGAGAATCTCTCCCAGAGTTTGAGAGATTTGGACGTGAAAGGGTACCAATCTTGTCGGGGATTGGGAACCCTTCGCCAGAATGTCCAAAGTTTCAGCGGGATTTCCAAAATGTTGAAAGGAACTCGAAACATGTCAACCTTGGTTTTGAGAATCTCTCTCGGAGTTTGAGAGATTTGGATGTGAAAGGGTACCAATCTTGTCGGGGATTGGGAACCCTTCGCGACAATGTCCAAAGTTTCAGCGGGATTTCCAAAATGTTGAAAGGAACTCGAAACATGTCAACCTTGGTTTTGAGAATCTCTCCCGGAGTTTGAGAGATTTGGACGTGAAAGGGTACCAATCTTGTCGGGGGTTGGGAACCCTTCGCGAGAATGTCCAAAGTTTCAGCGGGATTTCCAAAATGTTGAAAGGAACTCGAAACATGTCAACCTTGGTTTTGAGAATCTCTCCCGGAGTTTGAGAGATTTGGACGTGAAAGGGTACCAGTCTTGTCGGGGATTGGGAACCCTTTGCCAGAATGTCCAAAGTTTCAGCGGGATTTCCAAAATGTTGAAAGGAACTCGAAACATGTCAACCTTGGTTTTGAGAATCTCTCCCGGAGTTTGAGAGATTTGGACGTGAAAGGGCACCAGTCTTGTCGGGGATTGGGAACCCTTCGCCGGAATGTCCAAAGTTTCAGCGGGATTTCCAAAATGTTGAAAGGAACTCGAAACATGTCAACCTTGGTTTTGAGAATCTCTCCCGGAGTTTGAGAGATTTGGACGTGAATGGGTACCAATCTTGTCGGGGATTGGGAACCCTTTGCGAGAATGTCCAAAGTTTCAGCGGGATTTCCAAAATGTTGAAAGGAACTCGAAACATGTCGACCTTGGTTTTGAGAATCTCTCCCGGAGTTTGAGAGATTTGGACGTGAAAGGGTACCAATCTTGTCGGGGATTGGGAACCCTTCGCGAGAATGTCCAAAGTTTCAGCGGGATTTTCTAAAATGTTGAAAGGAACTCGAAACATGTCAACCTTGGTTTTGAGAATCTCTCCCGGAGTTTGACAGATTCGGACGTGAAAGGGTACCAATCTTGTCGGGGGTTGGGAACCCTTCGCGAGAATGTCCAAAGTTTCAGCGGGATTTCCAAAATGTTGAAAGGAACTCAAAACATGTCAACCTTGGTTTTGAGAATCTCTCCCGGAGTTTGAGAGATTTGGACGTGAAAGGGTACCAGTCTTGTCGGGGATTGGGAACCCTTCGCGAGAATGTCCAAAGTTTCAGCGGGATTTCCAAAATGTTGAAAGGAACTCGAAACATGTCAACCTTGGTTTTGAGAATCTCTGCCGGAGTTTGAGAGATTTGGACGTGAAAGGGTATCAATCTTGTCGGGGATTGGGAAACCTTCGCGAGAATGTCCAAAGTTTCAGCGGGATTTCCAAAATGTTGAAAGGAATTCGAAACATGTCAACCTTGGTTTTGAAATCTCTCCCGGAGTTGGAGAGATTTGGACGTGAAAGGGTACCAATCTTGTCGGGGATTGGGAACCCTTCGCCAGAATGTCCAAAGTTTCAGCGGGATTTCCAAAATGTTGAAAGGAACTCGAAACATGTCGACCTTGGTTTTGAGAATCTCTCCCGGAGTTTGAGAGATTTGGACGTGAAAGGGTACCAATCTTGTCGGGGATTGGGAACCCTTCGCCAGAATGTCCAAAGTTTCAGCGGGATTTCGAAAATGTTGAAAGGAACTCGAAACATGTCAACCTTGGTTTTGAGAATCTCTCCCGGAGTTTGAGAGATTTGGACGTGAAAGGGTACCAATCTTGTCGGGGATTGGGAACCCTTCGCCAGAATGTCCAAAGTTTCAGCGGGATTTCCAAAATGTTGAAAGGAACTCGAAACAAGTCGACCTTGGTTTTGAGAATCTCTCCCAGAGTTTGAGAGATTTGGACGTGAAAGGGTACCAATCTTGTCGGGGATTGGGAACCCTTCGCCAGAATGTCCAAAGTTTCAGCGGGATTTCCAAAATGTTGAAAGGAACTCGAAACATGTCAACCTTGGTTTTGAGAATCTCTCCCGGACTTTGAGAGATTTGGACGTGAAAGGGTACCAATCTTGTCGGGGATTGGGAACCCTTCGCGACAATGTCCAAAGTTTCAGCGGGATTTCCAAAATGTTGAAAGGAACTCGAAACATGTCAACCTTGGTTTTGAGAATCTCTCCCGGAGTTTGAGAGATTTGGACGTGAAAGGGTACCAATCTTGTCGGGGATTGGGAACCCTTCGCCAGAATGTCCAAAGTTTCAGCGGGATTTCCAAAATGTTGAAAGGAACTCGAAACAAGTCGACCTTGGTTTTGAGAATCTCTCCCAGAGTTTGAGAGATTTGGACGTGAAAGGGTACCAATCTTGTCGGGGATTGGGAACCCTTCGCGAGAATGTCCAAAGTTTCAGCGGGATTTCCAAAATGTTGAAAGGAACTCGAAACATGTCAACCTTGGATTTGAGAATCTCTCCCGGAGTTTGAGAGATTTGGATGTGAAAGGGTACCAATCTTGTCGGGGATTCGGAACCCTTCGCGACAATGTCCAAAGTTTCAGCGGGATTTCCAAAATGTTGAAAGGAACTCGAAACATGTCAACCTTGGTTTTGAGAATCTCTCCCGGAGTTTGACAGATTTGGACGTGAAAGGGTACCAATCTTGTCGGGGGTTGGGAACCCTTCGCGAGAATGTCCAAAGTTTCAGCGGGATTTCCAAAATGTTGAAAGGAACTCGAAACATGTCAACCTTGGTTTTCAGAATCTCTCCTGGAGTTTGAGAGATTTGGACGTGAAAGGGCACCAGTCTTGTCGGGGATTGGGAACCCTTCGCCAGAATGTCCAAAGTTTCAGCGGGATTTCCAAAATGTTGAAAGGAACTCGAAACATGTCAAGTTTGGTTTTGAGAATCTCTCCCGGAGTTTGAGAGATTTGGACGTGAAAGGGTACCAATCTTGTCGGGGATTGGGAACCCTTCGCCAGAATGTCCAAAGTTTCAGCGGGATTTCCAAAATGTTGAAAGGAACTCGAAACATGTCAACCTTGGTTTTGAGAATCTCTCCCGGAGTTTGAGAGATTTGGACGTGAATGGGTACCAATCTTGTCGGGGATTGGGAACCCTTCACCAGAATGTCCAAAGTTTCAGCGGGATTTCCAAAATGTTGAAAGGAACTCGAAACATGTCGACCTTGGTTTTGAGAATCTCTCCCGGAGTTTGAGAGATTTGGACGTGAAAGGGTACCAATCTTGTCGGGGATTGGGAACCCTTCGCGAGAATGTCCAAAGTTTCAGCGGGATTTCCAAAATGTTGAAAGGAACTCGAAACATGTCGACCTTGGTTTTGAGAATCTCTCCCGGAGTTTGAGAGATTTGGACGTGAAAGGGTACCAATCTTGTCGGGGATTGGGAACCCTTCGCGACAATGTCCAAAGTTTCAGCGGGATTTCCAAAATGTTGAAAGGAACTCGAAACAAGTCGACCTTGGTTTTGAGAATCTCTCCCAGAGTTTGAGAGATTTGGACGTGAAAGGGTACCAATCTTGTCGGGGATTGGGAACCCTTCGCCAGAATGTCCAAAGTTTCAGCGGGATTTCCAAAATGTTGAAAGGAACTCGAAACATGTCAACCTTGGTTTTGAGAATCTCTCTCGGAGTTTGAGAGATTTGGACGTGAAAGGGTACCAATCTTGTCGGGGATTGGGAACCCTTCGCGACAATGTCCAAAGTTTCAGCGGGATTTCCAAAATGTTGAAAGGAACTCGAAACATGTCAACCTTGGTTTTGAGAATCTCTCCCGGAGTTTGAGAGATTTGGACGTGAAAGGGTACCAATCTTGTCGGGGGTTGGGAACCCTTCGCGAGAATGTCCAAAGTTTCAGCGGGATTTCCAAAATGTTGAAAGGAACTCGAAACATGTCAACCTTGGTTTTGAGAATCTCTCCCGGAGTTTGAGAGATTTGGACGTGAAAGGGTACCAGTCTTGTCGGGGATTGGGAACCCTTTGCCAGAATGTCCAAAGTTTCAGCGGGATTTCCAAAATGTTGAAAGGAACTCGAAACATGTTGACCTTGGTTTTGAGAATCTCTCCCGGAGTTTGAGAGATTTGGACGTGAAAGGGCACCAGTCTTGTCGGGGATTGGGAACCCTTCGCCAGAATGTCCAAAGTTTCAGCGGGATTTCCAAAATGTTGAAAGGAACTCGAAACATGTCAACCTTGGTTTTGAGAATCTCTCCCGGAGTTTGAGAGATTTGGACGTGAATGGGTACCAATCTTGTCGGGGATTGGGAACCCTTTGCGAGAATGTCCAAAGTTTCAGCGGGATTTCCAAAATGTTGAAAGGAACTCGAAACATGTCGACCTTGGTTTTGAGAATCTCTCCCGGAGTTTGAGAGATTTGGACGTGAAAGGGTACCAATCTTGTCGGGGATTGGGAACCCTTCGCGAGAATGTCCAAAGTTTCAGCGGGATTTCCAAAATGTTGAAAGGAACTCGAAACATGTCAACCTTGGTTTTGAGAATCTCTGCCGGAGTTTGAGAGATTTGGACGTGAAAGGGTACCAATCTTGTCGGGGATTGGGAACCCTTTGCGAGAATGTCCAAAGTTTCAGCGGGATTTCCAAAATGTTGAAAGGAATTCGAACCATGTCAACCTTGGTTTTGAGAATCTCTCCCGGAGTTTGAGAGATTTGGACGTGAAAGGGTACCAGTCTTGTCGGGGATTGGGAACCCTTCGCCAGAATGTCCAAAGTTTCAGCGGGATTTCCAAAATGTTGAAAGGAACTCGAAACATGTCAACCTTGGTTTTGAGAATCTCTCCCGGAGTTTGAGAGATTTGGACGTGAATGGGTACCAATCTTGTCGGGGATTGGGAACCCTTTGCGAGAATGTCCAAAGTTTCAGCGGGATTTCCAAAATGTTGAAAGGAACTCGAAACATGTCGACCTTGGTTTTGAGAATCTCTCCCGGAGTTTGAGAGATTTGGACGTGAAAGGGTACCAATCTTGTCGGGGATTGGGAACCCTTCGCGAGAATGTCCAAAGTTTCAGCGGGATTTCCAAAATGTTGAAAGGAACTCGAAACATGTCAACCTTGGTTTTGAGAATCTCTGCCGGAGTTTGAGAGATTTGGACGTGAAAGGGTACCAATCTTGTCGGGGATTGGGAACCCTTTGCGAGAATGTCCAAAGTTTCAGCGGGATTTCCAAAATGTTGAAAGGAATTCGAACCATGTCAACCTTGGTTTTGAGAATCTCTCCCGGAGTTTGAGAGATTTGGACGTGAAAGGGTACCAATCTTGTCGGGGATTGGGAACCCTTCGCCAGAATGTCCAAAGTTTCAGTGGGATTTCCAAAATGTTGAAAGGAACTCGAAACATGTCAACCTTGGTTTTGAGAATCTCTCCCGGAGTTTGAGAGATTTGGACGTGAAAGGGTACCAGTCTTGTCGGGGATTGGGAACCCTTCGCCAGAATGTCCAAAGTTTCAGCGGGATTTCCAAAATGTTGAAAGGAACTCGAAACATGTCAACCTTGGTTTTGAGAATCTCTCCCGGAGTTTGAGAGATTTGGACGTGAAAGGGCACCAGTCTTGTCGGGGATTGGGAACCCTTCGCCAGAATGTCCAAAGTTTCAGCGGGATTTCCAAAATGTTGAAAGGAACTCGAAACATGTCAACCTTGGTTTTGAGAATCTCTCCCGGAGTTTGAGAGATTTGGACGTGAAAGGGTACCAATCTTGTCGGGGATTGGGAACCCTTCGCGAGAATGTCCAAAGTTTCAGCGGGATTTCCAAAATGTTGAAAGGAACTCGAAACATGTCAACCTTGGTTTTGAGAATCTCTCCCGGAGTTTGAGAGATTTGGACGTGAAAGGGTACCAATCTTGTCGGGGATTGGGAACCCTTCGCGAAAATGTCCAAAGTTTCAGCGGGATTTCCAAAATGTTGAAAGGAATTCGAACCATGTCAACCTTGGTTTTGAGAATCTCTCCCGGAGTTTGAGAGATTTGGACGTGAAAGGGTACCAATCTTGTCGGGGATTGGGAACCCTTCGCGAGAATGTCCAAAGTTTCAGCAAGATTTCCAAAATGTTGAAAGGAACTCGAAACATGTCAACCTTGGTTTTGAGAATCTCTCCCGGAGTTTGAGAGATTTGGACGTGAAAGGGCACCAGTCTTGTCGGGGATTGGGAACCCTTCGCCAGAATGTCCAAAGTTTCAGCGGGATTTCCAAAATGTTGAAAGGAACTCGAAACATGTCGACCTTGGTTTTGAGAATCTCTCCCGGAGTTTGAGAGATTTGGACGTGAAAGGGTACCAATCTTGTCGGGGATTGGGAACCAATCGCGAGAATGTCCAAAGTTTCGGCGGGATTTTCTAAAATGTTGAAAGGAACTCGAAACATGTCAACCTTGGTTTTGAGAATCTCTCCCGGAGTTTGAGAGATTTGGACGTGAAAGGGTACCAATCTTGTCGGGGGTTGGGAACCCTTCGCGAGAATGTCCAAAGTTTCAGCGGGATTTCCAAAATGTTGAAAGGAACTCGAAACATGTCAACCTTGGTTTTGAGAATCTCTCCCGGAGTTTGAGAGATTTGGACGTGAAAGGGTACCAGTCTTGTCGGGGATTGGGAACCCTTTGCCAGAATGTCCAAAGTTTCAGCGGGATTTCCAAAATGTTGAAAGGAACTCGAAACATGTCAACCTTGGTTTTGAGAATCTCTGCCGGAGTTTGAGAGATTTGGACGTGAAAGGGCACCAGTCTTGTCGGGGATTGGGAACCCTTCGCCAGAATGTCCAAAGTTTCAGCGGGATTTCCAAAATGTTGAAAGGAACTCGAAACATGTCGACCTTGGTTTTGAGAATCTCTCCCGGAGTTTGAGAGATTTGGACGTGAAAGGGTACCAATCTTGTCGGGGATTGGGAACCCTTCGCGAGAATGTCCAAAGTTTCAGCGGGATTTCCAAAATGTTGAAAGGAACTCGAAACATGTCGACCTTGGTTTTGAGAATCTCTCCCGGAGTTTGAGAGATTTGGACGTGAAAGGGTATCAATCTTGTCGGGGATTGGGAAACCTTCGCGAGAATGTCCAAAGTTTCAGCGGGATTTCCAAAATGTTGAAAGGAATTCGAAACATGTCAACCTTGGTTTTGAAATCTCTCCCGGAGTTGGAGAGATTTGGACGTGAAAGGGTACCAATCTTGTCGGGGATTGGGAACCCTTCGCCAGAATGTCCAAAGTTTCAGCGGGATTTCCAAAATGTTGAAAGGAACTCGAAACATGTCGACCTTGGTTTTGAGAATCTCTCCCGGAGTTTGAGAGATTTGGACGTGAAAGGGTACCAATCTTGTCGGGGATTGGGAACCCTTTGCGAGAATGTCCAAAGTTTCAGCGGGATTTCGAAAATGTTGAAAGGAACTCGAAACATGTCAACCTTGGTTTTGAGAATCTCTCCCGGAGTTTGAGAGATTTGGACGTGAAAGGGTACCAATCTTGTCGGGGATTGGGAACCCTTCGCGACAATGTCCAAAGTTTCAGCGGGATTTCCAAAATGTTGAAAGGAACTCGAAACAAGTCGACCTTGGTTTTGAGAATCTCTCCCAGAGTTTGAGAGATTTGGACGTGAAAGGGTACCAATCTTGTCGGGGATTGGGAACCCTTCGCCAGAATGTCCAAAGTTTCAGCGGGATTTCCAAAATGTTGAAAGGAACTCGAAACATGTCAACCTTGGTTTTGAGAATCTCTCTCGGAGTTTGAGAGATTTGGACGTGAAAGGGTACCAATCTTGTCGGGGATTGGGAACCCTTCGCGACAATGTCCAAAGTTTCAGCGGGATTTCCAAAATGTTGAAAGGAACTCGAAACATGTCAACCTTGGTTTTGAGAATCTCTCCCGGAGTTTGAGAGATTTGGACGTGAAAGGGTACCAATCTTGTCGGGGGTTGGGAACCCTTCGCGAGAATGTCCAAAGTTTCAGCGGGATTTCCAAAATGTTGAAAGGAACTCGAAACATGTCAACCTTGGTTTTGAGAATCTCTCCCGGAGTTTGAGAGATTTGGACGTGAAAGGGTACCAGTCTTGTCGGGGATTGGGAACCCTTTGCCAGAATGTCCAAAGTTTCAGCGGGATTTCCAAAATGTTGAAAGGAACTCGAAACATGTTGACCTTGGTTTTGAGAATCTCTCCCGGAGTTTGAGAGATTTGGACGTGAAAGGGCACCAGTCTTGTCGGGGATTGGGAACCCTTCGCCAGAATGTCCAAAGTTTCAGCGGGATTTCCAAAATGTTGAAAGGAACTCGAAACATGTCAACCTTGGTTTTGAGAATCTCTCCCGGAGTTTGAGAGATTTGGACGTGAATGGGTACCAATCTTGTCGGGGATTGGGAACCCTTTGCGAGAATGTCCAAAGTTTCAGCGGGATTTCCAAAATGTTGAAAGGAACTCGAAACATGTCGACCTTGGTTTTGAGAATCTCTCCCGGAGTTTGAGAGATTTGGACGTGAAAGGGTACCAATCTTGTCGGGGATTGGGAACCCTTCGCGAGAATGTCCAAAGTTTCAGCGGGATTTCCAAAATGTTGAAAGGAACTCGAAACATGTCAACCTTGGTTTTGAGAATCTCTGCCGGAGTTTGAGAGATTTGGACGTGAAAGGGTACCAATCTTGTCGGGGATTGGGAACCCTTTGCGAGAATGTCCAAAGTTTCAGCGGGATTTCCAAAATGTTGAAAGGAATTCGAACCATGTCAACCTTGGTTTTGAGAATCTCTCCCGGAGTTTGAGAGATTTGGACGTGAAAGGGTACCAGTCTTGTCGGGGATTGGGAACCCTTCGCCAGAATGTCCAAAGTTTCAGCGGGATTTCCAAAATGTTGAAAGGAACTCGAAACATGTCAACCTTGGTTTTGAGAATCTCTCCCGGAGTTTGAGAGATTTGGACGTGAATGGGTACCAATCTTGTCGGGGATTGGGAACCCTTTGCGAGAATGTCCAAAGTTTCAGCGGGATTTCCAAAATGTTGAAAGGAACTCGAAACATGTCGACCTTGGTTTTGAGAATCTCTCCCGGAGTTTGAGAGATTTGGACGTGAAAGGGTACCAATCTTGTCGGGGATTGGGAACCCTTCGCGAGAATGTCCAAAGTTTCAGCGGGATTTCCAAAATGTTGAAAGGAACTCGAAACATGTCAACCTTGGTTTTGAGAATCTCTGCCGGAGTTTGAGAGATTTGGACGTGAAAGGGTACCAATCTTGTCGGGGATTGGGAACCCTTTGCGAGAATGTCCAAAGTTTCAGCGGGATTTCCAAAATGTTGAAAGGAATTCGAACCATGTCAACCTTGGTTTTGAGAATCTCTCCCGGAGTTTGAGAGATTTGGACGTGAAAGGGTACCAATCTTGTCGGGGATTGGGAACCCTTCGCCAGAATGTCCAAAGTTTCAGTGGGATTTCCAAAATGTTGAAAGGAACTCGAAACATGTCAACCTTGGTTTTGAGAATCTCTCCCGGAGTTTGAGAGATTTGGACGTGAAAGGGTACCAGTCTTGTCGGGGATTGGGAACCCTTCGCCAGAATGTCCAAAGTTTCAGCGGGATTTCCAAAATGTTGAAAGGAACTCGAAACATGTCAACCTTGGTTTTGAGAATCTCTCCCGGAGTTTGAGAGATTTGGACGTGAAAGGGCACCAGTCTTGTCGGGGATTGGGAACCCTTCGCCAGAATGTCCAAAGTTTCAGCGGGATTTCCAAAATGTTGAAAGGAACTCGAAACATGTCAACCTTGGTTTTGAGAATCTCTCCCGGAGTTTGAGAGATTTGGACGTGAAAGGGTACCAATCTTGTCGGGGATTGGGAACCCTTCGCGAGAATGTCCAAAGTTTCAGCGGGATTTCCAAAATGTTGAAAGGAACTCGAAACATGTCAACCTTGGTTTTGAGAATCTCTCCCGGAGTTTGAGAGATTTGGACGTGAAAGGGTACCAATCTTGTCGGGGATTGGGAACCCTTCGCGAAAATGTCCAAAGTTTCAGCGGGATTTCCAAAATGTTGAAAGGAATTCGAACCATGTCAACCTTGGTTTTGAGAATCTCTCCCGGAGTTTGAGAGATTTGGACGTGAAAGGGTACCAATCTTGTCGGGGATTGGGAACCCTTCGCGAGAATGTCCAAAGTTTCAGCAAGATTTCCAAAATGTTGAAAGGAACTCGAAACATGTCAACCTTGGTTTTGAGAATCTCTCCCGGAGTTTGAGAGATTTGGACGTGAAAGGGCACCAGTCTTGTCGGGGATTGGGAACCCTTCGCCAGAATGTCCAAAGTTTCAGCGGGATTTCCAAAATGTTGAAAGGAACTCGAAACATGTCGACCTTGGTTTTGAGAATCTCTCCCGGAGTTTGAGAGATTTGGACGTGAAAGGGTACCAATCTTGTCGGGGATTGGGAACCAATCGCGAGAATGTCCAAAGTTTCGGCGGGATTTTCTAAAATGTTGAAAGGAACTCGAAACATGTCAACCTTGGTTTTGAGAATCTCTCCCGGAGTTTGAGAGATTTGGACGTGAAAGGGTACCAATCTTGTCGGGGGTTGGGAACCCTTCGCGAGAATGTCCAAAGTTTCAGCGGGATTTCCAAAATGTTGAAAGGAACTCGAAACATGTCAACCTTGGTTTTGAGAATCTCTCCCGGAGTTTGAGAGATTTGGACGTGAAAGGGTACCAGTCTTGTCGGGGATTGGGAACCCTTTGCCAGAATGTCCAAAGTTTCAGCGGGATTTCCAAAATGTTGAAAGGAACTCGAAACATGTCAACCTTGGTTTTGAGAATCTCTGCCGGAGTTTGAGAGATTTGGACGTGAAAGGGCACCAGTCTTGTCGGGGATTGGGAACCCTTCGCCAGAATGTCCAAAGTTTCAGCGGGATTTCCAAAATGTTGAAAGGAACTCGAAACATGTCAACCTTGGTTTTGAGAATCTCTCCCGGAGTTTGAGAGATTTGGACGTGAAAGGGTACCAATCTTGTCGGGGATTGGGAACCCTTCGCCAGAATGTCCAAAGTTTCAGCGGGATTTCCAAAATGTTGAAAGGAACTCGAAACATGTCAACCTTGGTTTTGAGAATCTCTCCCGGAGTTTGAGAGATTTGGACGTGAAAGGGTACCAATCTTGTCGGGGATTGGGAACCCTTCGCGAGAATGTCCAAAGTTTCAGCGGGATTTCCAAAATGTTGAAAGGAACTCGAAACATGTCAACCTTGGTTTTGAGAATCTCTGCCGGAGTTTGAGAGATTTGGACGTGAAAGGGCACCAGTCTTGTCGGGGATTGGGAACCCTTCGCCAGAATGTCCAAAGTTTCAGCGGGATTTCCAAAATGTTGAAAGGAACTCAAAACATGTTAACCTTGGTTTTGAGAATCTCTCACGGAGTTTGAGAGATTTGGACGTGAAAGGGTACCAATCTTGTCGGGTTTGGGAACCCTTCGCGACAATGTCCAAAGTTTCAGGGGGATTTCCAAAATGTTGAAAGGAACTCAAAACATGTTAACCTTGGTTTTGAGAATCTCTCACGGAGTTTGAGAGATTTGGACGTGAAAGGGTACCAATCTTGTCGGGGATTGGGAACCCTTCGCAAGAATGTCCAAAATTTCAGCGGGATTTCCAAAATGTTGAAAGGAACTGGAAACCTGTCAACCTTGGTTTTGAGAATCTCTCCCGGAGTTTGAGAGATTTGGACGTGAAAGGGCACCAGTCTTGTCGGGGATTGGGAACCCTTCGCCAGAATGTCCAAAGTTTCAGCGGGATTTCCAAAATGTTGAAAGGAACTCGAAACATGTCAACCTTGGTTTTGAGAATCTCTCCCGGACTTTGAGAGATTTGGACGTGAAAGGGTACCAATCTTGTCGGGGATTGGGAACCCTTCGCGAGAATGTCCAAAGTTTCAGCGGGATTTCCAAAATGTTGAAAGGAACTCGAAACATGTCAACCTTGGTTTTGAGAATCTCTGCCGGAGTTTGAGAGATTTGGACGTGAAAGGGTACCAATCTTGTCGAGGATTGGGAACCCTTCGCGAGAATGACCAAAGTTTCAGCGGGATTTCCAAAATGTTGAAAGGAACTCGAAACATGTCGACCTTGGTTTTGAGAATCTCTCCCGGAGTTTGAGAGATTTGGATGTGAAAGCGTACCAATCTTGTCGGGGATTGGGAACCCTTCGCGAAAATGTCCAGAGTTTCAGCGGGATTTCCAAAATGTTGAAAGGAACTCGAAACATGTTGACCTTGGTTTTGAGAATCTCTCCTGGAGTTTGAGAGATTTGGACGTGAAAGCGTACCAATCTTGTCGGGGATTGGGAACCCTTCGCGAGAATGTCCAAAGTTTCAGCGGGATTTCCAAAATGTTGAAAGGAACTCGAAACATGTCGACCTTGGTTTTGAGAATCTCTCACGGAGTTTGAGAGATTTGGACGTGAAAGGGTACCAGTCTTATCGGGGATTGGGAACCCTTCGCGAGAATGGACAAAGTTTCAGCGGGATTTCCAAAATGTTGAAAGGAACTTGAAACATGTCAACCTTGGTTTTGAGAATCTCTCCCGGAGTTTGAGAGATTTGGAGGTGAAAGGGTACCAATCTTGTCGGGGATTGGGAACCCTTCGCGAGAATGTCCAAAGTTTCAGCGGGATTTCCAAAATGTTGAAAGGAACTCGAAACATGTCAACCTTGGTTTTGAGAATCTCTGCCGGAGTTTGAGAGATTTGGACGTGAAAGGGTACCAATCTTGTCGGGGATCGGGAACCCTTCGCGAGAATGACCAAAGTTTCAGCGGGATTTCCAAAATGTTGAAAGGAACTTGAAACATGTCGACCTTGGTTTTGAGAATCTCTCCCGGAGTTTGAGAGATTTGGATGTGAAAGCGTACCAATCTTGTCGGGGATTGGGAACCCTTCGCGACAATGTCCAAAGTTTCAGCGGGATTTCCAAAATGTTGAAAGGAACTCGAAACATGTTGACCTTGGTTTTGAGAATCTCTCCCGGAGTTTGAGAGATTTGGACGTGAAAGGGTACCAATCTTGTCGGGGATTGGGAACCCTTCGCGAGAATGTCCAAAGTTTCAGCGGGATTTCCAAAATGTTGAAAGGAACTCGAAACATGTCAACCTTGGTTTTGAGAATCTCTCCCGGAGTTTGAGAGATTTGGACGTGAGAGGGTACCAGTCTTGTCGGGGATTGGGAACCCTTCGCGAGAATGGACAAAGTTTCAGCGGGATTTCCAAAATGTTGAAAGGAACTTGAAACATGTCAACCTTGGTTTTGAGAATCTCTCCCGGACTTTGAGAGATTTGGACGTGAAAGGGTACCAATCTTGTCGGGGATTGGGAACCAATCACGAGAATGTCCAAAGTTTCAGCGGGATTTCCAAAATGTTGAAAGGAACTCGAAACATGTCAACCTTGGTTTTGAGAATCTCTCCCGGAGTTTGAGAGATTTGGACGTGAAAGGGTACCAATCTTGTCGGGGATTGGGAACCCTTCGCCAGAATGTCCAAAGTTTCAGCGGGATTTCCAAAATGTTGAAAGGAACTCGAAACATGTCAACCTTGGTTTTGAGAATCTCTGCCGGAGTTTGAGAGATTTGGACGTGAAAGGGTACCAATCTTGTCGGGGATTGGGAACCCTTTGCGAGAATGTCCAAAGTTTCAGCGGGATTTCCAAAATGTTGAAAGGAACTCGAAACATGTCAACCTTGGTTTTGAGAATCTCTCCCGGAGTTTGAGAGATTTGGACGTGAAAGGGTACCAATCTTGTCGGGGATTGGGAACCCTTCGCCAGAATGTCCAAAGTTTCAGCGGGATTTTCAAAATGTTGAAAGGAACTCGAAACATGTCAACCTTGGTTTTGAGAAACTCTCCCGGAGTTTGAGAGATTTGGACGTGAAAGGGCACCAGTCTTGTCGGGGATTGGGAACCCTTCGCCAGAATGTCCAAAGTTTCAGCGGGATTTCCAAAATGTTGAAAGGAACTCGAAACATGTCAACCTTGGTTTTGAGAATCTCTCCCGGAGTTTGAGAGATTTGGACGTGAAAGGGTACCAATCTTGTCGGGGATTGGGAACCCTTCGCCAGAATGTCCAAAGTTTCAGCGGGATTTCCAAAATGTTGAAAGGAATTCGAAACATGTCAACCTTGGTTTTGAGAATCTCTCCCGGAGTTGGAGAGATTTGGACGTGAAAGGGTACCAATCTTGTCGGGGATTGGGAACCCTTCGCGAGAATGTCCAAAGTTTCAGCGGGATTTCCAAAATGTTGAAAGGAACTCAAAACATGTTAACCTTGGTTTTGAGAATCTCTCACGGAGTTTGAGAGATTTGGACGTGAAAGGGTACCAATCTTGTCGGGTTTGGGAACCCTTCGCGACAATGTCCAAAGTTTCAGGGGGATTTCCAAAATGTTGAAAGGAACTCAAAACATGTTAACCTTGGTTTTGAGAATCTCTCACGGAGTTTGAGAGATTTGGACGTGAAAGGGTACCAATCTTGTCGGGGATTGGGAACCCTTCGCAAGAATGTCCAAAATTTCAGCGGGATTTCCAAAATGTTGAAAGGAACTGGAAACCTGTCAACCTTGGTTTTGAGAATCTCTCCCGGAGTTTGAGAGATTTGGACGTGAAAGGGCACCAGTCTTGTCGGGGATTGGGAACCCTTCGCCAGAATGTCCAAAGTTTCAGCGGGATTTCCAAAATGTTGAAAGGAACTCGAAACATGTCAACCTTGGTTTTGAGAATCTCTCCCGGACTTTGAGAGATTTGGACGTGAAAGGGTACCAATCTTGTCGGGGATTGGGAACCCTTCGCCAGAATGTCCAAAGTTTCAGCGGGATTTCCAAAATGTTGAAAGGAACTCGAAACATGTCAACCTTGGTTTTGAGAATCTCTGCCGGAGTTTGAGAGATTTGGACGTGAAAGGGTACCAATCTTGTCGAGGATTGGGAACCCTTCGCGAGAATGACCAAAGTTTCAGCGGGATTTCCAAAATGTTGAAAGGAACTCGAAACATGTCGACCTTGGTTTTGAGAATCTCTCCCGGAGTTTGAGAGATTTGGATGTGAAAGCGTACCAATCTTGTCGGGGATTGGGAACCCTTCGCGAAAATGTCCAGAGTTTCAGCGGGATTTCCAAAATGTTGAAAGGAACTCGAAACATGTTGACCTTGGTTTTGAGAATCTCTCCTGGAGTTTGAGAGATTTGGACGTGAAAGGGTACCAATCTTGTCGGGGATTGGGAACCCTTCGCGAGAATGTCCAAAGTTTCAGCGGGATTTCCAAAATGTTGAAAGGAACTCGAAACATGTCGACCTTGGTTTTGAGAATCTCTCACGGAGTTTGAGAGATTTGGACGTGAAAGGGTACCAGTCTTATCGGGGATTGGGAACCCTTCGCGAGAATGGACAAAGTTTCAGCGGGATTTCCAAAATGTTGAAAGGAACTTGAAACATGTCAACCTTGGTTTTGAGAATCTCTCCCGGAGTTTGAGAGATTTGGAGGTGAAAGGGTACCAATCTTGTCGGGGATTGGGAACCCTTCGCGAGAATGTCCAAAGTTTCAGCGGGATTTCCAAAATGTTGAAAGGAACTCGAAACATGTCAACCTTGGTTTTGAGAATCTCTGCCGGAGTTTGAGAGATTTGGACGTGAAAGGGTACCAATCTTGTCGGGGATCGGGAACCCTTCGCGAGAATGACCAAAGTTTCAGCGGGATTTCCAAAATGTTGAAAGGAACTTGAAACATGTCGACCTTGGTTTTGAGAATCTCTCCCGGAGTTTGAGAGATTTGGATGTGAAAGCGTACCAATCTTGTCGGGGATTGGGAACCCTTCGCGACAATGTCCAAAGTTTCAGCGGGATTTCCAAAATGTTGAAAGGAACTCGAAACATGTTGACCTTGGTTTTGAGAATCTCTCCCGGAGTTTGAGAGATTTGGACGTGAAAGGGTACCAATCTTGTCGGGGATTGGGAACCCTTCGCGAGAATGTCCAAAGTTTCAGCGGGATTTCCAAAATGTTGAAAGGAACTCGAAACATGTCAACCTTGGTTTTGAGAATCTCTCCCGGAGTTTGAGAGATTTGGACGTGAGAGGGTACCAGTCTTGTCGGGGATTGGGAACCCTTCGCGAGAATGGACAAAGTTTCAGCGGGATTTCCAAAATGTTGAAAGGAACTTGAAACATGTCAACCTTGGTTTTGAGAATCTCTCCCGGACTTTGAGAGATTTGGACGTGAAAGGGTACCAATCTTGTCGGGGATTGGGAACCCTTCGCGAGAATGTCCAAAGTTTCAGCGGGATTTCCAAAATGTTGAAAGGAACTCGAAACATGTCAACCTTGGTTTTGAGAATCTCTCCCGGAGTTTGAGAGATTTGGACGTGAAAGGGTACCAATCTTGTCGGGGATTGGGAACCCTTCGCCAGAATGTCCAAAGTTTCAGCGGGATTTCCAAAATGTTGAAAGGAACTCGAAACATGTCAACCTTGGTTTTGAGAATCTCTGCCGGAGTTTGAGAGATTTGGACGTGAAAGGGTACCAATCTTGTCGGGGATTGGGAACCCTTTGCGAGAATGTCCAAAGTTTCAGCGGGATTTCCAAAATGTTGAAAGGAACTCGAAACATGTCAACCTTGGTTTTGAGAATCTCTCCCGGAGTTTGAGAGATTTGGACGTGAAAGGGTACCAATCTTGTCGGGGATTGGGAACCCTTCGCCAGAATGTCCAAAGTTTCAGCAAGATTTTCAAAATGTTGAAAGGAACTCGAAACATGTCAACCTTGGTTTTGAGAAACTCTCCCGGAGTTTGAGAGATTTGGACGTGAAAGGGCACCAGTCTTGTCGGGGATTGGGAACCCTTCGCCAGAATGTCCAAAGTTTCAGCGGGATTTCCAAAATGTTGAAAGGAACTCGAAACATGTCAACCTTGGTTTTGAGAATCTCTCCCGGAGTTTGAGAGATTTGGACGTGAAAGGGTACCAATCTTGTCGGGGATTGGGAACCCTTCGCCAGAATGTCCAAAGTTTCAGCGGGATTTCCAAAATGTTGAAAGGAATTCGAAACATGTCAACCTTGGTTTTGAGAATCTCTCCCGGAGTTGGAGAGATTTGGACGTGAAAGGGTACCAATCTTGTCGGGGATTGGGAACCCTTCGCGAGAATGTCCAAAGTTTCAGCGGGATTTCCAAAATGTTGAAAGGAACTCGAAACATGTCAACCTTGGTTTTGAGAATCTCTCCCGGAGTTTGAGAGATTTGGACGTGAAAGGGCACCAATCTTGTCGGGGATTGGGAACCCTTCGCGAGAATGTCCAAAGTTTCAGCGGGATTTCCAAAATGTTGAAAGGAACTCGAAACATGTCAACCTTGGTTTTGAGAATCTCTCCCGGAGTTTGAGAGATTTGGACGTGAAAGGGCACCAGTCTTGTCGGGGATTGGGAACCCTTCGCGAGAATGTCCAAAGTTACAGGGGGATTTCCAAAATGTTGAAAGGAACTCGAAACATGTCAACCTTGGATTTGAGAATCTCTCCCGGAGTTTGAGAGATTTGGACGTGAAAGGGTACCAATCTTGTCGGGGATTGGGAACCCTTCGCCAGAATGTCCAAAGTTTCAGCGGGATTTCCAAAATGTTGAAAGGAACTCGAAACATGTCAACCTTGGTTTTGAGAATCTCTCCCGGAGTTTGAGAGATTTGGACGTGAAAGGGTACCAATCTTGTCAGGGACTGGGAACCCTTCGCGAGAATGTCCAAAGTTTCAGCGGGATTTCCAAAATGTTGAAAGGAACTGGAAACATGTCAACCTTGGTTTTGAAAATCTCTCCCGGAGTTTGAGAGATTTGGACTTGAAAGGGTACCAGTCTTGCCGGGGATTGGGAACCTTTCGCGAGAATGTCCCAAGTTTCAGCGGGATTTCCAAAATGTTGAAAGGAACTCGAAACATGTCAACCTTGGTTTTGAGAATCTCTCCCGGAGTTTGAGAGATTTGGACGTGAAAGGGTACCAATCTTGTAGGGGATCGGGAACCCTTCGCCAGAATGTCCAAAGTTTCAGCGGGATTTCCAAAATGTTGAAAGGAACTCGAAACATGTCAACCTTGGTTTTGAGAATCTCTCCCGGAGTTTGAGAGATTTGGACGTGAAAGGGTACCAGTCTTGTCGGTGATTGGGAACCCTTCGCGAGAATGGACAAAGTTTCAGCGGGATTTCCAAAATGTCGAAAGGAACTCGAAACATGTCAACCTTGGTTTTGAGAATCTCTCCCGGAGTTTGAGAGATTTGGACGTGAAAGGGTACCAATCTTGTCGGGCATCGGGAACCCTTCGCGACAATGTCCAAAGTTTCAGCGGGATTTCCAAAATGTTGAAAGGAACTCGAAACATGTCGACCTTGGTTTTGAGAATCTCTCCCGGAGTTTGAGAGATTTGGACGTGAAAGCGTACCAATCTTGTCGGGGATTGGGAACCCTTCGCGAGAATGTCCAAAGTTTCAGCGGGATTTCCAAAATGTTGAAAGGAACTGGAAACCTGTCAACCTTGGTTTTGAGAATCTCTCCCGGAGTTTGAGAGATTTGGACGTGAAAGGGCACCAGTCTTGTCGGGGATTGGGAACCCTTCGCCAGAATGTCCAAAGTTTCAGCGGGATTTCCAAAATGTTGAAAGGAACTCGAAACATGTCAACCTTGGTTTTGAGAATCTCTCCCGGACTTTGAGAGATTTGGACGTGAAAGGGTACCAATCTTGTCGGGGATTGGGAACCCTTCGCGAGAATGTCCAAAGTTTCAGCGGGATTTCCAAAATGTTGAAAGGAACTCGAAACATGTCACCCTTGGTTTTGAGAATCTCTCCCGGAGTTTGAGAGATTTGGAGGTGAAAGGGTACCAATCTTGTCGGGGATTGGGAACCCTTCGCGAGAATGTCCAAAGTTTCAGCGGGATTTCCAAAATGTTGAAAGGAACTCGAAACATGTCAACCTTGGTTTTGAGAATCTCTGCCGGAGTTTGAGAGATTTGGACGTGAAAGGGTACCAATCTTGTCGGGGATCGGGAACCCTTCGCGACAATGTCCAAAGTTTCAGCGGGATTTCCAAAATGTTGAAAGGAACTCGAAACATGTCGACCTTGGTTTTGAGAATCTCTCCCGGAGTTTGAGAGATTTGGACGTGAAAGCGTACCAATCTTGTCGGTGATTGGGAACCCTTCGCGACAATGTCCAAAGTTTCAGCGGGATTTCCAAAACGTTGAAAGGAACTCGAAACATGTCGACCTTGGTTTTGAGAATCTCTCCCGGAGTTTGAGAGATTTGGACGTGAAAGCGTACCAATCTTGTCGGGGATTGGGAACCCTTCGCGAGAATGACCAAAGTTTCAGCGGGATTTCCAAAATGTTGAAAGGAACTGAAAACCTGTCAACCTTGGTTTTGAGAATCTCTCCCGGAGTTTGAGAGATTTGGACGTGAAAGGGTACCAGTCTTGTCGGGGATTGGGAACCCTTCGCAAGAATGGACAAAGTTTCAGCGGGATTTCCAAAATGTTGAAAGGAACTCGAAATATGTCAACCTTGGTTTTGAGAATCTCTCCCGGACTTTGAGAGATTTGGACGTGAAAGGGTACCAGTCTTGTCGGGGATTGGGAACCCTTCGCGAGAATGTCCAAAGTTTCAGCGGGATTTCCAAAATGTTGAAAGGAACTCGAACCATGTCAACCTTGGTTTTGAGAATCTCTCCCGGAGTTTGATAGATTTGGACGTGAAAGGGTACCAATCTTGTCGGGGATTGGGAACCCTTCGTGAGAATGTCCAAAGTTTCAGCGGGATTTCCAAAATGTTGAAAGGAACTCGAAACATGTCAACCTTGGTTTTGAGAATCTCTCCCGGAGTTTGAGAGATTTGGACGTGAAAGGGTACCAATCTTGTCGGGGATCGGGAACCCTTCGCGACAATGTCCAAAGTTTCAGCGGGATTTCCAAAATGTTGAAAGGAACTCGAAACATGTCGACCTTGGTTTTGAGAATCTCTCCCGGAGTTTGAGAGATTTGGACGTGAAAGCGTACCAATCTTGTCGGGGATTGGGAACCCTTCGCGACAATGTCCAAAGTTTCAGCGGGATTTCCAAAATGTTGAAAGGAACTCGAAACATGTCGACCTTGGTTTTGAGAATCTCTCCCGGAGTTTGAGAGATTTGGACGTGAAAGCGTACCAATCTTGTCGGGGATTGGGAACCCTTCGCGAGAATGACCAAAGTTTCAGCGGGATTTCCAAAATGTTGAAAGGAACTGAAAACCTGTCAACCTTGGTTTTGAGAATCTCTGCCGGAGTTTGAGAGATTTGGACGTGAAAGGGTACCAATCTTGTCGCTGACTGGGAACCCTTCGCGAGAATGTCCAAAGTTTCAGCGGGATTTCCAAAATGTTGAAAGGAACTCGAAACATGTCAACCTTGGTTTTGAGAATCTCTCCCGGAGTTTGAGAGATTTGGACGTGAAAGGGTACCAATCTTGTCGGGGATCGGGAACCCTTCGCGACAATGTCCAAAGTTTCAGCGGGATTTCCAAAATGTTGAAAGGAACTGGAAACATGTCAAGCTTGGTTTTGAGAATCTCTCCCGGACTTTGAGAGATTTGGACGTGAAAGGGTACCAATCTTGTCGGGGATTGGGAACCCTTCGCGAGAATGTCCAAAGTTTCAGCGGGATTTCCAAAATGTTGAAAGGAACTCGAACCATGTCAACCTTGGTTTTGAGAATCTCTCCCGGACTTTGAGAGATTTGGCGTGAAAGGGTACCAATCTTGTCGGGGATTGGGAACCCTTCGCGAGAATGTCCAAAGTTTCAGCGGGATTTCCAAAATGTCGAAAGGAACTCGAAACATGTCGACCTTGGTTTTGAGAATCTCTCCCGGAGTTTGAGAGATTTGGACGTGAAAGCGTACCAATCTTGTCGGGGATTGGGAACCTTTCGCGAGAATGTCCAAAGTTTCAGCGGGAATTCCAAAATGTTGAAAGGAACTGGAAACCTGTCAACCTTGGTTTTGAGAATCTCTCCCGGAGTTTGAGAGATTTGGACGTGAAAGGGCACCAGTCTTGTCGGGGATTGGGAACCCTTCGCGAGAATGGACAAAGTTTCAGCAGGATTTCCAAAATGTTGAAAGGAACTCGAAACATGTCAACCTTGGTTTTGAGAATCTCTCCCGGAGTTTGAGAGATTTGGACGTGAAAGGGTACCAGTCTTGTCGGGGATTGGGAACCCTTCGCCAGAATGTCCAAAGTTTCAGCGGGATTTCCAAAATGTTGAAAGGAACTCGAAACATGTCAACCTTGGTTTTGAGAATCTCTCCCGGAGTTTGAGAGATTTGGACTTGAAAGGGTACCAATTTGTCGGGGATTGGGAACCCTTCGCCAGAATGTCCAAAGTTTCAGCGGGATTTCCAAAATGTTGAAAGGAATTCGAAACATGTCAACCTTGGTTTTGAGAATCTCTCCCGGACTTTGAGAGATTTGGACGTGAAAGGGTACCAATCTTGTCGGGATTGGGAACCCTTCGCGACAATGTCCAAAGTTTCAGGGGGATTTCCAAAATGTTGAAAGGAACTCAAAACATGTTAACCTTGGTTTTGAGAATCTCTCACGGAGTTTGAGAGATTTGGACGTGAAAGGGTACCAATCTTGTCGGGGATTGGGAACCCTTCGCAAGAATGTCCAAAATTTCAGCGGGATTTCCAAAATGTTGAAAGGAACTCGAAACATGTCAACCTTGGTTTTGAGAATCTCTCCCGGAGTTTGAGAGATTTGGACGTGAAAGGGTACCACTCTTGTCGGGGACTGGGAACCCTTCGCCAGAATGTCCAAAGTTTCAGCGGGATTTCCAAAATGTTGAAAGGAACTCGAAACATGTCAACCTTGGTTTTGAGAATCTCTCCCGGAGTTTGAGAGATTTGGACGTGAAAGGGTACCAATCTTGTCGGGGATTGGGAACCCTTCACCAGAATGTCCAAAGTTTCAGCGGGATTTCCAAAATGTTGAAAGGAACTCGAAACATGTCAACCTTGGTTTTGAGAATCTCTCCCGGAGTTTGAGAGATTTGGACGTGAAAGGGTACCAGTCTTGTCGGGGATTGGGAACCCTTCGCGAGAATGTCCAAAGTTTCAGCGGGATTTCCAAAATGTTGAAAGGAACTCGAAACATGTCAACCTTGGTTTTGAGAATCTCTCCCGGAGTTTGAGAGATTTGGACGTGAAAGGGCACCAGTCTTGTCGGGGATTGGGAACCCTTCGCGAGAATGTCCAAAGTTTCAGCGGCATTTCCAAAATGTTGAAAGGAACTGGAAACCTGTCAACCTTGGTTTTCAGAATCTCTCCCGGAGTTTGAGAGATTTGGACGTGAAAGGGCACCAGTCTTGTCGGGGATTGGGAACCCTTCGCCAGAATGTCCAAAGTTTCAGCGGGATTTCCAAAATGTTGAAAGGAACTCGAAACATGTCAACCTTGGTTTTGAGAATCTCTCCCGGACTTTGAGAGATTTGGACGTGAAAGGGTACCAATCTTGTCAGGGATTGGGAACCCTTCGCGAGAATGTCCAAAGTTTCAGCGGGATTTCCAAAATGTTGAAAGGAACTCGAAACATGTCAACCTTGGTTTTGAGAATCTCTCCCGGAGTTTGAGAGATTTGGACGTGAAAGGGTACCAATCTTGTCGAGGATCGGGAACCCTTCGCGAGAATGACCAAAGTTTCAGCGGGATTTCCAAAATGTTGAAAGGAACTCGAAACATGTCGACCTTGGTTTTGAGAATCTCTCCCGGAGTTTGAGAGATTTGGATGTGAAAGCGTACCAATCTTGTCGGGGATTGGGAACCCTTCGCGAAAATGTCCAGAGTTTCAGCGGGATTTCCAAAATGTTGAAAGGAACTCGAAACATGTTGACCTTGGTTTTGAGAATCTCTCCTGGAGTTTGAGAGATTTGGACGTGAAAGCGTACCAATCTTGTCGGGGATTGGGAACCCTTTGCGAGAATGTCCAAAGTTTCAGCGGGATTTCCAAAATGTTGAAAGGAACTCGAAACATGTCAACCTTGGTTTTGAGAATCTCTCCCGGAGTTTGAGAGATTTGGACGTGAAAGGGTACCAGTCTTGTCGGGGATTGGGAACCCTTCGCGAGAATGGACAAAGTTTCAGCGGGATTTCCAAAATGTTGAAAGGAACTTGAAACATGTCAACCTTGGTTTTGAGAATCTCTCCCGGAGTTTGAGAGATTTGGAGGTGAAAGGGTACCAATCTTGTCGGGGATTGGGAACCCTTCCCGAGAATGTCCAAATTTTCAGCTGGATTTCCAAAATGTTGAAAGGAACTCGAAACATGTCAACCTTGGTTTTGAGAATCTCTGCCGGAGTTTGAGAGATTTGGACGTGAAAGGGTACCAATCTTGTCGGGGATCGGGAACCCTTCGCGAGAATGACCAAAGTTTCAGCGGGATTTCCAAAATGTTGAAAGGAACTCGAAACATGTCGACCTTGGTTTTGAGAATCTCTCCCGGAGTTTGAGAGATTTGGATGTGAAAGCGTACCAATCTTGTCGGGGATTGGGAACCCTTCGCGACAATGTCCAAAGTTTCAGCGGGATTTCCAAAATGTTGAAAGGAACTCGAAACATGTTGACCTTGGTTTTGAGAATCTCTCCCGGAGTTTGAGAGATTTGGACGTGAAAGGGTACCAATCTTGTCGGGGATTGGGAACCCTTCACGAGAATGTCCAAAGTTTCAGCGGGATTTCCAAAATGTTGAAAGGAACTCGAAACATGTCAACCTTGGTTTTGAGAATCTCTCCCGGAGTTTGAGAGATTTGGACGTGAGAGGGTACCAATCTTGTCGGGGATTGGGAACCCTTCGCGAGAATGGACAAAGTTTCAGCGGGATTTCCAAAATGTTGAAAGGAACTTGAAACATGTCAACCTTGGTTTTGAGAATCTCTCCCGGACTTTGAGAGATTTGGACGTGAAAGGGTACCAATCTTGTCGGGGATTGGGAACCCTTCGCCAGAATGTCCAAAGTTTCAGCGGGATTTCCAAAATGTTGAAAGGAACTCGAAACATGTCAACCTTGGTTTTGAGAATCTCTCCCGGACTTTGAGAGATTTGGACTTGAAAGGGTACCAGTCTTGCCGGGGATTGGGAACCCTTCGCGAGAATGTCCAAAGTTTCAGCGGGATTTCCAAAATGTTGAAAGGAACTCGAACCATGTCAACCTTGGTTTTGAGAATTTCTCCCGGAGTTTGAGAGATTTGGACGTGAAAGGGTACCAATCTTGTCGGGGATTGGGAACCCTTCGCGAGAATGTCCAAAGTTTCAGCGGGATTTCCAAAATGTTGAAAGGAACTCGAAACATGTCGACCTTGGTTTTGAGAATCTCTCCCGGAGTTTGAGAGATTTGGACGTGAAAGGGTACCAATCTTGTCGGGGACTGGGAACCCTTCGCCAGAATGTCCAAAGTTTCAGCGGGATTTCCAAAATGTGGAAAGGAACTCGAAACATGTCAACCTTGGTTTTGAGAATCTCTGCCGGAGTTTGAGAGATTTGGACGTGAAAGGGTACCAATCTTGTCGTTGATCGGGAACCCTTCGCCAGTATGTCCAAAGTTTCAGCGGGATTTCCAAAATGTTGAAAGGAACTCGAAACATGTCAAGGTTGGTTTTGAGAATCTCTCCCGGAGTTTGAGAGATTTGGACGTGAAAGGTTACCAATCTTGTCGGGGATTGGGAACCCTTCGCCAGAATGTCCAAAGTTTCAGCGGGATTTCCAAAATGTTGAAAGGAACTCGAAACATGTCAACCTTGGTTTTGAGAATCTCTCCCGGAGTTTGAGAGATTTGGACGTGAAAGGGTACCAGTCTTGTCGGGGATTGGGAACCCTTCGCAAGAATGTCCAAAGTTTCAGCGGGATTTCCAAAATGTTGAAAGGAACTCGAAACATGTCAACCTTGGTTTTGAGAATCTCTCCCGGAGTTTGAGAGATTTGGACGTGAAAGGGTACCAATCTTGTCGGGGATTGGGAACCCTTCGCGACAATGTCCAAAGTTTCAGCGGGATTTCCAAAATGTTGAAAGGAACTCGAAACATGTCAACCTTGGTTTTGAGAATCTCTCCCGGAGTTTGAGAGATTTTGACGTGAAAGGGTACCAGTCTTGTCGGGGATTGGGAACCCTTCGCGAGAATGTCCAAAGTTTCAGCGGGATTTCCAAAATGTTGAAAGGAACTCGAAACATGTCAACCTTGGTTTTGAGAATCTCTCCCGGACTTTGAGAGATTTGGACGTGAAAGGGTACCAATCTTGTCGGGGATTGGGAACCCTTCGCGAGAATGTCCAAAGTTTCAGCGGGATTTCCAAAATGTTGAAAGGAACTCGAAACATGTCAACCTTGGTTTTGAGAATCTCTCCCGGAGTTTGAGAGATTTGGACGTGAAAGGGTACCAATCTTGTCGGGGATTGGGAACCCTTCGCGAGAATGTCCAAAGTTTCAGCGGGATTTCCAAAATGTTGAAAGGAACTCGAAACATGTCAACCTTGGTTTTGAGAATCTCTGCCGGAGTTTGAGAGATTTGGACGTGAAAGGGTACCAATCTTGTCGGGGATCGGGAACCCTTCGCGACAATGTCCAAAGTTTCAGCGGGATTTCCAAAATGTTGAAAGGAACTCGAAACATGTCGACCTTGGTTTTGAGAATCTCTCCCGGAGTTTGAGAGATTTGGACGTGAAAGCGTACCAATCTTGTCGGGGATTGGGAACCCTTCGCGACAATGTCCAAAGTTTCAGCGGGATTTCCAAAATGTTGAAAGGAACTCGAAACATGTCGACCTTGGTTTTGAGAATCTCTCCCGGAGTTTGAGAGATTTGCACGTGAAAGCGTACAAATCTTGTCGGGGATTGGGAACCCTTCGCGAGAATGACCAAAGTTTCAGCGGGATTTCCAAAATGTTGAAAGGAACTGAAAACCTGTCAACCTTGGTTTTGAGAATCTCTCCCGGAGTTTGAGAGATTTGGACGTGAAAGGGTACCAGTCTTGTCGGGGATTGGGAACCCTTCGCAAGAATGGACAAAGTTTCAGCGGGATTTCCAAAATGTTGAAAGGAACTCGAAACATGTCAACCTTGGTTTTGAGAATCTCTCCCGGACTTTGAGAGATTTGGACGTGAAAGGGTACCAATCTTGTCGGGGATTGGGAACCCTTCGCGAGAATGTCCAAAGTTTCAGCGGGATTTCCAAAATGTTGAAAGGAACTCGAACCATGTCAACCTTGGTTTTGAGAATCTCTCCCGGAGTTTGAGAGATTTGGACGTGAAAGGGGACCAATCTTGTCGGGGATTGGGAACCCTTCGTGAGAATGTCCAAAGTTTCAGCGGGATTTCCAAAATGTTGAAAGGAACTCGAAACATGTCAACCTTGGTTTTGAGAATCTCTGCCGGAGTTTGAGAGATTTGGACGTGAAAGGGTACCAATCTTGTCGGGGATCGGGAACCCTTCGCGACAATGTCCAAAGTTTCAGCGGGATTTCCAAAATGTTGAAAGGAACTCGAAACATGTCGACCTTGGTTTTGAGAATCTCTCCCGGAGTTTGAGAGATTTGGACGTGAAAGCGTACCAATCTTGTCGGGGATTGGGAACCCTTCGCGACAATGTCCAAAGTTTCAGCGGGATTTCCAAAATGTTGAAAGGAACTCGAAACATGTCGACCTCGGTTTTGAGAATCTCTCCCGGAGTTTGAGAGATTTGGACGTGAAAGCGTACCAATCTTGTCGGGGATTGGGAACCCTTCGCGAGAATGTCCAAAGTTTCAGCGGGATTTCCAAAATGTTGAAAGGAACTGAAAACCTGTCAACCTTGGTTTTGAGAATCTCTCCCGGAGTTTGAGAGATTTGGACGTGAAAGGGTACCAATCTTGTCGCTGACTGGGAACCCTTCGCGAGAATGTCCAAAGTTTCAGCGGGATTTCCAAAATGTTGAAAGGAACTCGAAACATGTCAACCTTGGTTTTGAGAATCTCTCCCGGACTTTGAGAGATTTGGACGTGAAAGGGTACCAATCTTGTCGGGGATCGGGAACCCTTCGCGAGAATGTCCAAAGTTTCAGCGGGATTTCCAAAATGTTGAAAGGAACTGGAAACATGTCAACCTTGGTTTTGAGAATCTCTCCCGGACTTTGAGAGATTTGGACGTGAAAGCGTACCAATCTTGTCGGGCATTGGGAACCCTTCGCGAGAATGTCCAAAGTTTCAGCGGGATTTCCAAAATGTTGAAAGGAACTCGAAACATGTCAACCTTGGTTTTGAGAATCTCTCCCGGAGTTTGAGAGATTTGGACGTGAAAGGGTACCAGTCTTGTCGGGGATTGGGAACCCTTCGCCAGTATGTCCAAAGTTTCAGCGGGATTTCCAAAATGTTGAAAGGAACTCGAAACATGTCAACCTTGGTTTTGAGAATCTCTCCCGGAGTTTGAGAGATTTGGACGTGAAAGGGTACCAATCTTGTCGAGGATCGGGAACCCTTCGCGAGAATGACCAAAGTTTCAGCGGGATTTCCAAAATGTTGAAAGGAACTCGAAACATGTCGACCTTGGATTTGAGAATCTCTCCCGGAGTTTGAGAGATTTGGATGTGAAAGCGTACCAATCTTGTCGGGGATTGGGAACCCTTCGCGAAAATGTCCAGAGTTTCAGCGGGATTTCCAAAATGTTGAAAGGAACTCGAAACATGTTGACCTTGGTTTTGAGAATCTCTCCTGGAGTTTGAGAGATTTGGACGTGAAAGCGTACCAATCTTGTCGGGGATTGGGAACCCTTTGCGAGAATGTCCAAAGTTTCAGCGGGATTTCCAAAATGTTGAAAGGAACTCGAAACATGTCAACCTTGGTTTTGAGAATCTCTCCCGGAGTTTGAGAGATTTGGACGTGAAAGGGCACCAGTCTTGTCGGGGATTGGGAACCCTTCCCGAGAATGTCCAAAGTTTCAGCGGGATTTCCAAAATGTTGAAAGGAACTCGAAACATGTCAACCTTGGTTTTGAGAATCTCTGCCGGAGTTTGAGAGATTTGGACGTGAAAGGGTACCAATCTTGTCGGGGATCGGGAACCCTTCGCGAGAATGACCAAAGTTTCAGCGGGATTTCCAAAATGTTGAAAGGAACTCGAAACATGTCGACCTTGGTTTTGAGAATCTCTCCCGGAGTTTGAGAGATTTGGATGTGAAAGCGTACCAATCTTGTCGGGGATTGGGAACCCTTCGCGACAATGTCCAAAGTTTCAGCGGGATTTCCAAAATGTTGAAAGGAACTCGAAACATGTTGACCTTGGTTTTGAGAATCTCTCCCGGAGTTTGAGAGATTTGGACGTGAAAGGGTACCAATCTTGTCGGGGATTGGGAACCCTTCACGAGAATGTCCAAAGTTTCAGCGGGATTTCCAAAATGTTGAAAGGAACTCGAAACATGTCAACCTTGGTTTTGAGAATCTCTCCCGGAGTTTGAGAGATTTGGACGTGAGAGGGTACCAATCTTGTCGGGGATTGGGAACCCTTCGCGAGAATGGACAAAGTTTCAGCGGGATTTCCAAAATGTTGAAAGGAACTTGAAACATGTCAACCTTGGTTTTGAGAATCTCTCCCGGACTTTGAGAGATTTGGACGTGAAAGGGTACCAATCTTGTCGGGGATTGGGAACCCTTCGCCAGAATGTCCAAAGTTTCAGCGGGATTTCCAAAATGTTGAAAGGAACTCGAAACATGTCAACCTTGGTTTTGAGAATCTCTCCCGGACTTTGAGAGATTTGGACTTGAAAGGGTACCAGTCTTGCCGGGGATTGGGAACCCTTCGCGAGAATGTCCAAAGTTTCAGCGGGATTTCCAAAATGTTGAAAGGAACTCGAACCATGTCAACCTTGGTTTTGAGAATTTCTCCCGGAGTTTGAGAGATTTGGACGTGAAAGGGTACCAATCTTGTCGGGGATTGGGAACCCTTCGCGAGAATGTCCAAAGTTTCAGCGGGATTTCCAAAATGTCGAAAGGAACTCGAAACATGTCGACCTTGGTTTTGAGAATCTCTCCCGGAGTTTGAGAGATTTGGACGTGAAAGGGTACCAATCTTGTCGGGGACTGGGAACCCTTCGCCAGAATGTCCAAAGTTTCAGCGGGATTTCCAAAATGTGGAAAGGAACTCGAAACATGTCAACCTTGGTTTTGAGAATCTCTGCCGGAGTTTGAGAGATTTGGACGTGAAAGGGTACCAATCTTGTCGTTGATCGGGAACCCTTCGCGACAATGTCCAAAGTTTCAGCGGGATTTCCAAAATGTTGAAAGGAACTGGAAACATGTCAACCTTGGTTTTGAGAATCTCTCCCGGAGTTTGAGAGATTTGGACGTGAAAGGGTACCAATCTTGTCGGGGATTGGGAACCCTTCGCGACAATGTCCAAAGTTTCAGGGGGATTTCCAAAATGTTGAAAGGAACTGGAAACATGTCAACCTTGGTTTTGAGAATCTCTCCCGGAGTTTGAGAGATTTGGACGTGAAAGGGTACCAATCTTGTCGGGGACTGGGAACCCTTCGCCAGAATGTCCAAAGTTTCAGCGGGATTTCCGAAATGTTGAAAGGAACTCGAAACATGTCAACCTTGGTTTTGAGAATCTCTCCCGGAGTTTGAGAGATTTGGACGTGAAAGGGTACCAATCTTGTCGGGGATTGGGAACCCTTCGCGAGAATGTCCAAAGTTTCAGCAGGATTTCCAAAATGTTGAAAGGAACTCGAAACATGTCAACCTTGGTTTTGAGAATCTCTGCCGGAGTTTGAGAGATTTGGACGTGAAAGGGTACCAATCTTGTCGGGGATCGGGAACCCTTCGCCAGTATGTCCAAAGTTTCAGCGGGATTTCCAAAATGTTGAAAGGAACTCGAAACATGTCAAGGTTGGTTTTGAGAATCTCTCCCGGAGTTTGAGAGATTTGGACGTGAAAGGGTACCAATCTTGTCGGGGATTGGGAACCCTTCGCCAGAATGTCCAAAGTTTCAGCGGGATTTCCAAAATGTTGAAAGGAACTCGAAACATGTCAACCTTGGTTTTGAGAATCTCTCCCGGAGTTTGAGAGATTTGGACGTGAAAGGGTACCAGTCTTGTCGGGGATTGGGAACCCTTCGCAAGAATGTCCAAAGTTTCAGCGGGATTTCCAAAATGTTGAAAGGAACTCGAAACATGTCAACCTTGGTTTTGAGAATCTCTCCCGGAGTTTGAGAGATTTGGACGTGAAAGGGTACCAATCTTGTCGGGGATTGGGAACCCTTCGCGACAATGTCCAAAGTTTCAGCGGGATTTCCAAAATGTTGAAAGGAACTCGAAACATGTCAACCTTGGTTTTGAGAATCTCTCCCGGAGTTTGAGAGATTTTGACGTGAAAGGGTACCAGTCTTGTCGGGGATTGGGAACCCTTCGCGAGAATGTCCAAAGTTTCAGCGGGATTTCCAAAATGTTGAAAGGAACTCGAAACATGTCAACCTTGGTTTTGAGAATCTCTCCCGGACTTTGAGAGATTTGGACGTGAAAGGGTACCAATCTTGTCGGGGATTGGGAACCCTTCGCGAGAATGTCCAAAGTTTCAGCGGGATTTCCAAAATGTTGAAAGGAACTCGAAACATGTCAACCTTGGTTTTGAGAATCTCTCCCGGAGTTTGAGAGATTTGGACGTGAAAGGGTACCAATCTTGTCGGGGATTGGGAACCCTTCGCGAGAATGTCCAAAGTTTCAGCGGGATTTCCAAAATGTTGAAAGGAACTCGAAACATGTCAACCTTGGTTTTGAGAATCTCTGCCGGAGTTTGAGAGATTTGGACGTGAAAGGGTACCAATCTTGTCGGGGATCGGGAACCCTTCGCGACAATGTCCAAAGTTTCAGCGGGATTTCCAAAATGTTGAAAGGAACTCGAAACATGTCGACCTTGGTTTTGAGAATCTCTCCCGGAGTTTGAGAGATTTGGACGTGAAAGCGTACCAATCTTGTCGGGGATTGGGAACCCTTCGCGACAATGTCCAAAGTTTCAGCGGGATTTCCAAAATGTTGAAAGGAACTCGAAACATGTCGACCTTGGTTTTGAGAATCTCTCCCGGACTTTGAGAGATTTGGACGTGAAAGCGTACAAATCTTGTCGGGGATTGGGAACCCTTCGCGAGAATGACCAAAGTTTCAGCGGGATTTCCAAAATGTTGAAAGGAACTGAAAACCTGTCAACCTTGGTTTTGAGAATCTCTCCCGGAGTTTGAGAGATTTGGACGTGAAAGGGTACCAGTCTTGTCGGGGATTGGGAACCCTTTGCAAGAATGGACAAAGTTTCAGCGGGATTTCCAAAATGTTGAAAGGAACTCGAAACATGTCAACCTTGGTTTTGAGAATCTCTCCCGGACTTTGAGAGATTTGGACGTGAAAGGGTACCAATCTTGTCGGGGATTGGGAACCCTTCGCGAGAATGTCCAAAGTTTCAGCGGGATTTCCAAAATGTTGAAAGGAACTCGAACCATGTCAACCTTGGTTTTGAGAATCTCTCCCGGAGTTTGAGAGATTTGGACGTGAAAGGGGACCAATCTTGTCGGGGATTGGGAACCCTTCGTGAGAATGTCCAAAGTTTCAGCGGGATTTCCAAAATGTTGAAAGCAATTCGAAACATGTCAACCTTGGTTTTGAGAATCTCTGCCGGAGTTTGAGAGATTTGGACGTGAAAGGGTACCAATCTTGTCGGGGATCGGGAACCCTTCGCGACAATGTCCAAAGTTTCAGCGGGATTTCCAAAATGTTGAAAGGAACTCGAAACATGTCGACCTTGGTTTTGAGAATCTCTCCCGGAGTTTGAGAGATTTGGACGTGAAAGCGTACCAATCTTGTCGGGGATTGGGAACCCTTCGCGACAATGTCCAAAGTTTCAGCGGGATTTCCAAAATGTTGAAAGGAACTCGAAACATGTCGACCTCGGTTTTGAGAATCTCTCCCGGAGTTTGAGAGATTTGGACGTGAAAGCGTACCAATCTTGTCGGGGATTGGGAACCCTTCGCGAGAATGTCCAAAGTTTCAGCGGGATTTCCAAAATGTTGAAAGGAACTGAAAACCTGTCAACCTTGGTTTTGAGAATCTCTCCCGGAGTTTGAGAGATTTGGACGTGAAAGGGTACCAATCTTGTCGCTGACTGGGAACCCTTCGCGAGAATGTCCAAAGTTTCAGCGGGATTTCCAAAATGTTGAAAGGAACTCGAAACATGTCAACCTTGGTTTTGAGAATCTCTCCCGGAGTTTGAGAGATTTGGACGTGAAAGGGTACCAATCTTGTCGGGGATCGGGAACCCTTCGCGAGAATGTCCAAAGTTTCAGCGGGATTTCCAAAATGTTGAAAGGAACTGGAAACATGTCAACCTTGGTTTTGAGAATCTCTCCCGGACTTTGAGAGATTTGGACGTGAAAGGGTACCAATCTTGTCGGGGATTGGGAACCCTTCGCCAGAATGTCCAAAGTTTCAGCGGGATTTCCAAAATGTTGAAAGGAACTCGAAACATGTCAACCTTGGTTTTGAGAATCTCTCCCGGAGTTTGAGAGATTTGGACTTGAAAGGGTACCAATCTTGTCGGGGATTGGGAACCCTTCGCCAGAATGTCCAAAGTTTCAGCGGGATTTCCAAAATGTTGAAAGGAATTCGAAACATGTCAACCTTGGTTTTGAGAATCTCTCCCGGACTTTGAGAGATTTGGACGTGAAAGGGTACCAATCTTGTCGGGATTGGGAACCCTTCGCGACAATGTCCAAAGTTTCAGGGGGATTTCCAAAATGTTGAAAGGAACTCAAAACATGTTAACCTTGGTTTTGAGAATCTCTCACGGAGTTTGAGAGATTTGGACGTGAAAGGGTACCAATCTTGTCGGGGATTGGGAACCCTTCGCAAGAATGTCCAAAATTTCAGCGGGATTTCCAAAATGTTGAAAGGAACTCGAAACATGTCAACCTTGGTTTTGAGAATCTCTCCCGGAGTTTGAGAGATTTGGACGTGAAAGGGTACCACTCTTGTCGGGGACTGGGAACCCTTCGCCAGAATGTCCAAAGTTTCAGCGGGATTTCCAAAATGTCGAAAGGAACTCGAAACATGTCAACCTTGGTTTTGAGAATCTCTCCCGGAGTTTGAGAGATTTGGACGTGAAAGGGTACCAATCTTGTCGGGGATTGGGAACCCTTCGCGAGAATGTCCAAAGTTTCAGCGGGATTTCCAAAATGTTGAAAGGAACTCGAAACCTGTCAACCTTGGTTTTGAGAATCTCTCCCGGAGTTTGAGAGATTTGGACGTGAAAGGGTACCAGTCTTGTCGGGGATTGGGAACCCTTCGCCAGTATGTCCAAAGTTTCAGCGGGATTTCCAAAATGTTGAAAGGAACTCGAAACATGTCAACCTTGGTTTTGAGAATCTCTCCCGGAGTTTGAGAGATTTGGACGTGAAAGGGCACCAGTCTTGTCGGGGATTGGGAACCCTTCGTGAGAATGTCCAAAGTTTCAGCGGGATTTCAAAAAGTTGAAAGGAACTCGAAACCTGTCAACCTTGGTTTTGAGAATCTCTCCCGGAGTTTGAGAGATTTGGACGTGAAAGGGCACCAGTCTTGTCGGGGATTGGGAACCCTTCGCCAGAATGTCCAAAGTTTCAGCGGGATTTCCAAAATGTTGAAAGGAACTCGAAACATGTCAACCTTGGTTTTGAGAATCTCTCCCGGACTTTGAGAGATTTGGACGTGAAAGGGTACCAATCTTGTCGGGGATTGGGAACCCTTCGCGAGAATGTCCAAAGTTTCAGCGGGATTTCCAAAATGTTGAAAGGAACTCAAAACATGTCAACCTTGGTTTTGAGAATCTCTCCCGGAGTTTGAGAGATTTGGACGTGAAAGGGTACCAATCTTGTCGAGGATCGGGAACCCTTCGCGAGAATGACCAAAGTTTCAGCGGGATTTCCAAAATGTTGAAAGGAACTCAAAACATGTCGACCTTGGTTTTGAGAATCTCTCCCGGAGTTTGAGAGATTTGGATGTGAAAGCGTACCAATCTTGTCGGGGATTGGGAACCCTTCGCGAAAATGTCCAGAGTTTCAGCGGGATTTCCAAAATGTTGAAAGGAACTCGAAACATGTTGACCTTGGTTTTGAGAATCTCTCCTGGAGTTTGAGAGATTTGGACGTGAAAGCGTACCAATCTTGTCGGGGATTGGGAACCCTTTGCGAGAATGTCCAAAGTTTCAGCGGGATTTCCAAAATGTTGAAAGGAACTCGAAACATGTCAACCTTGGTTTTGAGAATCTCTCCCGGAGTTTGAGAGATTTGGACGTGAAAGGGTACCAGTCTTGTCGGGGATTGGGAACCCTTCGCGAGAATGGACAAAGTTTCAGCGGGATTTCCAAAATGTTGAAAGGAACTTGAAACATGTCAACCTTGGTTTTGAGAATCTCTCCCGGAGTTTGAGAGATTTGGACGTGAAAGGGTACCAATCTTGTCGGGGATTGGGAACCCTTCGCGAGAATGTCCAAAGTTTCAGCGGGATTTCCAAAATGTTGAAAGGAACTCGAAACATGTCAACCTTGGTTTTGAGAATCTCTGCCGGAGTTTGAGAGATTTGGACGTGAAAGGGTACCAATCTTGTCGGGGATCGGGAACCCTTCGCGAGAATGACCAAAGTTTCAGCGGGATTTCCAAAATGTTGAAAGGAACTCGAAACATGTCGACCTTGGTTTTGAGAATCTCTCCCGGAGTTTGAGAGATTTGGACGTGAAAGCGTACCAATCTTGTCGGGGATTGGGAACCCTTCGCGACAATGTCCAAAGTTTCAGCGGGATTTCCAAAATGTTGAAAGGAACTCGAAACATGTTGACCTTGGTTTTGAGAATCTCTCCCGGAGTTTGAGAGATTTGGACGTGAAAGGGTACCAATCTTGTCGGGGATTGGGAACCCTTCGCGAGAATGTCCAAAGTTTCAGCGGGATTTCCAAAATGTTGAAAGGAACTCGAAACATGTCAACCTTGGTTTTGAGAATCTCTCCCGGAGTTTGAGAGATTTGGACGTGAGAGGGTACCAGTCTTGTCGGGGATTGGGAACCCTTCGCGAGAATGGACAAAGTTTCAGCGGGATTTCCAAAATGTTGAAAGGAACTTGAAACATGTCAACCTTGGTTTTGAGAATCTCTCCGGACTTTGAGAGATTTGGACGTGAAAGGGTACCAATCTTGTCGGGGATTGGGAACCCTTCGCCAGAATGTCCAAAGTTTCAGCGGGATTTCCAAAATGTTGAAAGGAACTCGAAACATGTCAACCTTGGTTTTGAGAATCTCTCCCGGACTTTGAGAGATTTGGACTTGAAAGGGTACCAGTCTTGCCGGGGATTGGGAACCCTTCGCGAGAATGTCCAAAGTTTCAGCGGGATTTCCAAAATGTTGAAAGGAACTCGAACCATGTCAACCTTGGTTTTGAGAATTTCTCCCGGAGTTTGAGAGATTTGGACATGAAAGGGTACCAATCTTGTCGGGGATTGGGAACCCTTCGCCAGAATGTCCAAAGTTTCAGCGGGATTTCCAAAATGTCGAAAGGAACTCGAAACATGTCGACCTTGGTTTTGAGAATCTCTCCCGGAGTTTGAGAGATTTGGACGTGAAAGGGTACCAATCTTGTCGGGGACTGGGAACCCTTCGCCAGAATGTCCAAAGTTTCAGTGGGATTTCCAAAATGTGGAAAGGAACTCGAAACATGTCAACCTTGGTTTTGAGAATCTCTGCCGGAGTTTGAGAGATTTGGACGTGAAAGGGTACCAATCTTGTCGTTGATCGGGAACCCTTCGCGACAATGTCCAAAGTTTCAGCGGGATTTCCAAAATGTTGAAAGGAACTGGAAACATGTCAACCTTGGTTTTGAGAATCTCTCCCGGAGTTTGAGAGATTTGGACGTGAAAGGGTACCAATCTTGTCGGGGATTGGGAACCCTTCGCGACAATGTCCAAAGTTTCAGGGGGATTTCCAAAATGTTGAAAGGAACTCGAAACATGTCAACCTTGGTTTTGAGAATCTCTCCCGGAGTTTGAGAGATTTGGACGTGAAAGGGTACCAATCTTGTCGGGGATTGGGAACCCTTCGCGAGAATGTCCAAAGTTTCAGCGGGATTTCCAAAATGTCGAAAGGAACTCGAAACATGTCAGCCTTGGTTTTGAGAATCTCTCCCGGAGTTTGAGAGATTTGGACGTGAAAGGGTACCAATCTTGTCGGGGATTGGGAACCCTTCGCGAGAATGTCCAAAGTTTCAGCGAGATTTCCAAAATGTTGAAAGGAACTGGAAACATGTCAACCTTGGTTTTGAGAATCTCTCCCGGAGTTTGAGAGATTTGGACGTGAAAGGGTACCAATCTTGTCGGGGACTGGGAACCCTTCGCCAGAATGTCCAAAGTTTCAGCGGGATTTCCAAAATGTTGAAAGGAACTCGAAACATGTCAACCTTGGTTTTGAGAATCTCTGCCGGAGTTTGAGAGATTTGGACGTGAAAGGGTACCAATCTTGTCGGGGATTGGGAACCCTTCGCGAGAATGTCCAAAGTTTCAGCAGGATTTCCAAAATGTTGAAAGGAACTCGAAACATGTCAACCTTGGTTTTGAGAATCTCTGCCGGAGTTTGAGAGATTTGGACGTGAAAGGGTACCAATCTTGTCGGGGATCGGGAACCCTTCGCCAGTATGTCCAAAGTTTCAGCGGGATTTCCAAAATGTTGAAAGGAACTCGAAACATGTCAACTTTGGTTTTGAGAATCTCTCCCGGAGTTTGAGAGATTTGGACGTGAAAGGGTACCAGTCTTGTCGGGGATTGGGAACCCTTCGCCAGAATGTCCAAAGTTTCAGCGGGATTTCCAAAATGTTGAAAGGAACTCGAAACATGTCAACCTTGGTTTTGAGAATCTCTCCCGGAGTTTGAGAGATTTGGACGTGAAAGGGTACCAGTCTTGTCGGGGATTGGGAACCCTTCGCAAGAATGTCCAAAGTTTCAGCGGGATTTCCAAAATGTTGAAAGGAACTCGAAACATGTCAACCTTGGTTTTGAGAATCTCTCCCGGAGTTTGAGAGATTTGGACGTGAAAGGGTACCAATCTTGTCGGGGATTGGGAACCCTTCGCGACAATGTCCAAAGTTTCAGCGGGATTTCCAAAATGTTGAAAGGAACTCGAAACATGTCAACCTTGGTTTTGAGAATCTCTCCCGGACTTTGAGAGATTTTGACGTGAAAGGGTACCAGTCTTGTCGGGGATTGGGAACCCTTCGCGAGAATGTCCAAAGTTTCAGCGGGATTTCCAAAATGTTGAAAGGAACTCGAAACATGTCAACCTTGGTTTTGAGAATCTCTGCCGGAGTTTGAGAGATTTGGACGTGAAAGGGTACCAACCTTGTCGGGGATTGGGAACCCTTCGCGAGAATGTCCAAAGTTTCAGCGGGATTTCCAAAATGTTGAAAGGAACTCGAAACATGTCAACCTTGGTTTTGAGAATCTCTCCCGGAGTTTGAGAGATTTGGACGTGAAAGGGTACCAATCTTGTCGGGGATTGGGAACCCTTCGCGAGAATGCCCAAAGTTTCAGCGGGATTTCCAAAATGTTAAAGGAACTCGAACCATGTAAACCTTGGTTTTGAGAATCTCTCCCGGAGTTTGAGAGATTTGGACGTGAAAGGGCACCAGTCTTGTCGGGGATTGGGAACCCTTCGCGAGAATGTCCAAAGTTTCAGCGGGATTTCCAAAATGTTGAAAGGAACTGGAAACATGTCAACCTTGGTTTTGAGAATCTCTCCTGGAGTTTGAGAGATTTGGACGTGAAAGGGTACCAGTCTTGTCGGGGATTGGGAACCCTTCGCAAGAATGTCCAAAGTTTCAGCGAGATTTCCAAAATGTTGAAAGGAACTTGAAACATGTCACCCTTGGTTTTGAGAATCTCTCCCGGAGTTTGAGAGATTTGGACGTGAAAGGGTACCAGTCTTGTCGGGGATTGGGAACCCTTCGCCAGAATGTCCAAAGTTTCAGCGGGATTTCCAAAATGTTGAAAGGAACTCGAAACATGTCAACCTTGGTTTCGAGAATCTCTCCCGGACTTTGAGAGATTTGGACGTGAAAGGGTACCAATCTTGTCGGGGATTGGGAACCCTTCGCGAGAATGTCCAAAGTTTCAGCGGGATTTCCAAAATGTTGAAAGGAACTCGAAACATGTCAACCTTGCTTTTGAGAATCTCTCCCGGAGTTTGAGAGATTTGGACGTGAAAGGGTACCAATCTTGTCGGGGATTGGGAACCCTTCGCGAGAATGTCCAAAGTTTCAGCGGGATTTCCAAAATGTTGAAAGGAACTCGAAACATGTCAACCTCGGTTTTGAGAATCTCTCCCGGAGTTTGAGAGATTTGGACGTGAAAGGGTACCAATCTTGTCGGGGATTGGGAACCCTTCGCGAGAATGTCCAAAGTTTCAGCGGGATTTCCAAAATGTTGAAAGGAACTCGAAACATGTCAACCTTGGTTTTGAGAATCTCTCCCGGAGTTTGAGAGATTTGGACTTGAAAGGGGACCAGTCTTGCAGGAGATTGGGAACCTTTCGCGAGAATGTCCAAAGTTTCAGCGGGATTTCCAAAATGTTGAAAGGAACTCGAACCATGTCAACCTTGGTTTTGAGAATCTCTCCCGGACTTTGAGAGATTTGGACGTGAAAGGGTACCAGTCTTGTCGGGGATTGGGAACCCTTCGCCAGAATGTCCAAAGTTTCAGCGGGATTTCCAACATGTTGAAAGGAACTCGAAACATGTCAAGCTTGGTTTTGAGAATCTCTCGTGGAGTTTGAGAGATTTGGACGTGAAAGGGTACCAATCTTTGTCGGGGATTGGGAACCCTTCGCGAGAATGTCCAAAGTTTCAGCGGGATTTCCAAAATGTTGAAAGGAACTCGAAACATGTCAACCTTGGTTTTGAGAATCTCTGCCGGAGTTTGAGAGATTTGGACGTGAAAGGGTACCAATCTTGTCGGGGATTGGGAACCCTTTGCGAGAATGTCCAAAGTTTCAGCGGGATTTCCAAAATGTTGAAAGGAACTGGAAACATGTCAACCTTGGTTTTGAGAATCTCTCCCGGAGTTTGAGAGATTTGGACGTGAAAGGGTACCAGTCTTGTCGGGAATTGGGAACCCTTCGCGAGAATGTCCAAAGTTTCAGCGGGATTTCCAAAATGTTGAAAGGAACTCGAAACATGTCAAGGTTGGTTTTGAGAATCTCTCCTGGAGTTTGAGAGATTTGGACGTGAAAGGGTACCAATCTTTGTCGGGGATTGGGAACCCTTCGCGAGAATGTCCAAAGTTTCAGCGGGATTTCCAAAATGTTGAAAGGAACTCGAAACATGTCATCCTTGGTTTTGAGAATCTCTGCCGGAGTTTGAGAGATTTGGACGTGAAAGGGTACCAGTCTTGTCGGGGATTGGGAACCCTTTGCGAGAATGTCCAAAGTTTCAGCGGGATTTCCAAAATGTTGAAAGGAACTCGAAACATGTCAACCTTGGTTTTGAGAATCTCTCCCGGACTTTGAGAGATTTGGACGTGAAAGGGTACCAGTCTTGTCGGGAATTGGGAACCCTTCGCGAGAATGTCCAAAGTTTCAGCGGGATTTCCAAAATGTTGAAAGGAACTCGAAACATGTCAACCTTGGTTTTGAGAATCTCTCCCGGAGTTTGAGAGATTTGGACTTGAAAGGGTACCAGTCTTGCCGGGGATTGGGAACCCTTTGCGAGAATGTCCAAAGTTTCAGCGGGATTTCCAAAATGTTGAAAGGAACTCGAAACATGTCAAGCTTGCTTTTGAGAATCTCTCCCGGAGTTTGAGAGATTTGGACGTGAAAGGGCACCAGTCTTGTCGGGGATTGGGAACCCTTTGCGAGAATGTCCAAAGTTTCAGCGGGATTTCCAAAATGTTGAAAGGAACTCGAAACATGTCAACCTTGGTTTTGAGAATCTCTCCCGGAGTTTGAGAGATTTGGACGTGAAAGGGTACCAATCTTGTCGGGGATTGGGAACCCTTCGCGAGAATGTCCAAAGTTTCAGCGGGATTTCCAAAATGTTGAAAGGAACTCGAAACATGTCAACCTTGGTTTTGAGAATCTCTCCCGGACTTTGAGAGATTTGGACGTGAAAGGGTACCAATCTTGTCGGGGATTGGGAACCCTTCGCGAGAATGTCCAAAGTTTCAGCGGGATTTCCAAAATGTTGAAAGGAACTCGAAACATGTCAACCTTGGTTTTGAGAATCTCTCCCGGAGTTTGAGAGATTTGGACGTGAAAGGGTACCAATCTTGTCGGGGATTGGGAACCCTTCGTGAGAATGTCCAAAGTTTCAGCGGGATTTCCAAAATGTTGAAAGGAACTCGAAACATGTCAACCTTGGTTTTGAGAATCTCTCCCGGACTTTGAGAGATTTGGACGTGAAAGGGTACCAGTCTTTTCGGGGATTGGGAACCCTTCGCCAGAATGTCCAAAGTTTCAGCGGGATTTCCAAAATGTTGAAAGGAACTCGAAACATGTCACCCTTGCTTTTGAGAATCTCTCCCGGAGTTTGAGAGATTTGGACGTGAAAGGGTACCAGTCTTGTCGGGGATTGGGAACCCTTCGCCAGAATGTCCAAAGTTTCAGCAGGATTTCCAAAATGTTGAAAGGAACTCGAAACATGTCAACCTTGGTTTTGAGAATCTCTCCCGGACTTTGAGAGATTTGGACGTGAAAGGGTACCAATCTTGTCGGGGATTGGGAACCCTTCGCGAGAATGTCCAAAGTTTCAGCGGGATTTCCAAAATGTTGAAAGGAACTCGAAACATGTCAAGTTTGGTTTTGAGAATCTCTCCCGGAGTTTGAGAGATTTGGACGTGAAAGGGTACCAATCTTGTCGGGGATTGGGAACCCTTCGCGAGAATGTCCAAAGTTTCAGCGGGATTTCCAAAATGTTGAAAGGAACTCGAAACATGTCAACCTTGGTTTTGAGAATCTCTGCCGGAGTTTGAGAGATTTGGACGTGAAAGGGTACCAATCTTGTCGGGGATTGGGAACCCTTTGCGACAATGTCCAAAGTTTCAGGGGGATTTCCAAAATGTTGAAAGGAACTCGAAACATGTCAACCTTGGTTTTCAGAATCTCTCCCGGAGTTTGAGAGATTTGGACTTGAAAGGGGACCAGTCTTGCCGGGGATTGGGAACCTTTCGAGAGAATGTCCAAAGTTTCAGCGGGATTTCCAAAATGTTGAAAGGAACTCGAACCATGTCAACCTTGGTTTTGAGAATCTCTCCCGGAGTTTGAGAGATTTGGACGTGAAAGTTTACCAGTCTTGTCGGGGATTGGGAACCCTTCGCGAGAATGTCCAAAGTTTCAGCGGGATTTCCAAAATGTTGAAAGGAACTCGAAACATGTCACCCTTGGCTTTGAGAATCTCTCCCGGAGTTTGAGAGATTTGGACGTGAAAGGGTACCAGTCTTGTCGGGGATTGGGAACCCTTCGCCAGAATGTCCAAAGTTTCAGCGGGATTTCCAAAATGTTGAAAGGAACTCGAAACATGTCACCCTTGGTTTTGAGAATCTCTCCCGGACTTTGAGAGATTTGGACGTGAAAGGGTACCAGTCTTGTCGGGGATTGGGAACCCTTCGCCAGAATGTCCAAAATTTCAGCGGGATTTCCAAAATGTTGAAAGGAACTCGAAACATGTCAACCTTGGTTTTGAGAATCTGTCCCGGACTTTGAGAGATTTGGACGTGAAAGGGTACCAATCTTGTCGGGGTTGGGAACCCTTCACCAGAATGTCCAAAGTTTCAGCGGGATTTCCAAAATGTTGAAAGGAACTCGAAACATGTCAACCTTGGTTTTGAGAATCTCTCCCGGACTTTGAGAGATTTGGACGTGAAAGGGTACCAGTCTTGTCGGGGATTGGGAACCCTTCACCAGAATGTCCAAAGTTTCAGCGGGATTTCCAAAATGTTGAAAGGAACTCGAAACATGTCACCCTTGGTTTTGAGAATCTCTCCCGGAGTTTGAGAGATTTGGACGTGAAAGGGTACCAGTCTTGTCGGGGATTGGGAACCCTTCGCCAGAATGTCCAAAGTTTCAGCGGGATTTCCAAAATGTTGAAAGGAACTCGAAACATGTCAACCTTGGTTTTGAGAATCTCTCCCGGACTTTGAGAGATTTGGACGTGAAAGGGCACCAGTCTATTCGGGGATTGGGAACCCTTCGCGAGAATGTCCAAAGTTTCAGCGGGATTTCCAAAATGTTGAAAGGAACTCGAAACATGTCAACCTCGGTTTTCAGAATCTCTCCCGGAGTTTGAGAGGTTTGGACGTGAAAGGGTACCAATCTTGTCGGGGATTGGGAACCCTTCGCCAGAATGTCCAAAGTTTCAGCGGGATTTCCAAAATGTTGAAAGGAACTCGAAACATGTCACCCTTGGTTTTGAGAATCTCTCCCGGAGTTTGAGAGATTTGGACGTGAAAGGGTACCAATCTTGTCGGGGATTGGGAACCCTTCGCCAGAATGTCCAAAGTTTCAGCGGGATTTCCAAAATGTTGAAAGGAACTCGAAACATTTCACCCTTGGTTTTGAGAATCTCTCCTAGAGTTTGAGAGATTTGGACGTGAAAGGGTACCAGTCTTGTCGGGGATTGGGAACCCTTCGCCAGAATGTCCAAAATTTCAGCGGGATTTCCAAAATGTTGAAAGGAACTCGAAACATGTCAACCTTGGTTTTGAGAATCTCTCCCGGAGTTTGAGAGATTTGGACGTGAAAGGGTACCAATCTTGTCGGGGATTGGGAACCCTTCACCAGAATGTCCAAAGTTTCAGCGGGATTTCCAAAATGTTGAAAGGAACTCGAAACATGTCAACCTTGGTTTTGAGAATCTCTCCCGGAGTTTGAGAGATTTGGACGTGAAAGGGTACCAGTCTTGTCGGGGATTGGGAACCCTTCGCAAGAATGTCCAAAGTTTCAGCGGGATTTCCAAAATGTTGAAAGGAACTCGAAACATGTCACCCTTGGTTTTGAGAATCTCTCCCGGAGTTTGAGAGATTTGGACGTGAAAGGGTACCAGTCTTGTCGGGGATTGGGAACCCTTCGCGAGAATGTCCAAAGTTTCAGCGGGATTTCCAAAATGTTGAAAGGAACTCGAAACATGTCAACCTTGGTTTTGAGAATCTCTCCCGGAGTTTGAGAGATTGGGACGTGAATGGGTACCAGTCTTGTCGGGGATTGGGAACCCTTCGCCAGAATGTCCAAAGTTTCAGCGGGATTTCCAAAATGTTGAAAGGAACTCGAAACATGTCACCCTTGGTTTTGAGAATCTCTCCTGGAGTTTGAGAGATTTGGACGTGAAAGGGTACCAGTCTTGTCGGGGATTGGGAACCCTTCGCCAGAATGTCCAAAATTTCAGCGGGATTTCCAAAATGTTGAAAGGAACTCGAAACATGTCAACCTTGGTTTTGAGAATCTGTCCCGGACTTTGAGAGATTTGGACGTGAAAGGGTACCAATCTTGTCGGGGTTGGGAACCCTTCACCAGAATGTCCAAAGTTTCAGCGGGATTTCCAAAATGTTGAAAGGAACTCGAAACATGTCAACCTTGGTTTTGAGAATCTCTCCCGGACTTTGAGAGATTTGGACGTGAAAGGGTACCAGTCTTGTCGGGGATTGGGAACCTTTCACCAGAATGTCCAAAGTTTCAGCGGGATTTCCAAAATGTTGAAAGGAACTCGAAACATGTCACCCTTGGTTTTGAGAATCTCTCCTGGAGTTTGAGAGATTTGGACGTGAAAGGGTACCAGTCTTGTCGGGGATTGGGAACCCTTCGCCAGAATGTCCAAAGTTTCAGCGGGATTTCCAAAATGTTGAAAGGAACTCGAAACATGTCAACCTTGGTTTTGAGAATCTCTCCCGGACTTTGAGAGATTTGGACGTGAAAGGGCACCAGTCTGTTCGGGGATTGGGAACCCTTCGCGAGAATGTCCAAAGTTTCAGCGGGATTTCCAAAATGTTGAAAGGAACTCGAAACATTTCACCCTTGGTTTTGAGAATCTCTCCTAGAGTTTGAGAGATTTGGACGTGAAAGGGTACCAGTCTTGTCGGGGATTGGGAACCCTTCGCCAGAATGTCCAAAGTTTCAGCGGGATTTCCAAAATGTTGAAAGGAACTCGAAACATGTCAACCTTGGTTTTGAGAATCTCTCCCGGACTTTGAGAGATTTGGACGTGAAAGGGTACCAGTCTTGTCGGGGATTGGGAACCCTTCACCAGAATGTCCAAAGTTTCAGCGGGATTTCCAAAATGTTGAAAGGAACTCGAAACATGTCAACCTTGGTTTTGAGAATCTCTCCCGGAGTTTGAGAGATTTGGACGTGAAAGGGTACCAGTCTTGTCGGGGATTGGGAACCCTTCGCAAGAATGTCCAAAGTTTCAGCGGGATTTCCAAAATGTTGAAAGGAACTCGAAACATGTCACCCTTGGTTTTGAGAATCTCTCCCGGAGTTTGAGAGATTTGGACGTGAAAGGGTACCAGTCTTGTCGGGGATTGGGAACCCTTCGCGAGAATGTCCAAAGTTTCAGCGGGATTTCCAAAATGTTGAAAGGAACTCGAAACATGTCAACCTTGGTTTTGAGAATCTCTCCCGGAGTTTGAGAGATTTGGACTTGAAAGGGTACCAGTCTTGCCGGGGATTGGGAACCCTTCACGAGAATGTCCAAAGTTTCAGCGGGATTTCCAAAATGTTGAAAGGAACTCGAAACATGTCAACCTCGGTTTTGAGAATCTCTCCCAGAGTTTGAGAGATTTGGACGTGAAAGGGTACCAATCTTGTCGGGGATTGGGAACCCTTCGCGAGAATGTCCAAAGTTTCAGCGGGATTTCCAAAATGTTGAAAGGAACTCGAAACATGTCACCCTTGGTTTTGAGAATCTCTCCTGGAGTTTGAGAGATTTGGACGTGAAAGGGTACCAGTCTTGTCGGGGATTGGGAACCCTTCGCCAGAATGTCCAAAGTTTCAGCGGGATTTCCAAAATGTTGAAAGGAACTCGAAACATGTCAACCTTGGTTTTGAGAATCTCTGCCGGAGTTTGAGAGATTTGGACGTGAAAGGGTACCAACCTTGTCGGGGATTGGGAACCCTTCACCAGAATGTCCAAAGTTTCAGCGGGATTTCCAAAATGTTGAAAGGAACTCGAAACATGTCAACCTTGGTTTTGAGAATCTCTCCCGGAGTTTGAGAGATTTGGACGTGAAAGGGTACCAGTCTTGTCGGGGATTGGGAACCCTTCGCAAGAATGTCCAAAATTTCAGCGGGATTTCCAAAATGTTGAAAGGAACTCGAAACATGTCACCCTTGGTTTTGAGAATCTCTGCCGGAGTTTGAGAGATTTGGACGTGAAAGGGTACCAGTCTTGTCGGGGATTGGGAACCCTTTGCGAGAATGTCCAAAGTTTCAGCGGGATTTCCAAAATGTTGAAAGGAACTCGAAACATGTCAACCTTGGTTTTGAGAATCTCTCCCGGAGTTTGAGAGATTTGGACTTGAAAGGGTACCAGTCTTGCCGGGGATTGGGAACCCTTCACGAGAATGTCCAAAGTTTCAGCGGGATTTCCAAAATGTTGAAAGGAACTCGAAACATGTCAACCTCGGTTTTGAGAATCTCTCCCGGAGTTTGAGAGATTTGGACGTGAAAGGGTACCAATCTTGTCGGGGATTGGGAACCCTTCGCCAGAATGTCCAAAGTTTCAGCGGGATTTCCAAAATGTTGAAAGGAACTCGAAACATGTCAAGCTTGGTTTTGAGAATCTCTCCCGGAGTTTGAGAGATTTGGACGTGAAAGGGTACCAATCTTGTCGGGGATTGGGAACCCTTCGCCAGAATGTCCAAAGTTTCAGCGTGATTTCCAAAATGTTGAAAGGAACTCGAAACATGTCAACCTTGGTTTTGAGAATCTCTCCCGGACTTTGAGAGATTTGGACGTGAAAGGGTACCAATCTTGTCGGGGATTGGGAACCCTTCGCGAGAATGTCCAAAGTTTCAGCAAGATTTCCAAAATGTTGAAAGGAACTCGAAACATGTCAACCTTGGTTTTGAGAATCTCTCCTGGAGTTTGAGAGATTTGGACTTGAAAGGGGACCAGTCTTGCCGGGGATTGGGAACCTTTCGCGAGAATGTCCAAAGTTTCAGCGGGATTTCCAAAATGTTGAAAGGAACTCGAAACATGTCAACCTTGGTTTTGAGAATCTCTCCCGGACTTTGAGAGATTTGGACGTGAAAGGGTACCAGTCTTGTCGGGGATTGGGAACCCTTCGCGAGAATGTCCAAAGTTTCAGCGGGATTTCCAAAATGTTGAAAGGAACTCGAAACATGTCAACCTTGGTTTTGAGAATCTCTCCCGGACTTTGAGAGATTTGGACGTGAAAGGGTACCAGTCTTGTCGGGGATTGGGAACCCTTCGCGAGAATGTCCAAAGTTTCAGCGGGATTTCCAAAATGTTGAAAGGAACTCGAAACATGTCACCCTTGGTTTTGAGAATCTCTCCTGGAGTTTGAGAGATTTGGACGTGAAAGGGTACCAGTCTTGTCGGGGATTGGGAACCCTTCGCCAGAATGTCCAAAGTTTCAGCGGGATTTCCAAAATGTTTAAAGGAACTCGAAACATGTCAACCTTGGTTTTGAGAATCTCTCCCGGACTTTGAGAGATTTGGACGTGAAAGGGTACCAATCTTGTCGGGGATTGGGAACCCTTCGCGAGAATGTCCAAAGTTCCAGCGCGATTTCCAAAATGTTGAAAGGAACTCGAAACATGTCAACCTCGGTTTTGAGAATCTCTCCCGGAGTTTGAGAGATTTGGACGTGAAAGGGTACCAATCTTGTCGGGGATTGGGAACCCTTCGCGAGAATGTCCAAAGTTTCAGCGGGATTTCCAAAATGTTGAAAGGAACTCGAAACATGTCAACCTCGGTTTTGAGAATCTGTCCCGGACTTTGAGAGATTTGGACGTGAAAGGGTACCAATCTTGTCGGGGTTGGGAACCCTTCACCAGAATGTCCAAAGTTTCAGCGGGATTTCCAAAATGTTGAAAGGAACTCGAAACATGTCAACCTTGGTTTTGAGAATCTCTCCCGGACTTTGAGAGATTTGGACGTGAAAGGGTACCAGTCTTGTCGGGGATTGGGAACCCTTCACCAGAATGTCCAAAGTTTCAGCGGGATTTCCAAAATGTTGAAAGGAACTCGAAACATGTCACCCTTGGTTTTGAGAATCTCTCCCGGAGTTTGAGAGATTTGGACGTGAAAGGGTACCAGTCTTGTCGGGGATTGGGAACCCTTCGCCAGAATGTCCAAAGTTTCAGCGGGATTTCCAAAATGTTGAAAGGAACTCGAAACATGTCAACCTTGGTTTTGAGAATCTCTCCCGGACTTTGAGAGATTTGGACGTGAAAGGGCACCAGTCTATTCGGGGATTGGGAACCCTTCGCGAGAATGTCCAAAGTTTCAGCGGGATTTCCAAAATGTTGAAAGGAACTCGAAACATGTCAACCTCGGTTTTCAGAATCTCTCCCGGAGTTTGAGAGGTTTGGACGTGAAAGGGTACCAATCTTGTCGGGGATTGGGAACCCTTCGCCAGAATGTCCAAAGTTTCAGCGGGATTTCCAAAATGTTGAAAGGAACTCGAAACATGTCACCCTTGGTTTTGAGAATCTCTCCCGGAGTTTGAGAGATTTGGACGTGAAAGGGTACCAATCTTGTCGGGGATTGGGAACCCTTCGCCAGAATGTCCAAAGTTTCAGCGGGATTTCCAAAATGTTGAAAGGAACTCGAAACATTTCACCCTTGGTTTTGAGAATCTCTCCTAGAGTTTGAGAGATTTGGACGTGAAAGGGTACCAGTCTTGTCGGGGATTGGGAACCCTTCGCCAGAATGTCCAAAATTTCAGCGGGATTTCCAAAATGTTGAAAGGAACTCGAAACATGTCAACCTTGGTTTTGAGAATCTCTCCCGGAGTTTGAGAGATTTGGACGTGAAAGGGTACCAATCTTGTCGGGGATTGGGAACCCTTCACCAGAATGTCCAAAGTTTCAGCGGGATTTCCAAAATGTTGAAAGGAACTCGAAACATGTCAACCTTGGTTTTGAGAATCTCTCCCGGAGTTTGAGAGATTTGGACGTGAAAGGGTACCAGTCTTGTCGGGGATTGGGAACCCTTCGCAAGAATGTCCAAAGTTTCAGCGGGATTTCCAAAATGTTGAAAGGAACTCGAAACATGTCACCCTTGGTTTTGAGAATCTCTCCCGGAGTTTGAGAGATTTGGACGTGAAAGGGTACCAGTCTTGTCGGGGATTGGGAACCCTTCGCGAGAATGTCCAAAGTTTCAGCGGGATTTCCAAAATGTTGAAAGGAACTCGAAACATGTCAACCTTGGTTTTGAGAATCTCTCCCGGAGTTTGAGAGATTGGGACGTGAATGGGTACCAGTCTTGTCGGGGATTGGGAACCCTTCGCCAGAATGTCCAAAGTTTCAGCGGGATTTCCAAAATGTTGAAAGGAACTCGAAACATGTCACCCTTGGTTTTGAGAATCTCTCCTGGAGTTTGAGAGATTTGGACGTGAAAGGGTACCAGTCTTGTCGGGGATTGGGAACCCTTCGCCAGAATGTCCAAAATTTCAGCGGGATTTCCAAAATGTTGAAAGGAACTCGAAACATGTCAACCTTGGTTTTGAGAATCTGTCCCGGACTTTGAGAGATTTGGACGTGAAAGGGTACCAATCTTGTCGGGGTTGGGAACCCTTCACCAGAATGTCCAAAGTTTCAGCGGGATTTCCAAAATGTTGAAAGGAACTCGAAACATGTCAACCTTGGTTTTGAGAATCTCTCCCGGACTTTGAGAGATTTGGACGTGAAAGGGTACCAGTCTTGTCGGGGATTGGGAACCCTTCACCAGAATGTCCAAAGTTTCAGCGGGATTTCCAAAATGTTGAAAGGAACTCGAAACATGTCACCCTTGGTTTTGAGAATCTCTCCTGGAGTTTGAGAGATTTGGACGTGAAAGGGTACCAGTCTTGTCGGGGATTGGGAACCCTTCGCCAGAATGTCCAAAGTTTCAGCGGGATTTCCAAAATGTTGAAAGGAACTCGAAACATGTCAACCTTGGTTTTGAGAATCTCTCCCGGACTTTGAGAGATTTGGACGTGAAAGGGCACCAGTCTGTTCGGGGATTGGGAACCCTTCGCGAGAATGTCCAAAGTTTCAGCGGGATTTCCAAAATGTTGAAAGGAACTCGAAACATTTCACCCTTGGTTTTGAGAATCTCTCCTAGAGTTTGAGAGATTTGGACGTGAAAGGGTACCAGTCTTGTCGGGGATTGGGAACCCTTCGCCAGAATGTCCAAAGTTTCAGCGGGATTTCCAAAATGTTGAAAGGAACTCGAAACATGTCAACCTTGGTTTTGAGAATCTCTCCCGGACTTTGAGAGATTTGGACGTGAAAGGGTACCAATCTTGTCGGGGATTGGGAACCCTTCACCAGAATGTCCAAAGTTTCAGCGGGATTTCCAAAATGTTGAAAGGAACTCGAAACATGTCAACCTTGGTTTTGAGAATCTCTCCCGGAGTTTGAGAGATTTGGACGTGAAAGGGTACCAGTCTTGTCGGGGATTGGGAACCCTTCGCAAGAATGTCCAAAGTTTCAGCGGGATTTCCAAAATGTTGAAAGGAACTCGAAACATGTCACCCTTGGTTTTGAGAATCTCTCCCGGAGTTTGAGAGATTTGGACGTGAAAGGGTACCAGTCTTGTCGGGGATTGGGAACCCTTCGCGAGAATGTCCAAAGTTTCAGCGGGATTTCCAAAATGTTGAAAGGAACTCGAAACATGTCAACCTTGGTTTTGAGAATCTCTCCCGGAGTTTGAGAGATTTGGACGTGAAAGGGTACCAGTCTTGTCGGGGATTGGGAACCCTTCGCCAGAATGTCCAAAATTTCAGCGGGATTTCCAAAATGTTGAAAGGAACTCGAAACATGTCAACCTTGGTTTTGAGAATCTCTCCCGGAGTTTGAGAGATTTGGACGTGAAAGGGTACCAATCTTGTCGGGGATTGGGAACCCTTCACCAGAATGTCCAAAGTTTCAGCGGGATTTCCAAAATGTTGAAAGGAACTCGAAACATGTCAACCTTGGTTTTGAGAATCTCTCCCGGAGTTTGAGAGATTTGGACGTGAAAGGGTACCAGTCTTGTCGGGGATTGGGAACCCTTCGCAAGAATGTCCAAAGTTTCAGGGGGATTTCCAAAATGTTGAAAGGAACTCGAAACATGTCACCCTTGGTTTTGAGAATCTCTCCCGGAGTTTGAGAGATTTGGACGTGAAAGGGTACCAGTCTTGTCGGGGATTGGGAACCCTTCGCGAGAATGTCCAAAGTTTCAGCGGGATTTCCAAAATGTTGAAAGGAACTCGAAACATGTCAACCTTGGTTTTGAGAATCTCTCCCGGAGTTTGAGAGATTGGGACGTGAATGGGTACCAGTCTTGTCGGGGATTGGGAACCCTTCGCCAGAATGTCCAAAGTTTCAGCGGGATTTCCAAAATGTTGAAAGGAACTCGAAACATGTCACCCTTGGTTTTGAGAATCTCTCCTGGAGTTTGAGAGATTTGGACGTGAAAGGGTACCAGTCTTGTCGGGGATTGGGAACCCTTCGCCAGAATGTCCAAAATTTCAGCGGGATTTCCAAAATGTTGAAAGGAACTCGAAACATGTCAACCTTGGTTTTGAGAATCTGTCCCGGACTTTGAGAGATTTGGACGTGAAAGGGTACCAATCTTGTCGGGGTTGGGAACCCTTCACCAGAATGTCCAAAGTTTCAGCGGGATTTCCAAAATGTTGAAAGGAACTCGAAACATGTCAACCTTGGTTTTGAGAATCTCTCCCGGACTTTGAGAGATTTGGACGTGAAAGGGTACCAGTCTTGTCGGGGATTGGGAACCCTTCACCAGAATGTCCAAAGTTTCAGCGGGATTTCCAAAATGTTGAAAGGAACTCGAAACATGTCACCCTTGGTTTTGAGAATCTCTCCTGGAGTTTGAGAGATTTGGACGTGAAAGGGTACCAGTCTTGTCGGGGATTGGGAACCCTTCGCCAGAATGTCCAAAGTTTCAGCGGGATTTCCAAAATGTTGAAAGGAACTCGAAACATGTCAACCTTGGTTTTGAGAATCTCTCCCGGACTTTGAGAGATTTGGACGTGAAAGGGCACCAGTCTGTTCGGGGATTGGGAACCCTTCGCGAGAATGTCCAAAGTTTCAGCGGGATTTCCAAAATGTTGAAAGGAACTCGAAACATTTCACCCTTGGTTTTGAGAATCTCTCCTAGAGTTTGAGAGATTTGGACGTGAAAGGGTACCAGTCTTGTCGGGGATTGGGAACCCTTCGCCAGAATGTCCAAAGTTTCAGCGGGATTTCCAAAATGTTGAAAGGAACTCGAAACATGTCAACCTTGGTTTTGAGAATCTCTCCCGGAGTTTGAGAGATTTGGACTTGAAAGGGTACCAGTCTTGCCGGGGATTGGGAACCCTTCACGAGAATGTCCAAAGTTTCAGCGGGATTTCCAAAATGTTGAAAGGAACTCGAAACATGTCAACCTCGGTTTTGAGAATCTCTCCCGGAGTTTGAGAGATTTGGACGTGAAAGGGTACCAATCTTGTCGGGGATTGGGAACCCTTCGCCAGAATGTCCAAAGTTTCAGCGGGATTTCCAAAATGTTGAAAGGAACTCGAAACATGTCAAGCTTGGTTTTGAGAATCTCTCCCGGACTTTGAGAGATTTGGACGTGAAAGGGTACCAATCTTGTCGGGGATTGGGAACCCTTCGCCAGAATGTCCAAAGTTTCAGCGTGATTTCCAAAATGTTGAAAGGAACTCGAAACATGTCAACCTTGGTTTTGAGAATCTCTCCCGGACTTTGAGAGATTTGGACGTGAAAGGGTACCAATCTTGTCGGGGATTGGGAACCCTTCGCGAGAATGTCCAAAGTTTCAGCAAGATTTCCAAAATGTTGAAAGGAACTCGAAACATGTCAACCTTGGTTTTGAGAATCTCTCCTGGAGTTTGAGAGATTTGGACTTGAAAGGGGACCAGTCTTGCCGGGGATTGGGAACCTTTCGCGAGAATGTCCAAAGTTTCAGCGGGATTTCCAAAATGTTGAAAGGAACTCGAAACATGTCAACCTTGGTTTTGAGAATCTCTCCCGGACTTTGAGAGATTTGGACGTGAAAGGGTACCAGTCTTGTCGGGGATTGGGAACCCTTCGCGAGAATGTCCAAAGTTTCAGCGGGATTTCCAAAATGTTGAAAGGAACTCGAAACATGTCAACCTTGGTTTTGAGAATCTCTCCCGGACTTTGAGAGATTTGGACGTGAAAGGGTACCAGTCTTGTCGGGGATTGGGAACCCTTCGCGAGAATGTCCAAAGTTTCAGCGGGATTTCCAAAATGTTGAAAGGAACTCGAAACATGTCACCCTTGGTTTTGAGAATCTCTCCTGGAGTTTGAGAGATTTGGACGTGAAAGGGTACCAGTCTTGTCGGGGATTGGGAACCCTTCGCCAGAATGTCCAAAGTTTCAGCGGGATTTCCAAAATGTTTAAAGGAACTCGAAACATGTCAACCTTGGTTTTGAGAATCTCTCCCGGACTTTGAGAGATTTGGACGTGAAAGGGTACCAATCTTGTCGGGGATTGGGAACCCTTCACCAGAATGTCCAAAGTTCCAGCGGGATTTCCAAAATGTTGAAAGGAACTCGAAACATGTCAACCTCGGTTTTGAGAATCTCTCCCGGAGTTTGAGAGATTTGGACGTGAAAGGGTACCAATCTTGTCGGGGATTGGGAACCCTTCGCGAGAATGTCCAAAGTTTCAGCGGGATTTCCAAAATGTTGAAAGGAACTCGAAACATGTCAACCTTGGTTTTGAGAATCTCTCCCGGAGTTTGAGAGATTTGGACGTGAAAGGGTACCAATCTTGTCGGGGATTGGGAACCCTTCGCCAGAATGTCCAAAGTTTCAGCGGGATTTCCAAAATGTTGAAAGGAACTCGAAACATGTCAACCTTGGTTTTGAGAATCTCTCCCGGACTTTGAGAGATTTGGACGTGAAAGGGTACCAATCTTGTCGGGGATTGGGAACCCTTCGCCAGAATGTCCAAAGTTTCAGCGGGATTTCCAAAATGTTGAAAGGAACTCGAAACATGTCAGCCTTGGTTTTGAGAATCTCTCCCGGAGTTTGAGAGATTTGGACTTGAAAGGGTACCAATCTTGTCGGGGATTGGGAACCCTTCGCGAGAATGTCCAAAGTTTCAGCGGGATTTCCAAAATGTTGAAAGGAACTCGAAACATGTCACCCTTGGTTTTGAGAATCTCTCCCGGAGTTTGAGAGATTTGGACGTGAAAGGGTACCAATCTTGTCGGGGATTGGGAACCCTTCGCGAGAATGTCCAAAGTTTCAGCGGGATTTCCAAAATGTTGAAAGGAATTCGAAACATGTCAACCTTGGTTTTGAGAATCTCTCTCGGAGTTTGAGAGATTTGGACGTGAAAGGGTACCAATCTTGTCGGGGATTGGGAACCCTTCGCGAGAATGTCCAAAGTTTCAGCGGGATTTCCAAAATGTTGAAAGGATCTCGAAACATGTCAAGCTTGGTTTTGAGAATCTCTGCCGGAGTTTGAGAGATTTGGGTGTGAAAGGGTACCAATCTTGTCGGGGATTGGGAACCCTTCGCGAGAATGTCCAAAGTTTCAGCGGGATTTCCAAAATGTTGAAAAGAACTCGAAACATGTCAACCTTGGTTTTTAGAATGTCTCCCGGAGTTTGAGAGATTTGGACGTGAAAGGGTACCAATCTTGTCGGGGATTGGGAACCCTTCGCCAGAATGTCCAAAGTTTCAGCGGGATTTCCAAAATGTTGAAAGGAACTCGAAACATGTCAACCTTGGTTTTGAGAATCTCTCCCGGAGTTTGAGAGATTTGGACGTGAAAGGGTACCAGTCTTGTCGGGGATTGGGAACCCTTCGCGAGAATGTCCAAAGTTTCAGCGGGATTTCCAAAATGTTGAAAGGAACTCGAAACATGTCAACCTTGGTTTTGAGAATCTCTCCCGGAGTTTGAGAGATTTGGACGTGAAAGGGTACCAATCTTGTCGGGGATTGGGAACCCTTCGTGAGAATGTCCAAAGTTTCAGCGGGATTTCCAAAATGTTGAAAGGAACTCGAAACATGTCAACCTTGGTTTTGAGAATCTCTCCCGGACTTTGAGAGATTTGGACGTGAAAGGGTACCAGTCCTCTCGGGGATTGGGAACCCTTCGCGAGAATGTCCAAAGTTTCAGCGGGATTTCCAAAATGTTGAAAGGAACTCGAAACATGTCAACCTTGGTTTTGAGAATCTCTCCCGGAGTTTGAGAGATTTGGACGTGAAAGGGTACCAGTCTTGTCGGGGATTGGGAACCCTTCGCCAGAATGTCCAAAGTTTCAGCGGGATTTCCAAAATGTTGAAAGGAACTCGAAACATGTCAACCTTGGTTTTGAGAATCTCTCCTGGAGTTTGAGAGATTTGGACGTGAAAGGGTACCAGTCTTGTCGGGGATTGGGAACCCTTCGCGAGAATGTCCAAAGTTTCAGGGGGATTTCCAAAATGTTGAAAGGAACTCGAAACATGTCAACCTTGGTTTTGAGAATCTCTCCCGGAGTTTGAGAGATTTGGACGTGAAAGGGTACCAATCTTGTCGGGGATTGGGAACCCTTCGCCAGAATGTCCAAAGTTTCAGCGGGATTTCCAAAATGTTGAAAGGAACTCGAAACATGTCAACCTTGGTTTTGAGAATCTCTCCCGGACTTTGAGAGATTTGGACGTGAAAGGGTACCAGTCTTGTCGGGGATTGGGAACCCTTCGCGAGAATGTCCAAAGTTTCAGCGGGATTTCCAAAATGTTGAAAGGAACTCGAAACATGTCAACCTTGGTTTTGAGAATCTCTCCCGGACTTTGAGAGATTTGGACGTGAAAGGGTACCAGTCTTGTCGGGGATTGGGAACCCTTCGCGAGAATGTCCAAAGTTTCAGCGGGATTTCCAAAATGTTGAAAGGAACTCGAAACATGTCACCCTTGGTTTTGAGAATCTCTCCTGGAGTTTGAGAGATTTGGACGTGAAAGGGTACCAGTCTTGTCGGGGATTGGGAACCCTTCGCCAGAATGTCCAAAGTTTCAGCGGGATTTCCAAAATGTTTAAAGGAACTCGAAACATGTCAACCTTGGTTTTGAGAATCTCTCCCGGACTTTGAGAGATTTGGACGTGAAAGGGTACCAATCTTGTCGGGGATTGGGAACCCTTCACCAGAATGTCCAAAGTTCCAGCGGGATTTCCAAAATGTTGAAAGGAACTCGAAACATGTCAACCTCGGTTTTGAGAATCTCTCCCGGAGTTTGAGAGATTTGGACGTGAAAGGGTACCAATCTTGTCGGGGATTGGGAACCCTTCGCGAGAATGTCCAAAGTTTCAGCGGGATTTCCAAAATGTTGAAAGGAACTCGAAACATGTCAACCTTGGTTTTGAGAATCTCTCCCGGAGTTTGAGAGATTTGGACGTGAAAGGGTACCAATCTTGTCGGGGATTGGGAACCCTTCGCCAGAATGTCCAAAGTTTCAGCGGGATTTCCAAAATGTTGAAAGGAACTCGAAACATGTCAACCTTGGTTTTGAGAATCTCTCCCGGACTTTGAGAGATTTGGACGTGAAAGGGTACCAATCTTGTCGGGGATTGGGAACCCTTCGCCAGAATGTCCAAAGTTTCAGCGGGATTTCCAAAATGTTGAAAGGAACTCGAAACATGTCAGCCTTGGTTTTGAGAATCTCTCCCGGAGTTTGAGAGATTTGGACTTGAAAGGGTACCAATCTTGTCGGGGATTGGGAACCCTTCGCGAGAATGTCCAAAGTTTCAGCGGGATTTCCAAAATGTTGAAAGGAACTCGAAACATGTCACCCTTGGTTTTGAGAATCTCTCCCGGAGTTTGAGAGATTTGGACGTGAAAGGGTACCAATCTTGTCGGGGATTGGGAACCCTTCGCGAGAATGTCCAAAGTTTCAGCGGGATTTCCAAAATGTTGAAAGGAATTCGAAACATGTCAACCTTGGTTTTGAGAATCTCTCTCGGAGTTTGAGAGATTTGGACGTGAAAGGGTACCAATCTTGTCGGGGATTGGGAACCCTTCGCGAGAATGTCCAAAGTTTCAGCGGGATTTCCAAAATGTTGAAAGGATCTCGAAACATGTCAAGCTTGGTTTTGAGAATCTCTGCCGGAGTTTGAGAGATTTGGGTGTGAAAGGGTACCAATCTTGTCGGGGATTGGGAACCCTTCGCGAGAATGTCCAAAGTTTCAGCGGGATTTCCAAAATGTTGAAAAGAACTCGAAACATGTCAACCTTGGTTTTTAGAATGTCTCCCGGAGTTTGAGAGATTTGGACGTGAAAGGGTACCAATCTTGTCGGGGATTGGGAACCCTTCGCCAGAATGTCCAAAGTTTCAGCGGGATTTCCAAAATGTTGAAAGGAACTCGAAACATGTCAACCTTGGTTTTGAGAATCTCTCCCGGAGTTTGAGAGATTTGGACGTGAAAGGGTACCAGTCTTGTCGGGGATTGGGAACCCTTCGCGAGAATGTCCAAAGTTTCAGCGGGATTTCCAAAATGTTGAAAGGAACTCGAAACATGTCAACCTTGGTTTTGAGAATCTCTCCCGGAGTTTGAGAGATTTGGACGTGAAAGGGTACCAATCTTGTCGGGGATTGGGAACCCTTCGTGAGAATGTCCAAAGTTTCAGCGGGATTTCCAAAATGTTGAAAGGAACTCGAAACATGTCAACCTTGGTTTTGAGAATCTCTCCCGGACTTTGAGAGATTTGGACGTGAAAGGGTACCAGTCCTCTCGGGGATTGGGAACCCTTCGCGAGAATGTCCAAAGTTTCAGCGGGATTTCCAAAATGTTGAAAGGAACTCGAAACATGTCAACCTTGGTTTTGAGAATCTCTCCCGGAGTTTGAGAGATTTGGACGTGAAAGGGTACCAGTCTTGTCGGGGATTGGGAACCCTTCGCCAGAATGTCCAAAGTTTCAGCGGGATTTCCAAAATGTTGAAAGGAACTCGAAACATGTCAACCTTGGTTTTGAGAATCTCTCCTGGAGTTTGAGAGATTTGGACGTGAAAGGGTACCAGTCTTGTCGGGGATTGGGAACCCTTCGCGAGAATGTCCAAAGTTTCAGGGGGATTTCCAAAATGTTGAAAGGAACTCGAAACATGTCAACCTTGGTTTTGAGAATCTCTCCCGGAGTTTGAGAGATTTGGACGTGAAAGGGTACCAATCTTGTCGGGGATTGGGAACCCTTCGCCAGAATGTCCAAAGTTTCAGCGGGATTTCCAAAATGTTGAAAGGAACTCGAAACATGTCAACCTTGGTTTTGAGAATCTCTCCCGGAGTTTGAGAGATTTGGACGTGAAAGGGTACCAATCTTGTCGGGGATTGGGAACCCTTCGCCAGAATGTCCAAAGTTTCAGCGGGATTTCCAAAATGTTGAAAGGAACTCGAAACATGTCAGCCTTGGTTTTGAGAATCTCTCCCGGAGTTTGAGAGATTTGGACTTGAAAGGGTACCAATCTTGTCGGGGATTGGGAACCCTTCGCGAGAATGTCCAAAGTTTCAGCGAGATTTCCAAAATGTTGAAAGGAACTCGAGCCATGTCAAGCTTGGTTTTGAGAATCTCTCCCGGAGTTTGAGAGATTTGGACGTGAAAGGGTACCAATCTTGTCGGGGATTGGGAACCCTTCACCAGAATGTCCAAAGTTTCAGCGGGATTTCCAAAATGTTGAAAGGAACTCGAAACCTGTCAACCTTGGTTTTGAGAATCTCTCCCGGAGTTTGAGAGATTTGGACGTGAAAGGGTACCAATCTTGTCGGGGATTGGGAACCCTTCGTGAGAATGTCCAAAGTTTCAGCGGGATTTCCAAAATGTTGAAAGGAACTCGAAACATGTCAACCTTGGTTTTGAGAATCTCTCCCGGAGTTTGAGAGATTTGGACGTGAAAGGGTACCAGTCCTCTCGGGGATTGGGAACCCTTCGCGAGAATGTCCAAAGTTTCAGCGGGATTTCCAAAATGTTGAAAGGATCTCGAAACATGTCAACCTTGGTTTTGAGAATCTCTCCCGGAGTTTGAGAGATTTGGACGTGAAAGGGTACCAGTCTTGTCGGCGATTGGGAACCCTTCGCCAGAATGTCCAAAGTTTCAGCGGGATTTCCAAAATGTTGAAAGGAACTCGAAACATGTCAACCTTGGTTTTGAGAATCTCTCCCGGAGTTTGAGAGATTTGGACGTGAAAGGGTACCAGTCTTGTCGGGGATTGGGAACCCTTCGCCAGAATGTCCAAAGTTTCAGCGGGATTTCCAAAATGTTGAAAGGAACTCGAAACATGTCACCCTTGGTTTTGAGAATCTCTCCCGGAGTTTGAGAGATTTGGACGTGAAAGGGTACCAGTCTTGTCGGGGATTGGGAACCCTTCGCCAGAATGTCCAAAGTTTCAGCGTGATTTCCAAAATGTTGAAAGGAACTCGAAACATGTCAACCTTTGTTTTGAGAGTCTCTCCCGGAGTTTGAGAGATTTGGACGTGAAAGGGTACCAATCTTGTCGGGGATTGGGAACCCTTCGCGAGAATGTCCAAAGTTTCAGCGGGATTTCCAAAATGTTGAAAGGAACTCGAAACATGTCAACCTTGGTTTTGAGAATCTCTCCCGGAGTTTGAGAGATTTGGACTTGAAAGGGGACCAGTCTTGCCGGGGATTGGGAACCTTTCGCGAGAATGTCCAAAGTTTCAGCGGGATTTCCAAAATGTTGAAAGGAACTCGAAACATGTCAACCTTGGTTTTGAGAATCTCTCCCGGAGTTTGAGAGATTTGGACGTGAAAGGGTACCAATCTTGTCGGGGATTGGGAACCCTTCGCGAGAATGTCCAAAGTTTCAGCGGGATTTCCAAAATGTTGAAAGGAACTCGAGCCATGTCAAGCTTGGTTTTGAGAATCTCTCCCGGAGTTTGAGAGATTTGGACGTGAAAGGGTACCAATCTTGTCGGGGATTGGGAACCCTTCACCAGAATGTCCAAAGTTTCAGCGGGATTTCCAAAATGTTGAAAGGAACTCGAAACCTGTCAACCTTGGTTTTGAGAATCTCTCCCGGAGTTTGAGAGATTTGGACGTGAAAGGGTACCAATCTTGTCGGGGATTGGGAACCCTTCGTGAGAATGTCCAAAGTTTCAGCGGGATTTCCAAAATGTTGAAAGGAACTCGAAACATGTCAACCTTGGTTTTGAGAATCTCTCCCGGAGTTTGAGAGATTTGGACGTGAAAGGGTACCAGTCCTCTCGGGGATTGGGAACCCTTCGCGAGAATGTCCAAAGTTTCAGCGGGATTTCCAAAATGTTGAAAGGAACTCGAAACATGTCAACCTTGGTTTTGAGAATCTCTCCCGGAGTTTGAGAGATTTGGACGTGAAAGGGTACCAGTCTTGTCGGCGATTGGGAACCCTTCGCCAGAATGTCCAAAGTTTCAGCGGGATTTCCAAAATGTTGAAAGGAACTCGAAACACGTCACCCTTGGTTTTGAGAATCTCTCCCGGAGTTTGAGAGATTTGGACGTGAAAGGGTACCAGTCTTGTCGGGGATTGGGAACCCTTCGCCAGAATATCCAAAGTTTCAGCGTGATTTCCAAAATGTTGAAAGGAACTCGAAACATGTCAACCTTGGTTTTGAGAATCTCTCCCGGAGTTTGAGAGATTTGGACGTGAAAGGGTACCAATCTTGTCGGGGATTGAGAACCCTTCGCGAGAATGTCCAAAGTTTCAGCGGGATTTCCCAAATGTTGAAAGGAACTCGAAACATGTCAACCTTGGTTTTGAGAATCTCTGCCGGAGTTTGAGAGATTTGGACTTGAAAGGGGACAAGTCTTGCCGGGGATGGGGAACCTTTCGCGAGAATGTCCAAAGTTTCAGCGGGATTTCCAAAATGTTGAAAGGAACTCGAAACATGTCAAGCTTGGTTTTGAGAATCTCTCCCGGAGTTTGAGAGATTTGGACGTGAAAGGGTACCAGTCTTGTCGGGGATTGGGAACCCTTCGCCAGAATGTCCAAAGTTTCAGCGGGATTTCCAAAATGTTGAAAGGAACTCGAAACATGTCACCCTTGGCTTTGAGAATCTCTCCCGGAGTTTGAGAGATTTGGACGTGAAAGGGTACCAGTCTTGTCGGGGATTGGGAACCCTTCGCGAGAATGTCCAAAGTTTCAGCGGGATTTCCAAAATGTTGAAAGGAACTCGAAACATGTCAACCTTGGTTTTGAGAACCTCTCCCGGAGTTTGAGAGATTTGGACGTGAAAGGGTACCAATCTTGTCGGGGATTGGGAACCCTTCGCCAGAATGTCCAAAGTTTCAGCGGGATTTCCAAAATGTTGAAATGAACTCGAAACATGTCGACCTTGGTTTTGAGAATCTCTCCCGGAGTTTGAGAGATTTGGACTTGAAAGGGTACCAGTCTTGCCGGGGATTGGGAACCCTTCGCGAGAATGTCCAAAGTTTCAGCGGGATTTCCAAAATGTTGAAAGGAACTCGAAACATGTCAACCTTGGTTTTGAGAATCTCTCCCGGAGTTTGAGAGATTTGGACGTGAAAGGGTACCAATCTTGTCGGGGATTGGGAACCCTTCGCCAGAATGTCCAAAGTTTCAGCGGGATTTCCAAAATGTTGAAAGGAACTCGAAACATGTCAGCCTTGGTTTTGAGAATCTGTCCCAGAGTTTTAGAGATTTGGATGTGAAAGGGTACCAATCTTGTCGGGGATTGTAAGCCTTCGCGAGAATGTCCAAAGTTTCAGCGGGATTTCCAAAATGTTGAAAGGAATTCGAAACATGTCAAGCTTGGTTTTGAGAATCTCTCCCGGAGTTTGAGAGATTTGGACGTGAAAGGGCACCAGTCTTGTCGGGGATTGGGAACCCTTCGCGAGAATGTCCAAAGTTTCAGCGGGATTTCCAAAATGTTGAAATGAACTCGAAACATGTCAAACTTGGTTTTGAGAATCTCTCCCGGAGTTTGAGAGATTTGGACGTGAAAGGGTACCAATCTTGTCGGGGATTGGGAACCCTTCGCGAGAATGTCCAAAGTTTCAGCGGGATTTCCAAAATGTTGAAAGGAACTCGAAACATGTCAACCTTGGTTTTGAGAATCTCTCCCGGAGTTTGAGAGATTTGGACGTGAAAGGGTACCAATCTTGTCGGGGATTGGGAACCCTTCGCGAGAATGTCCAAAGTTTCAGCGGGATTTCCAAAATGTTGAAAGGAACTCGAAACATGTCAACCTTGGTTTTGAGAATCTCTGCCGGAGTTTGAGAGATTTGGACGTGAAAGGGTACCAATCTTGTCGGGGGTTGGGAACCATTCGCGACAATGTCCAAAGTTTCAGCGGGATTTCCAAAATGTTGAAAGGAATTCGAAACATGTCAACCTTGCTTTTGAGAATCTCTCCCGGAGTTTGAGAGATTTGGACGTGAAAGGGTACCAATCTTGTCGGGGATTGGGAACCCTTCGCGAGAATGTCCAAAGTTTCAGCGGGATTTCCAAAATGTTGAAAGGAACTCGAAACATGTCAACCTTGGTTTTGAGAATCTCTCCCGGAGTTTGAGAGATTTGGACGTGAAAGGGTACCAATCTTGTCGGGGATTGGGAACCCTTCGCGAGAATGTCCATAGTTTCAGGGGGATTTCCAAAATGTTGAAAGAACTCGAAACATGTCAACCTTGGTTTTGAGAATCTCTGCCGGAGTTTGAGAGATTTGAACTTGAAAGGGTACCAGTCTTGCCGGGGATTGGGAACCCTTCGCGAGAATGTCCAAAGTTTCAGCGGGATTTCCAAAATGTTGAAAGGAACTCGAAACATGTCAACCTTGGTTTTGAGAATCTCTCCTGGAGTTTGAGAGATTGGGACGTGAAAGGGCACCAGTCTTGTCGGGGATTGGGAACCCTTCGCGAGAATGGACAAAGTTTCATCGGGATTTCCAAAATGTTGAAAGGAACTCGAAACATGTCAAGCTTGGTTTTGAGAATCTCTCCCGGAGTTTGAGAGATTTGGACGTGAAAGGGTACCAATCTTGTCGGGGATTGGGAACCCTTCGCGAGAATGTCCAAAGTTTCAGCGGGATTTCCAAAATGTTGAAAGGAACTCGAACCATGTCAACCTTGGTTTTGAGAATCTCTCCTGGAGTTTGAGAGATTTGGACTTGAAAGGGTACCAGTCTTGCCGGGGATTGGGAACCCTTCGCGAGAATGTCCAAAGTTTCAGCGGGATTTCCAAAATGTTGAAAGGAACTCGAAACATGTCAACCTTGGTTTTGAGAATCTCTCCCGGAGTTTGAGAGATTTGGACGTGAAAGGGTACCAGTCTTGTCGGGGATTGGGAACCCTTTGCGAGAATGTCCAAAGTTTCAGCGGGATTTCCAAAATGTTGAAAGGAACTCGAGCCATGTCAAGCTTGGTTTTGAGAATCTCTGCCGGAGTTTGAGAGATTTGGACGTGAAAGGGTACCAATCTTGTCGGGGATTGGGAACCCTTCGCGAGAATGTCCAAAGTTTCAGGGGGATTTCCAAAATGTTGAAAGGAACTGGAAACATGTCAACATTGGTTTTGAGAATCTCTCCCGGAGTTTGAGAGATTTGGACTTGAAAGGGTACCAGTCTTGCCGGGGATTGGGAACCCTTCACGAGAATGTCCAAAGTTTCAGCGGGATTTCCAAAATGTTGAAAGGAACTCGAAACATGTCAACCTTGCTTTTGAGAATCTCTCCTGGAGTTTGAGAGATTTGGACGTGAAAGGGCACCAGTCTTGTCGGGGATTGGGAACCCGTCGCGAGAATGTCCAAAGTTTCAGTGGGATTTCCAAAATGTTGAAAGGAACTCGAAACATGTCAACCTTGGTTTTGAGAATCTCTCCGGGAGTTTGAGAGATTTGGACGTGAAAGGGTACCAATCTTGTCGGGGATTGGGAACCCTTCGCCAGAATGTCCAAAGTTTCAGCGGGATTTCCAAAATGTTGAAAGGAACTCGAAACATGTCAGCCTTGGTTTTGAGAATCTGTCCCAGATTTTTAGAGATTTGGATGTGAAAGGGTACCAATCTTGTCGGGGATTGTAAGCCTTCGCGAGAATGTCCAAAGTTTCAGCGGGATTTCCAAAATGTTGAAAGGAATTCGAAACATGTCAACCTTGGTTTTGAGAATCTCTCCTGGAGTTTGAGAGATTTGAACTTGAAAGGGTACCAGTCTTGCCGGGGATTGGGAACCCTTCGCGAGAATGTCCAAAGTTTCAGCGGGATTTCCAAAATGTTGAAAGGAACTCGAAACATGTCAACCTTGGTTTTGAGAATCTCTCCTGGAGTTTGAGAGATTGGGACGTGAAAGGGCACCAGTCTTGTCGGGGATTGGGAACCCTTCGCGAGAATGGACAAAGTTTCATCGGGATTTCCAAAATGTTGAAAGGAACTCGAAACATGTCAAGCTTGGTTTTGAGAATCTCTCCCGGAGTTTGAGAGATTTGGACGTGAAAGGGTACCAATCTTGTCGGGGATTGGGAACCCTTCGCGAGAATGTCCAAAGTTTCAGCGGGATTTCCAAAATGTTGAAAGGAACTCGAACCATGTCAACCTTGGTTTTGAGAATCTCTCCTGGAGTTTGAGAGATTTGGACTTGAAAGGGTACCAGTCTTGCCGGGGATTGGGAACCCTTCGCGAGAATGTCCAAAGTTTCAGCGGGATTTCCAAAATGTTGAAAGGAACTCGAAACATGTCAACCTTGGTTTTGAGAATCTCTCCCGGAGTTTGAGAGATTTGGACTTGAAAGGGTACCAGTCTTGTCGGGGATTGGGAACCCTTTGCGAGAATGTCCAAAGTTTCAGCGGGATTTCCAAAATGTTGAAAGGAACTCGAGCCATGTCAAGCTTGGTTTTGAGAATCTCTGCCGGAGTTTGAGAGATTTGGACGTGAAAGGGTACCAATCTTGTCGGGGATTGGGAACCCTTCGCGAGAATGTCCAAAGTTTCAGGGGGATTTCCAAAATGTTGAAAGGAACTGGAAACATGTCAACATTGGTTTTGAGAATCTCTCCCGGAGTTTGAGAGATTTGGACTTGAAAGGGTACCAGTCTTGCCGGGGATTGGGAACCCTTCACGAGAATGTCCAAAGTTTCAGCGGGATTTCCAAAATGTTGAAAGGAACTCGAAACATGTCAACCTTGCTTTTGAGAATCTCTCCTGGAGTTTGAGAGATTTGGACGTGAAAGGGCACCAGTCTTGTCGGGGATTGGGAACCCGTCGCGAGAATGTCCAAAGTTTCAGTGGGATTTCCAAAATGTTGAAAGGAACTCGAAACATGTCAACCTTGGTTTTGAGAATCTCTCCGGGAGTTTGAGAGATTTGGACGTGAAAGGGTACCAATCTTGTCGGGGATTGGGAACCCTTCGCCAGAATGTCCAAAGTTTCAGCGGGATTTCCAAAATGTTGAAAGGAACTCGAAACATGTCACCCTTGGTTTTGAGAATCTGTCCCAGATTTTTAGAGATTTGGATGTGAAAGGGTACCAATCTTGTCGGGGATTGTAAGCCTTCGCGAGAATGTCCAAAGTTTCAGCGGGATTTCCAAAATGTTGAAAGGAATTCAAAACATGTCAACCTTGGTTTTGAGAATCTCTGCCGGAGTTTGAGAGATTTGAACTTGAAAGGGTACCAGTCTTGCCGGGGATTGGGAACCCTTCGCGAGAATGTCCAAAGTTTCAGCGGGATTTCCAAAATGTTGAAAGGAACTCGAAACATGTCAACCTTGGTTTTGAGAATCTCTCCTGGAGTTTGAGAGATTGGGACGTGAAAGGGCACCAGTCTTGTCGGGGATTGGGAACCCTTCGCGAGAATGGACAAAGTTTCATCGGGATTTCCAAAATGTTGAAAGGAACTCGAAACATGTCAAGCTTGGTTTTGAGAATCTCTCCCGGAGTTTGAGAGATTTGGACGTGAAAGGGTACCAATCTTGTCGGGGATTGGGAACCCTTCGCCAGAATGTCCAAAGTTTCAGCGGGATTTCCAAAATGTTGAAAGGAACTCGAAACATGTCAACCTTTGTTTTGAGAGTCTCTCCCGGAGTTTGAGAGATTTGGACGTGAAAGGGTACCAATCTTGTCGGGGATTGGGAACCCTTCGCGAGAATGTCCAAAGTTTCAGCGGGATTTCCAAAATGTTGAAAGGAACTCGAAACATGTCAACCTTGGTTTTGAGAATCTCTCCCGGAGTTTGAGAGATTTGGACTTGAAAGGGGACCAGTCTTGCCGGGGATTGGGAACCTTTCGCGAGAATGTCCAAAGTTTCAGCGGGATTTCCAAAATGTTGAAAGGAACTCGAAACATGTCAACCTTGGTTTTGAGAATCTCTCCCGGAGTTTGAGAGATTTGGACGTGAAAGGGTACCAATCTTGTCGGGGATTGGGAACCCTTCACCAGAATGTCCAAAGTTTCAGCGGGATTTCCAAAATGTTGAAAGGAACTCGAAACCTGTCAACCTTGGTTTTGAGAATCTCTCCCGGAGTTTGAGAGATTTGGACGTGAAAGGGTACCAATCTTGTCGGGGATTGGGAACCCTTCGTGAGAATGTCCAAAGTTTCAGCGGGATTTCCAAAATGTTGAAAGGAACTCGAGCCATGTCAAGCTTGGTTTTGAGAATCTCTCCCGGAGTTTGAGAGATTTGGACGTGAAAGGGTACCAATCTTGTCGGGGATTGGGAACCCTTCACCAGAATGTCCAAAGTTTCAGCGGGATTTCCAAAATGTTGAAAGGAACTCGAAACCTGTCAACCTTGGTTTTGAGAATCTCTCCCGGAGTTTGAGAGATTTGGACGTGAAAGGGTACCAATCTTGTCGGGGATTGGGAACCCTTCGCGAGAATGTCCAAAGTTTCAGCGGGATTTCCAAAATGTTGAAAGGAACTCGAGCCATGTCAAGCTTGCTTTTGAGAATCTCTCCCGGAGTTTGAGAGATTTGGACGTGAAAGGGTACCAATCTTGTCGGGGATTGGGAACCCTTCACCAGAATGTCCAAAGTTTCAGCGGGATTTCCAAAATGTTGAAAGGAACTCGAAACCTGTCAACCTTGGTTTTGAGAATCTCTCCCGGAGTTTGAGAGATTTGGACGTGAAAGGGTACCAATCTTGTCGGGGATTGGGAACCCTTCGTGAGAATGTCCAAAGTTTCAGCGGGATTTCCAAAATGTTGAAAGGAACTCGAAACATGTCAACCTTGGTTTTGAGAATCTCTCCCGGAGTTTGAGAGATTTGGACGTGAAAGGGTACCAGTCCTCTCGGGGATTGGGAACCCTTCGCGAGAATGTCCAAAGTTTCAGGGGGATTTCCAAAATGTTGAAAGGAACTCGAAACATGTCAACCTTGGTTTTGAGAATCTCTCCCGGAGTTTGAGAGATTTGGACGTGAAAGGGTACCAGTCTTGTCGGCGATTGGGAACCCTTCGCCAGAATGTCCAAAGTTTCAGCGGGATTTCCAAAATGTTGAAAGGAACTCGAAATATGTCACCCTTGGTTTTGAGAATCTCTCCCGGAGTTTGAGAGATTTGGACGTGAAAGGGTACCAGTCTTGTCGGGGATTGGGAACCCTTCGCCAGAATATCCAAAGTTTCAGCGTGATTTCCAAAATGTTGAAAGGAACTCGAAACATGTCAACCTTGGTTTTGAGAATCTCTCCCGGAGTTTGAGAGATTTGGACGTGAAAGGGTACCAATCTTGTCGGGGATTGAGAACCCTTCGCGAGAATGTCCAAAGTTTCAGCGGGATTTCCCAAATGTTGAAAGGAACTCGAAACATGTCAACCTTGGTTTTGAGAATCTCTGCCGGAGTTTGAGAGATTTGGACTTGAAAGGGGACAAGTCTTGCCGGGGATGGGGAACCTTTCGCGAGAATGTCCAAAGTTTCAGCGGGATTTCCAAAATGTTGAAAGGAACTCGAAACATGTCAAGCTTGGTTTTGAGAATCTCTCCCGGAGTTTGAGAGATTTGGACGTGAAAGGGTACCAGTCTTGTCGGGGATTGGGAACCCTTCGCCAGAATGTCCAAAGTTTCAGCGGGATTTCCAAAATGTTGAAAGGAACTCGAAACATGTCACCCTTGGCTTTGAGAATCTCTCCCGGAGTTTGAGAGATTTGGACGTGAAAGGGTACCAGTCTTGTCGGGGATTGGGAACCCTTCGCGAGAATGTCCAAAGTTTCAGCGGGATTTCCAAAATGTTGAAAGGAACTCGAAACATGTCAACCTTGGTTTTGAGAACCTCTCCCGGAGTTTGAGAGATTTGGACGTGAAAGGGTACCAATCTTGTCGGGGATTGGGAACCCTTCGCCAGAATGTCCAAAGTTTCAGCGGGATTTCCAAAATGTTGAAATGAACTCGAAACATGTCAACCTTGGTTTTGAGAATCTCTCCCGGAGTTTGAGAGATTTGGACTTGAAAGGGTACCAGTCTTGCCGGGGATTGGGAACCCTTCGCGAGAATGTCCAAAGTTTCAGCGGGATTTCCAAAATGTTGAAAGGAACTCGAAACATGTCAAGCTTGGTTTTGAGAATCTCTCCCGGAGTTTGAGAGATTTGGACGTGAAAGGGTACCAATCTTGTCGGGGGTTGGGAACCATTCGCGACAATGTCCAAAGTTTCAGCGGGATTTCCAAAATGTTGAAAGGAATTCGAAACATGTCAACCTTGCTTTTGAGAATCTCTCCCGGAGTTTGAGAGATTTGGACGTGAAAGGGTACCAATCTTGTCGGGGATTGGGAACCCTTCGCGAGAATGTCCAAAGTTTCAGCGGGATTTCCAAAATGTTGAAAGGAACTCGAAACATGTCAACCTTGGTTTTGAGAATCTCTCCTGGAGTTTGAGAGATTGGGACGTGAAAGGGCACCAGTCTTGTCGGGGATTGGGAACCCTTCGCGAGAATGGACAAAGTTTCATCGGGATTTCCAAAATGTTGAAAGGAACTCGAAACATGTCAAGCTTGGTTTTGAGAATCTCTCCCGGAGTTTGAGAGATTTGGACGTGAAAGGGTACCAATCTTGTCGGGGATTGGGAACCCTTCGCGAGAATGTCCAAAGTTTCAGCGGGATTTCCAAAATGTTGAAAGGAACTCGAACCATGTCAACCTTGGTTTTGAGAATCTCTCCTGGAGTTTGAGAGATTTGGACTTGAAAGGGTACCAGTCTTGCCGGGGATTGGGAACCCTTCGCGAGAATGTCCAAAGTTTCAGCGGGATTTCCAAAATGTTGAAAGGAACTCGAAACATGTCAACCTTGGTTTTGAGAATCTCTCCCGGAGTTTGAGAGATTTGGACGTGAAAAGGTACCAGTCTTGTCGGGGATTGGGAACCCTTTGCGAGAATGTCCAAAGTTTCAGCGGGATTTCCAAAATGTTGAAAGGAACTCGAGCCATGTCAAGCTTGGTTTTGAGAATCTCTGCCGGAGTTTGAGAGATTTGGACGTGAAAGGGTACCAATCTTGTCGGGGATTGGGAACCCTTCGCGAGAATGTCCAAAGTTTCAGGGGGATTTCCAAAATGTTGAAAGGAACTGGAAACATGTCAACCTTGGTTTTGAGAATCTCTCCCGGAGTTTGAGAGATTTGGACTTGAAAGTGTTCCAGTCTTGCCGGGGTATGGGAACCCTTCACGAGAATGTCCAAAGTTTCAGCGGGATTTCCAAAATGTTGAAAGGAACTCGAAACATGTCAACCTTGCTTTTGAGAATCTCTCCTGGAGTTTGAGAGATTTGGACGTGAAAGGGCACCAGTCTTGTCGGGGATTGGGAACCCGTCGCGAGAATGTCCAAAGTTTCAGTGGGATTTCCAAAATGTTGAAAGGAACTCGAAACATGTCAACCTTGGTTTTGAGAATCTCTCCGGGAGTTTGAGAGATTTGGACGTGAAAGGGTACCAATCTTGTCGGGGATTGGGAACCCTTCGCCAGAATGTCCAAAGTTTCAGCGGGATTTCCAAAATGTTGAAAGGAACTCGAAACATGTCAGCCTTGGTTTTGAGAATCTGTCCCAGATTTTTAGAGATTTGGATGTGAAAGGGTACCAATCTTGTCGGGGATTGTAAGCCTTCGCGAGAATGTCCAAAGTTTCAGCGGGATTTCCAAAATGTTGAAAGGAATTCGAAACATGTCAACCTTGGTTTTGAGAATCTCTGCCGGAGTTTGAGAGATTTGAACTTGAAAGGGTACCAGTCTTGCCGGGGATTGGGAACCCTTCGCGAGAATGTCCAAAGTTTCAGCGGGATTTCCAAAATGTTGAAAGGAACTCGAAACATGTCAACCTTGGTTTTGAGAATCTCTCCTGGAGTTTGAGAGATTGGGACGTGAAAGGGCACCAGTCTTGTCGGGGATTGGGAACCCTTCGCGAGAATGGACAAAGTTTCATCGGGATTTCCAAAATGTTGAAAGGAACTCGAAACATGTCAAGCTTGGTTTTGAGAATCTCTCCCGGAGTTTGAGAGATTTGGACGTGAAAGGGTACCAATCTTGTCGGGGATTGGGAACCCTTCGCGAGAATGTCCAAAGTTTCAGCGGGATTTCCAAAATGTTGAAAGGAACTCGAACCATGTCAACCTTGGTTTTGAGAATCTCTCCTGGAGTTTGAGAGATTTGGACTTGAAAGGGTACCAGTCTTGCCGGGGATTGGGAACCCTTCGCGAGAATGTCCAAAGTTTCAGCGGGATTTCCAAAATGTTGAAAGGAACTCGAAACATGTCAACCTTGGTTTTGAGAATCTCTCCCGGAGTTTGAGAGATTTGGACGTGAAAGGGTACCAGTCTTGTCGGGGATTGGGAACCCTTTGCGAGAATGTCCAAAGTTTCAGCGGGATTTCCAAAATGTTGAAAGGAACTCGAGCCATGTCAAGCTTGGTTTTGAGAATCTCTGACGGAGTTTGAGAGATTTGGACGTGAAAGGGTACCAATCTTGTCGGGGATTGGGAACCCTTCGCGAGAATGTCCAAAGTTTCAGGGGGATTTCCAAAATGTTGAAAGGAACTCGAAACATGTCAACCTTGGTTTTGAGAATCTCTCCCGGAGTTTGAGAGATTTGGACGTGAAAGGGTACCAGTCCTCTCGGGGATTGGGAACCCTTCGCGAGAATGTCCAAAGTTTCAGCGGGATTTCCAAAATGTTGAAAGGAACTCGAAACATGTCAACCTTGGTTTTGAGAATCTCTCCCGGAGTTTGAGAGATTTGGACGTGAAAGGGTACCAGTCTTGTCGGCGATTGGGAACCCTTCGCCAGAATGTCCAAAGTTTCAGGGGGATTTCCAAAATGTTGAAAGGAACTCGAAACATGTCACCCTTGGTTTTGAGAATCTCTCCCGGAGTTTGAGAGATTTGGACGTGAAAGGGCACCAGTCTTGTCGGGGATTGGGAACCCTTCGCCAGAATATCCAAAGTTTCAGCGTGATTTCCAAAATGTTGAAAGGAACTCGAAACATGTCAACCTTGGTTTTGAGAATCTCTCCCGGAGTTTGAGAGATTTGGACGTGAAAGGGTACCAATCTTGTCGGGGATTGAGAACCCTTCGCGAGCATGTCCAAAGTTTCAGCGGGATTTCCCAAATGTTGAAAGGAACTCGAAACATGTCAACCTTGGTTTTGAGAATCTCTGCCGGAGTTTGAGAGATTTGGACTTGAAAGGGGACAAGTCTTGCCGGGGATGGGGAACCTTTCGCGAGAATGTCCAAAGTTTCAGCGGGATTTCCAAAATGTTGAAAGGAACTCGAAACATGTCAACCTTGGTTTTGAGAATCTCTCCCGGAGTTTGAGAGATTTGGACGTGAAAGGGTACCAGTCTTGTCGGGGATTGGGAACCCTTCGCCAGAATGTCCAAAGTTTCAGCGGGATTTCCAAAATGTTGAAAGGAACTCGAAACATGTCACCCTTGGCTTTGAGAATCTCTCCCGGAGTTTGAGAGATTTGGACGTGAAAGGGTACCAGTCTTGTCGGGGATTGGGAACCCTTCGCGAGAATGTCCAAAGTTTCAGCGGGATTTCCAAAATGTTGAAAGGAACTCGAAACATGTCAACCTTGGTTTTGAGAACCTCTCCCGGAGTTTGAGAGATTTGGACGTGAAAGGGTACCAATCTTGTCGGGGATTGGGAACCCTTCGCCAGAATGTCCAAAGTTTCAGCGGGATTTCCAAAATGTTGAAATGAACTCGAAACATGTCAACCTTGGTTTTGAGAATCTCTCCCGGAGTTTGAGAGATTTGGACTTGAAAGGGTACCAATCTTGCCGGGGATTGGGAACCCTTCGCGAGAATGTCCAAAGTTTCAGCGTGATTTCCAAAATGTTGAAAGGAACTCGAAACATGTCAAGCTTGGTTTTGAGAATCTCTCCCGGAGTTTGAGAGATTTGGACGTGAAAGGGTACCAATCTTGTCGGGGGTTGGGAACCATTCGCGACAATGTCCAAAGTTTCAGCGGGATTTCCAAAATGTTGAAAGGAATTCGAAACATGTCAACCTTGGTTTTGAGAATCTCTCCCGGAGTTTGAGAGATTTGGACGTGAAAGGGTACCAATCTTGTCGGGGATTGGGAACCCTTCGCGAGAATGTCCAAAGTTTCAGCGGGATTTCCAAAATGTTGAAAGGAACTCGAAACATGTCAACCTTGGTTTTGAGAATCTCTCCCGGAGTTTGAGAGATTTGGACGTGAAAGGGTACCAATCTTGTCGGGGATTGGGAACCCTTCGCGAGAATGTCCATAGTTTCAGGGGGATTTCCAAAATGTTGAAAGGAACTCGAAACATGTCAACCTTGGTTTTGAGAATCTCTGCCGGAGTTTGAGAGATTTGAACTTGAAAGGGTACCAGTCTTGCCGGGGATTGGGAACCCTTCGCGAGAATGTCCAAAGTTTCAGCGGGATTTCCAAAATGTTGAAAGGAACTCGAAACATGTCAACCTTGGTTTTGAGAATCTCTCCTGGAGTTTGAGAGATTGGGACGTGAAAGGGCACCAGTCTTGTCGGGGATTGGGAACCCTTCGCGAGAATGGACAAAGTTTCATCGGGATTTCCAAAATGTTGAAAGGAACTCGAAACATGTCAAGCTTGGTTTTGAGAATCTCTCCCGGAGTTTGAGAGATTTGGACGTGAAAGGGTACCAATCTTGTCGGGGATTGGGAACCCTTCGCGAGAATGTCCAAAGTTTCAGCGGGATTTCCAAAATGTTGAAAGGAACTCGAACCATGTCAACCTTGGTTTTGAGAATCTCTCCTGGAGTTTGAGAGATTTGGACTTGAAAGGGTACCAGTCTTGCCGGGGATTGGGAACCCTTCGCGAGAATGTCCAAAGTTTCAGCGGGATTTCCAAAATGTTGAAAGGAACTCGAAACATGTCAACCTTGGTTTTGAGAATCTCTCCCGGAGTTTGAGAGATTTGGACGTGAAAGGGTACCAGTCTTGTCGGGGATTGGGAACCCTTTGCGAGAATGTCCAAAGTTTCAGCGGGATTTCCAAAATGTTGAAAGGAACTCGAGCCATGTCAAGCTTGGTTTTGAGAATCTCTGCCGGAGTTTGAGAGATTTGGACGTGAAAGGGTACCAATCTTGTCGGGGATTGGGAACCCTTCGCGAGAATGTCCAAAGTTTCAGGGGGATTTCCAAAATGTTGAAAGGAACTCGAAACATGTCAACCTTGGTTTTGAGAATCTCTCCCGGAGTTTGAGAGATTTGGACTTGAAAGGGTACCAGTCTTGCCGGGGATTGGGAACCCTTCACGAGAATGTCCAAAGTTTCAGCGGGATTTCCAAAATGTTGAAAGGAACTCGAAACATGTCAACCTTGCTTTTGAGAATCTCTCCTGGAGTTTGAGAGATTTGGACGTGAAAGGGCACCAGTCTTGTCGGGGATTGGGAACCCGTCGCGAGAATGTCCAAAGTTTCAGTGGGATTTCCAAAATGTTGAAAGGAACTCGAAACATGTCAACCTTGGTTTTGAGAATCTCTCCCGGAGTTTGAGAGATTTGGACGTGAAAGGGTACCAATCTTGTCGGGGATTGGGAACCCTTCGCCAGAATGTCCAAAGTTTCAGCGGGATTTCCAAAATGTTGAAAGGAACTCGAAACATGTCAGCCTTGGTTTTGAGAATCTGTCCCAGATTTTTAGAGATTTGGATGTGAAAGGGTACCAATCTTGTCGGGGATTGTAAGCCTTCGCGAGAATGTCCAAAGTTTCAGCGGGATTTCCAGAATGTTGAAAGGAATTCGAAACATGTCAAGCTTGGTTTTGAGAATCTCTCCCGGAGTTTGAGAGATTTGGACGTGAAAGGGCACCAGTCTTGTCGGGGATTGGGAACCCTTCGCGAGAATGTCCAAAGTTTCAGCGGGATTTCCAAAATGTTGAAAGGAACTCGAAACATGTCAACCTTGGTTTTGAGAATCTCTCCCGGAGTTTGAGAGATTTGGACGTGAAAGGGTACCAATCTTGTCGGGGATTGGGAACCCTTCGCGAGAATGTCCATAGTTTCAGGGGGATTTCCAAAATGTTGAAAGGAACTCGAAACATGTCAACCTTGGTTTTGAGAATCTCTCCCGGAGTTTGAGAGATTTGAACTTGAAAGGGTACCAGTCTTGCCGGGGATTGGGAACCCTTCGCGAGAATGTCCAAAGTTTCAGCGGGATTTCCAAAATGTTGAAAGGAACTCGAAACATGTCAACCTTGGTTTTGAGAATCTCTCCTGGAGTTTGAGAGATTGGGACGTGAAAGGGCACCAGTCTTGTCGGGGATTGGGAACCCTTCGCGAGAATGGACAAAGTTTCATCGGGATTTCCAAAATGTTGAAAGGAACTCGAAACATGTCAACCTTGGTTTTGAGAATCTCTCCCGGAGTTTGAGAGATTTGGACGTGAAAGGGTACCAATCTTGTCGGGGACTGGGAACCCTTCGCCAGAATGTCCAAAGTTTCAGCGGGATTTCCAAAATGTTGAAAGGAACTCGAAACATGTCAGCCTTGGTTTTGAGAATCTCTCCCGGAGTTTGAGTGATTTGGACTTGAAAGCGTACCAATCTTGTTGGGGAATGGGAACCCTTCGCGAGAATGTCCAAAGTTTCAGGGGGATTTCCAAAATGTTGAAAGGAACTCGAAACATGTCAGCCTTGGTTTTGAGAATCTCTCCCGGAGTTTGAGAGATTTGGACGTGAAAGGGTACCAATCTTGTCGGGGATTTGGAACCCTTCGCGAGAATGTCCAAAGTTTCAGGGGGATTTCCAAAATGTTGAAAGGAACTCGAAACATGTCAAGTTTGGTTTTGAGAATCTCTCCCGGAGTTTGAGAGATTTGGACGTGAAAGGGTACCAATCTTGTCGGGGATTGGGAACCCTTCGCGAGAATGTCCAAAGTTTCAGCGGGATTTCCAAAATGTTGAAAGGAACTCGAAACATGTCAACCTTGGTTTTGAGAATCTCTGCCGGAGTTTGAGAGATTTGGACGTGAAAGGGTACCAATCTTGTCGGGGATTGGGAACCCTTCGCGAGAATGTCCAAAGTTTCAGCGGGATTTCCAAAATGTTGAAAGGAACTCGAAACATGTCACCCTTGGTTTTGAGAATCTCTCCCGGAGTTTGAGAGATTTGGACATGAAAGGGTACCAATCTTGTCGGGGATTGGGAACCCTTTGCGAGAATGTCCAAAGTTTCAGCGGGATTTCCAAAATGTTGAAAGGAACTCGAAACATGTCAGCCTTGGTTTTGAGAATCTCTGCCGGAGTTTGAGAGATTTGGACGTGAAAGGGTACCAATCTTCTCGGGGATTGGGAACCCTTCGCGACAATGTCCAAAGTTTCAGCGGGATTTCCAAAATGTTGAAAGGAACTCGAAACATGTCAACTTTGGTTTTGAGAATCTCTCCCGGAGTTTGAGAGATTTGGACGTGAAAGGGTACCAATCTTGTCGGGGATTGGGAACCCTTTGCGAGAATGTCCAAAGTTTCAGCGGGATTTCCAAAATGTTGAAAGGAACTCGAAACATGTCAAGCTTGGTTTTGAGAATCTCTGCCGGAGTTTGAGAGATTTGGACGTGAAAGGGTACCAATCTTGTCGGGGATTGGGAACCCTTCGCGAGAATGTCCCAAGTTTCAGCGGGATTTCCAAAATGTTGAAAGGAACTCGAAACATGTCAACCTTGGTTTTGAGAATCTCTCCCGGAGTTTGAGAGATTGGGACGTGAAAGGGCACCAGTCTTGTCGGGGATTGGGAACCCGTCGCGAGAATGTCCAAAGTTTCAGCGGGATTTCCAAAATGTTGAAAGGAACTCGAAAGATGTCAACCTTGGTTTTGAGAATCTCTCCCGGACTTTGAGAGATTTGCACGTGAAAGGGTACCAATCTTGTCGGGGATTGGGAACCCTTCGCCAGAATGTCCAAAGTTTCAGCGGGATTTCCAAAATGTTGAAAGGAACTCGAAACATGTCAGCCTTGGTTTTGAGAATCTGTCCCAGAGTTTTAGAGATTTGGATGTGAAAGGGTACCAATCTTGTCGGGGATTGTAAGCCTTCGCGAGAATGTCCAAAGTTTCAGCGTGATTTCCAAAATGTTGAAAGGAATTCGAAACATGTCAAGCTTGGTTTTGAGAATCTCTCCCGGAGTTTGAGAGATTTGGACGTGAAAGGGCACCAGTCTTGTCGGGGATTGGGAACCCTTCGCGAGAATGTCCAAAGTTTCAGCGGGATTTCCAAAATGTTGAAAGGAACTCGAAACATGTCAGCCTTGGTTTTGAGAATCTCTCCCGGAGTTTGAGAGATTTGGACGTGAAAGGGTACCAATCTTGTCGGGGATTGGGAACCCTTCGCGAGAATGTCCAAAGTTTCAGCGGGATTTCCAAAATGTTGAAAGGAACTCGAAACATGTCAACCTTGGTTTTGAGAATCTCTCCCGGAGTTTGAGAGATTTGGACGTGAAAGGGTACCAATCTTGTCGGGGATTGGGAACCCTTCGCGAGAATGTCCAAAGTTTCAGCGGGATTTCCAAAATGTTGAAAGGAACTCGAAACATGTCAACCTTGGTTTTGAGAATCTCTGCCGGAGTTTGAGAGATTTGGACGTGAAAGGGTACCAATCTTCTCGGGGATTGGGAACCATTCGCGACAATGTCCAAAGTTTCAGCGGGATTTCCAAAATGTTGAAAGGAATTCGAAACATGTCAACCTTGCTTTTGAGAATCTCTCCCGGACTTTGAGAGATTTGGACGTGAAAGGGCACCAGTCCTGTCGGGGATTGGGAACCCTTTGCGAGAATGTCCAAAGTTTCAGCGGGATTTCCAAAATGTTGAAAGGAACTCGAAACATGTCAACCTTGGTTTTGAGAATCTCTCCCGGACTTTGAGAGATTTGGACGTGAAAGGGTACCAATCTTGTCGGGGATTGGGAACCCTTCGCCAGAATGTCCACAGTTTCAGCGGGATTTCCAAAATGTTGAAAGGAACTCGAAACATGTCAGCCTTGGTTTTGAGAATCTCTCCCGGAGTTTGAGAGATTTGGACATGAAAGGGTACCAATCTTGTCGGGGATTGGGAACCCTTTGCGAGAATGTCCAAAGTTTCAGCGGGATTTCCAAAATGTTGAAAGGAACTCGAAACATGTCAACCTTGGTTTTGAGAATCTCTGCCGGAGTTTGAGAGATTTGGACGTGAAAGGGTACCAATCTTGTCGGGGATTGGGAACCCTTCGCGAGAATGTCCAAAGTTTCAGCGGGATTTCCAAAATGTTGAAAGGAACTCGAAACATGTCAAGCTTGGTTTTGAGAATCTCTCCCGGAGTTTGAGAGATTTGGACGTGAAAGGGTACCAATCTTGTCGGGGATTGGGAACCCTTCGCGAGAATGTCCAAAGTTTCAGCGGGATTTCCAAAATGTTGAAAGGAACTCGAAACATGTCAACCTTGGTTTTGAGAATCTCTCCCGGAGTTTGAGAGATTTGGACGTGAAAGGGTACCAATCTTGTCGGGGATTGGAACCCTTCGCGAGAATGTCCAAAGTTTCAGCGGGATTTCCAAAATGTTGAAAGGAACTCGAAACATGTCAACCTTGGTTTTGAGAATCTCTCCCGGAGTTTGAGAGATTTGGACGTGAAAGGGTACCAATCTTGTCGGGGATTGGGAACCCTTCGCGAGAATGTCCAAAGTTACAGCAGGATTTCCAAAATGTTGAAAGGAATTCGAAACATGTCAAGCTTGGTTTTGAGAATCTCTCCCGGAGTTTGAGAGATTTGGACGTGAAAGGGTACCAATCTTGTCGGGGATTGGGAACCCTTCGCGAGAATGTCCAAAGTTTCAGCGGGATTTCCAAAATGTTGAAAGGAACTCGAAACATGTCAACCTTGGTTTTGAGAATCTCTGCCGGAGTTTGAGAGATTTGGACGTGAAAGGGTACCAATCTTGTCGGGGATTGGGAACCCTTCGCGAGAATGTCCAAAGTTTCAGGGGGATTTCCAAAATGTTGAAAGGAACTCGAAACCTGTCAACCTTGGTTTTGAGAATCTCTCCCGGAGTTTGAGAGATTTGGACGTGAAAGGGTACCAATCTTGTCGGGGATTGGGAACCCTTCGCGAGAATGTCCAAAGTTTCAGCGGGATTTCCAAAATGTTGAAAGGAACTCGAAACATGTCAAGCTTGGTTTTGAGAATCTCTGCTGGAGTTTGAGAGATTTGGACGTGAAAGGGTACCAATCTTGTCGGGGATTGGGAACCCTTCGCGAGAATGTCCAAAGTTTCAGCGGGATTTCCAAAATGTTGAAAGGAACTCGAAACATGTCAACCTTGGTTTTGAGAATCTCTCCCGGAGTTTGAGAGATTTGGACGTGAAAGGGTACCAATCTTGTCGGGGATTGGGAACCCTTCGCCAGAATGTCCAAAGTTTCAGCGGGATTTCCAAAATGTTGAAAGGAACTCGAAACATGTCAACCTTGGTTTTGAGAATCTCTCCCGGACTTTGAGAGATTTGGACGTGAAAGGGTACCAATCTTGTCGGGGATTGGGAACCCTTCGCCAGAATGTCCAAAGTTTCAGCGGGATTTCCAAAATGTTGAAAGGAACTCGAAACATGTCAGCCTTGGTTTTGAGAATCTCTCCCAGAGTTTGAGTGATTTGGACTTGAAAGCGTACCAATCTTGTCAGGGATTGGGAACCCTTCGCGAGAATGTCCAAAGTTTCAGGGGGATTTCCAAAATGTTGAAAGGAACTCGAAACATGTCAGCCTTGGTTTTGAGAATCTCTCCCGGAGTTTGAGAGATTTGGACGTGAAAGGGTACCAATCTTGTCAGGGATTGGGAACCCTTCGCGAGAATGTCCAAAGTTTCAGCGGGATTTCCAAAATGTTGAAAGGAACTCGAAACATGTCAACTTTGGTTTTGAGAATCTCACCCGGAGTTTGAGAGATTTGGACGTGAAAGGGTACCAATCTTGTCGGGGATTGGGAACCCTTTGCGAGAATGTCCAAAGTTTCAGCGGGATTTCCAAAATGTTGAAAGGAACTCGAAACATGTCAACCTTGGTTTTGAGAATCTCTGCCGGAGTTTGAGAGATTTGGACTTGAAAGGGTACCAGTCTTGCCGGGGATTGGGAACCCTTCGCGAGAATGTCCCAAGTTTCAGCGGGATTTCCAAAATGTTGAAAGGAACACGAACCATGTCAACCTTGGTTTTGAGAATCTCTCCTGGAGTTTGAGAGATTGGGACGTGAAAGGGCACCAGTCTTGTCGGGGATTGGGAACCCTTCGCGAGAATGTCCAAAGTTTCAGCGGGATTTCCAAAATGTTGAAAGGAACTCGAAACATGTCAACCTTGGTTTTGAGAATCTCTGCCGGACTTTGAGAGATTTGGACGTGAAAGGGTACCAATCTTCTCGGGGATTGGGAACCCTTCGCGACAATGTCCAAAGTTTCAGCGGGATTTCCAAAATGTTGAAAGGAATTCGAAACATGTCAGCCTTGGTTTTGAGAATCTCTCCCGGAGTTTGAGAGATTTGGACGTGAAAGGGTACCAATCTTGTCGGGGATTGGGAACCCTTCGCGAGAATGTCCAAAGTTTCAGCGGGATTTCCAAAATGTTGAAAGGAACTCGAAACATGTCAACCTTGGTTTTGAGAATCTCTGCCGGAGTTTGAGAGATTTGGACGTGAAAGGGTACCAATCTTGTCGGGGATTGGGAACCCTTCGCGAGAATGTCCAAAGTTTCAGCGGGATTTCCAAAATGTTGAAAGGAACTCGAAACATGTCAAGCTTGGTTTTGAGAATCTCTCCCGGAGTTTGAGAGATTTGGACGTGAAAGGGTACCAATCTTGTCGGGGATTGGGAACCCTTCGCGAGAATGTCCAAAGTTTCAGCGGGATTTCCAAAATGTTGAAAGGAATTCGAAACATGTCAAGCTTGGTTTTGAGAATCTCTGCTGGAGTTTGAGAGATTTGGACGTGAAAGGGTACCAATCTTGTCGGGGATTGGGAACCCTTTGCGAGAATGTCCAAAGTTGCAGCGGGATTTCCAAAATGTTGAAAGGAACTCGAAACATGTCAACTTTGGTTTTGAGAATCTCTCCCGGAGTTTGAGAGATTTGGACGTGAAAGGGTACCAATCTTGTCGGGGATTGGGAACCCTTCGCGAGAATGTCCATAGTTTCAGGGGGATTTCCAAAATGTTGAAAGGAACTCGAAACATGTCAACCTTGGTTTTGAGAATCTCTCCCGGAGTTTGAGAGATTTGGACTTGAAAGGGTACCAGTCTTGCCGGGGATTGGGAACCCTTCGCGAGAATGTCCAAAGTTTCAGCGGGATTTCCAAAATGTTGAAAGGAACTCGAAACATGTCAACCTTGGTTTTGAGAATCTCTCCTGGAGTTTGAGAGATTGGGACGTGAAAGGGCACCAGTCTTGTCGGGGATTGGGAACCCTTCGCGAGAATGTCCAAAGTTTCAGCGGGATTTCCAAAATGTTGAAAGGAACTCGAAACATGTCAAGCTTGGTTTTGAGAATCTCTCCCGGACTTTGAGAGATTTGGACGTGAAAGGGTACCAATCTTGTCGGGGATTGGGAACCCTTTTGCCAGAATGTCCAAAGTTTCAGCGGGATTTCCAAAATGTTGAAAGGAACTCGAAACATGTCAGCCTTGGTTTTGAGAATCTCTCCCGGAGTTTGAGTGATTTGGACTTGAAAGCGTACCAATCTTGTCGGGGATTGGGAACCCTTCGTGGGAATGTCCAAAGTTTCAGCGGGATTTCCAAAATGTTGAAAGGAACTCGAAACATGTCAAGTTTGGTTTTGAGAATCTCTCCCGGAGTTTGAGAGATTTGGACGTGAAAGGGTACCAACCTTGTCGGGGATTGGGAACCCTTTGCGAGAATGTCCAAAGTTTCAGCGGGATTTCCAAAATGTTGAAAGGAACTCGAAACATGTCAACCTTGGTTTTGAGAATCTCTGCCGGAGTTTGAGAGATTTGGACGTGAAAGGGTACCAATCTTGCCGGGGATTGGGAACCCTTCGCGAGAATGTCCCAAGTTTCAGCGGGATTTCCAAAATGTTGAAAGGAACTCGAACCATGTCAACCTTGCTTTTGAGAATCTCTCCTGGAGTTTGAGAGATTGGGACGTGAAAGGGCACCAGTCTTGTCGGGGATTGGGAACCCTTCGCGAGAATGGACAAAGTTTCATCGGGATTTCCAAAATGTTGAAAGGAACTCGAAACATGTCAACCTTGGTTTTGAGAATCTCTCCCGGAGTTTGAGAGATTTGGACGTGAATGGGTACCAATCTTGTCGGGGATTGGGAACCCTTCGCCAGAATGTCCAAAGTTTCAGCGGGATTTCCAAAATGTTGAAAGGAACTCGAAACATGTCAACCTTGGTTTTGAGAATCTCTCCCGGACTTTGAGAGATTTGGACGTGAAAGGGTACCAATCTTGTCGGGGATTGGGAACCCTTCGCCAGAATGTCCAAAGTTTCAGGGGGATTTCCAAAATGTTGAAAGGAACTCGAAACATGTCAACCTTGGTTTTGAGAATCTCTCCCGGACTTTGAGAGCTTTGGACGTGAAAGGGTACAAATCTTGTCGGGGATTGGGAACCCTTTGCGAGAATGTCCAAAGTTGCAGCGGGATTTCCAAAATGTTGAAAGGAACTCGAAACATGTCAACTTTGGTTTTGAGAATCTCTCCCGGAGTTTGAGAGATTTGGACGTGAAAGGGTACCAATCTTGTCGGGGATTGGGAACCCTTCGCGAGAATGTCCATAGTTTCAGGGGGATTTCCAAAATGTTGAAAGGAACTCGAAACATGTCAACCTTGGTTTTGAGAATCTCTCCCGGAGTTTGAGAGATTTGGACTTGAAAGGGTACCAGTCTTGCCGGGGATTGGGAACCCTTCGCGAGAATGTCCAAAGTTTCAGCGGGATTTCCAAAATGTTGAAAGGAACTCGAAACATGTCAACCTTGGTTTTGAGAATCTCTCCTGGAGTTTGAGAGATTGGGACGTGAAAGGGCACCAGTCTTGTCGGGGATTGGGAACCCTTCGCGAGAATGTCCAAAGTTTCATCGGGATTTCCAAAATGTTGAAAGGAACTCGAAACATGTCAAGCTTGGTTTTGAGAATCTCTCCCGGACTTTGAGAGATTTGGACGTGAAAGGGTACCAATCTTGTCGGGGATTGGGAACCCTTTTGCCAGAATGTCCAAAGTTTCAGCGGGATTTCCAAAATGTTGAAAGGAACTCGAAACATGTCAGCCTTGGTTTTGAGAATCTCTCCCGGAGTTTGAGTGATTTGGACTTGAAAGCGTACCAATCTTGTCGGGGATTGGGAACCCTTCGTGGGAATGTCCAAAGTTTCAGCGGGATTTCCAAAATGTTGAAAGGAACTCGAAACATGTCAAGTTTGGTTTTGAGAATCTCTCCCGGAGTTTGAGAGATTTGGACGTGAAAGGGTACCAACCTTGTCGGGGATTGGGAACCCTTCGCGAGAATGTCCAAAGTTTCAGCGGGATTTCCAAAATGTTGAAAGGAACTCGAAACATGTCAACCTTGCTTTTGAGAATCTCTCCCGGACTTTGAGAGATTTGGACGTGAAAGGGTACCAATCTTGCCGGGGATTGGGAACCCTTCGCGAGAATGTCCCAAGTTTCAGCGGGATTTCCAAAATGTTGAAAGGAACTCGAAACATGTCAACCTTGCTTTTGAGAATCTCTCCTGGAGTTTGAGAGATTGGGACGTGAAAGGGCACCAGTCTTGTCGGGGATTGGGAACCCTTCGCGAGAATGGACAAAGTTTCAGCGGGATTTCCAAAATGTTGAAAGGAACTCGAAACATGTCAACCTTGGTTTTGAGAATCTCTCCCGGAGTTTGAGAGATTTGGACGTGAATGGGTACCAATCTTGTCGGGGATTGGGAACCCTTCGCGAGAATGTCCAAAGTTTCAGCGGGATTTCCAAAATGTTGAAAGGAACTCGAAACATGTCAACCTTGGTTTTGAGAATCTCTCCCGGACTTTGAGAGATTTGGACGTGAAAGGGTACCAATCTTGTCGGGGATTGGGAACCCTTCGCCAGAATGTCCAAAGTTTCAGCGGGATTTCCAAAATGTTGAAAGGAACTTGAAACATGTCAGCCTTGGTTTTGAGAATCTCTCCCGGAGTTTGAGTGATTTGGACTTGAAAGCGTACCAATCTTGTCGGGGAATGGGAACCCTTCGCGAGAATGTCCAAAGTTTCAGGGGGATTTCCAAAATGTTGAAAGGAACTCGAAACATGTCAGCCTTGGTTTTGAGAATCTCTCCCGGAGTTTGAGAGATTTGGACGTGAAAGGGTACCAATCTTGTCAGGGATTGGGAACCCTTCGCGAGAATGTCCAAAGTTTCAGCGGGATTTCCAAAATGTTGAAAGGAACTCGAAACATGTCAACTTTGGTTTTGAGAATCTCTCCCGGAGTTTGAGAGATTTGGACGTGAAAGGGTACCAATCTTGTCGGGGATTGGGAACCCTTCGCGAGAATGTCCAAAGTTTCAGCGGGATTTCCAAAATGTTGAAAGGAACTCGAAACATGTCAACCTTGGTTTTGAGAATCTCTGCCGGAGTTTGAGAGATTTGGACTTGAAAGGGTACCAGTCTTGCCGGGGATTGGGAACCCTTCGCGAGAATGTCCCAAGTTTCAGCGGGATTTCCAAAATGTTGAAAGGAACGCGAACCATGTCAACCTTGGTATTGAGAATCTCTGCCGGAGTTTGAGAGATTGGGACGTGAAAGGGCACCAGTCTTGTCGGGGATTGGGAACCCTTCGCGAGAATGTCCAAAGTTTCAGCGGGATTTCCAAAATGTTGAAAGGAACTCGAAACATGTCAACCTTGGTTTTGAGAATCTCTGCCGGAGTTTGAGAGATTTGGACGTGAAAGGGTACCAATCTTCTCGGGGATTGGGAACCCTTCGCGACAATGTCCAAAGTTTCAGCGGGATTTCCAAAATGTTGAAAGGAATTCGAAACATGTCAGCCTTGGTTTTGAGAATCTCTCCCGGAGTTTGAGAGATTTGGACGTGAATGGGTACCAATCTTGTCGGGGATTGGGAACCCTTCGCCAGAATGTCCAAAGTTTCAGCGGGATTTCCAAAATGTTGAAAGGAACTCGAAACATGTCAACCTTGGTTTTGAGAATCTCTCCCGGACTTTGAGAGATTTGGACGTGAAAGGGTACCAGTCTTGTCGGGGATTGGGAACCCTTCGCCAGAATGTCCAAAGTTTCAGCGGGATTTCCAAAATGTTGAAAGGAACTTGAAACATGTCAGCCTTGGTTTTGAGAATCTCTCCCGGAGTTTGAGTGATTTGGACTTGAAAGCGTACCAATCTTGTCGGGGAATGGGAACCCTTCGCGAGAATGTCCAAAGTTTCAGCGGGATTTCCAAAATGTTGAAAGGAACTCGAAACATGTCAGCCTTGGTTTTGAGAATCTCTCCCGGAGTTTGAGAGTTTTGGACGTGAAAGGGTACCAATCTTGTCGGGGATCGGGAACCCTTCGCGAGAATGTCCAAAGTTTCAGCGGGATTTCCAAAATGTTGAAAGGAACTCAACACATGTCAACCTTGGTTTTGAGAATCTCTCCCGGAGTTTGAGAGATTTGGACGTGAAAGGGTACCAATCTTGTCGGGGATTGGGAACCCTTCGCGAGAATGTCCAAAGTTTCAGCGGGATTTCCAAAATGTTGAAAGGAACTCGAAACATGTCAAGCTTGGTTTTGAGAATCTCTCCCGGAGTTTGAGAGATTTGGACGTGAAAGGGTACCAATCTTGTCGGGGATTTGGAACCCTTCGCGAGAATGTCCAAAGTTTCAGCGGGATTTCCAAAATGTTGAAAGGAACTGGAACCATGTCAACCTTGGTTTTGAGAATCTCTCCCGGAGTTTGAGAGATTTGGACGTGAAAGGGTACCAATCTTGTCGGGGATTGGGAACCCTTCGCGAGAATGTCCAAAGTTTCAGCGGGATTTCCAAAATGTTGAAAGGAACTCGAACCATGTCAACCTTGGTTTTGAGAATCTCTCCCGGAGTTTGAGAGCTTTGGACGTGAAAGGGTACCAATCTTGTCGGGGATTGGGAACCCTTTGCGAGAATGTCCAAAGTTGCAGCGGGATTTCCAAAATGTTGAAAGGAACTCGAACCGTTTCAACCTTGGTTTTGAGAATCTCTCCCGGAGTTTGAGGGATTTGGACGTGAAAGGGTACCAATCTTGTCGGGGATTGGGAACCCTTCGCGAGAATGTCCAAAGTTTCAGCGGGATTTCCAAAATGTTGAAAGGAACTCGAAACATGTCAACCTTGGTTTTGAGAATCTCTCCCGGAGTTTGAGAGATTTGGACGTGAAAGGGTACCAATCTTGTCGGGGATAGGGAACCCTTCGCGAGAATGTCCAAAGTTTCAGCGGGATTTCCAAAATGTTGAAAGGAACTCGAAACATGTCAACCTTGGTTTTGAGAATCTCTCCTGGAGTTTGAGAGATTGGGACGTGAAAGGGTACCAATCTTGTCGGGGATTGGGAACCCTTCGCCAGAATGTCCAAAGTTTCAGCGGGATTTCCAAAATGTTGAAAGGAACTCGAAACATGTCAACCTTGGTTTTGAGAATCTCTCCCGGAGTTTGAGAGATTTGGACGTGAAAGGGTACCAATCTTGTCGGGGATTGGGAACCCTTCGCGAGAATGTCCAAAGTTTCAGCGGGATTTCCAAAATGTTGAAAGGAACTCGAAACATGTCAACCTTGGTTTTGAGAATCTCTCCCGGAGTTTGAGAGATTTGGACGTGAAAGGGTACCAATCTTGTCGGGGATTGGGAACCCTTCGCGAGAATGTCCAAAGTTTCAGCGGGATTTCCAAAATGTTGAAAGGAACTCGAAACATGTCAACCTTGGTTTTGAGAATCTCTCCCGGAGTTTGAGAGATTTGGACGTGAAAGGGTACCAATCTTGTCGGGGATTGGGAACCCTTCGCGAGAATGTCCAAAGTTTCAGTGGGATTTCCAAAATGTTGAAAGGAACTCTAAACATGTCAACCTTGGTTTTGAGAATCTCTCCCGGACTTTGAGAGATTTGGACGTGAAAGTGTACCAATCTTGTCGGGGATTGGGAACCCTTCGCGAGAATGTCCAAAGTTTCAGCGGGATTTCCAAAATGTTGCATGAACTCGAAACATGTCAACCTTGGTTTTGAGAATCTTAGCCGGAGTTTGAGAGATTTGGACGTGAAAGGGTACCAATCTTGTCGGGGATTGGGAACCCTTCGCAAGAATGTCCAAAGTTTCAGCGGGATTTCCAAAATATTAAAAGGAACTCGAAACATGTCAACCTTGGTTTTGAGAATGTCTCCCGGAGTTTGAGAGATTTGGACGTGAAAGGGTACCAATCTTGTCGGGGATTGGGAACCCTTCGCGAGAATGTCCAAAGTTTCAGCGGGATTTCCAAAATGTTGAAAGGAACTCGAAACATGTCAACCTTGGTTTTGAGAATCTCTCCCGGAGTTTGAGAGATTTGGACGTGAAAGGGTACCAATCTTGTCGGGGATTGGGAACCCTTCGCGAGAATGTCCAAAGTTTCAGCGGGATTTCCAAAATGTTGAAAGGATCTCGAAACATATCAACCTTGGTTTTGAGAATCTCTCCCGGAGTTTGAGAGATTTGGACGTGAAAGGGTACCAATCTTTTCGGGGATCTAGAACCCTCCCCCAGAATGTCCAAAGTTTCAGCGGGATTTCCAAAATGTTGAAAGGAACTCGAAACATGTCAACCTTGGTTTTGAGAATCTCTCCCGGACTTTGAGAGATTTTGACGTGAAAGGGTACCAATCTTGTCGGGGATTGGGAACCCTTCGCGAAAATGTCCAAAGTTTCAGCGGGATTTCCAAACTGTTGAAAGGAACTCGAAACATGTCAACCTTGGTTTTGAGAATCTCTCCCGGACTTTGAGAGATTTGGACGTGAAAGGGTACCAATCTTGTCGGGGATTGGGAACCCTTCGCGAGAATGTCCAAAGTTTCAGCGGGATTTCCAAAATGTTGCATGAACTCGAAACATGTCAACCTTGGTTTTGAGAATCTTAGCCGGAGTTTGAGAGATTTGGACGTGAAAGGGTACCAATCTTGTCGGGGATTGGGAACCCTTCGCGAGAATGTCCAAAGTTTCAGCGGGATTTCCAAAATGTTGAAAGGAACTTGAAACATGTCAACCTTGGTTTTGAGAATCTCTCCCGGAGTTTGAGAGATTTGGACGTGAAAGGGTACCAATCTTGTCGGGGATTGGGAACCCTTCGCCAGAATGTCCAAAGTTTCAGCGGGATTTCCAAAATGTTGAGAGGAACTCGAAACATGTCAACCTTGGTTTTGAGAATCTCTCCCGGACTTTGAGAGATTTGGACGTGAAAGGGTACCAATCTTGTCGGGGATTGGGAACCCTTCGCGAGAATGTCCAAAGTTTCAGCGGGATTTCCAAAATGTTGAAAGGAACTCTAAACATGTCAACCTTGGTTTTGAGAATCTCTCCCGGACTTTGAGAGATTTGGACGTGAAAGGGTACCAGTCTTGTCGGGGATTGGGAACCCTTCGCGAGAATGTCCAAAGTTTCAGCGGGATTTCCAAAATGTTGAAAGGAACTCGAAACATGTCAACCTTGGTTTTGAGAATCTCTCCTGGAGTTTGAGAGATTTGGACGTGAAAGGGTACCAATCTTGTCGGGGATTGGGAACCCTTCGCGAGAATGTCCAAAGTTTCAGCGGGATTTCCAAAATGTTGAAAGGAACTCGAAACATGTCAACCTTGGTTTTGAGAATCTCTCCCGGACTTTGAGAGATTTGGACGTGAAAGGGTACCAATCTTGTCGGGGATTGGGAACCCTTCGCGAGAATGTCCAAAGTTTCAGCGGGATTTCCAAAATGTTGAAAGGAACTCGAAACATGTCAACCTTGGTTTTGAGAATCTCTCCCGGAGTTTGAGAGATTTGGACGTGAAAGGGTACCAATCTTGTCGGGGATTGGGAACCCTTCGCGAGAATGTCCAAAGTTTCAGCGGGATTTCCAAAATGTTGAAAGGAACTCGAAACATGTCAACCTTGGTTTTGAGAATCTCTCCCGGACTTTGAGAGATTTGGACGTGAAAGGGTACCAGACTTGTCGGGGATTGGGAACCCTTCGCGAGAATGTCCAAAGTTTCAGCGGGATTTCCAAAATGATGAAAGGAACTCGAAACATGTCAACCTTGGTTTTGAGAATCTTAGCCGGAGTTTGAGAGTTTTGGACGTGAAAGGGTACCAATCTTGTCGGGGATCTAGAACCCTTCGCGAGAATGTCCAAAGTTTCAGCGGGATTTCCAAAATGTTGAAAGGAACTCGAAACATGTCAACCTTGGTTTTGAGAATCTCTCCCGGAGTTTGAGAGATTTGGACGTGAAAGGGTACCAATCTTGTCGGGGATTGGGAACCCTTCGCGAGAATGTCCAAAGTTTCAGCGGAATTTCCAAAATGTTGAAAGGAATCGAAACATATCAACCTTGGTTTTGAGAATCTCTCCCGGAGTTTGAGAGATTTGGACGTGAAAGGGTACCAATCTTGTCGGGGATCTAGAACCCTCCGCCAGAATGTCCAAAGTTTCAGCGGGATTTCCAAAATGTTGAAAGGAACTCGAAACATGTCAACCTTGGTTTTGAGAATCTCTCCCGGAGTTTGAGAGATTTGGACGTGAAAGGGTACCAATCTTGTCGGGGATCTAGAACCCTCCGCCAGAATGTCCAAAGCTTCAGCGGGATTTCCAAAATGTTGAAAGGAACTCGAAACATGTCAACCTTGGTTTTGAGAATCTCTCCCGCAGTTTGAGAGATTTGGACGTGAAAGGGTACCAATCTTGTCGGGGATTGGGAACCCTTCGCGACAATGTCCAAAGTTTCAGCGGGATTTCCAAAATGTTGAAAGGAACTCGAAACATGTCAACCTTGGTTTTGAGAATCTCTCCCGGAGTTTGAGAGATTTGGACGTGAAAGGGTACCAGTCTTGTCGGGGATTGGGAACCCTTCGCGAGAATGTCCAAAGTTTCAGCGGGATTTCCAAAATGTTGAAAAGAACTCGAAACATGTCAACCTTGGTTTTGAGAATCTCTCCCGGAGTTTGAGAGATTTGGACGTGAAAGGGTACCAAACTTGTCGGGGATTGGGAACCCTTCGCGAGAATGTCCAAAGTTTCAGCGGGATTTCCAAAATGTTGAAAGGAACTCGAAACATGTCAACCTTGGTTTTGAGAATCTTAGCCGGAGTTTGAGAGTTTTGGACGTGAAAGGGTACCAATCTTGTCGGGGATCGGGAACCCTTCGCGAGAATGTCCAAAGTTTCAGCGGGATTTCCAAAATGTTGAAAGGAACTCAAAACATGTCAACCTTGGTTTTGAGAATCTCTCCCGGAGTTTGAGAGATTTGGACGTGAAAGGGTACCAATCTTGTCGGGGATTGGGAACCCTTCGCGAGAATGTCCAAAGTTTCAGCGGTGTGGGTTGTCTAAATTCATATGATGTGAATTGATCTATAACATAGTCTTATATACATATAATAAGTTAGCTAGTCTGTTGTAAGAGTAGGCCTTGGTAACAGTGGGAATGCCCTGTAGTGGAAAAACCCGACGTGATGAAGCCAAGGACAAGAAACAAAGGACTTACAGTGAAAACCAGGTGTCTTCTCCTTGCAACAAAGTATATCCTATGATTATGAAGCTAGCAACTGTATATCTTATGACCATGAAACTAGCAACTATTAGCAACTATTAGCGATGGGAATGTAGCTTGTAAAATCTTCTCAGCCGAACTAACTTTGCAAAATGTAACTAATCAGTATGTAACACGTAAGCCTTAGACTATATAAATGTCTCGCCTCTGATCAATAAATTGGATATCTTGCTTGCATCAAGTCGTGTCCCCGTCTCTTAGTCGCGGCAAATGGTGACCCCGACGTGATAACGTGATGCGTGATCGTCTGTGACAGGATCGCAGGTCCATTAACCGCCTGCCTGGTGGCAGCCCAGGGCGAGGTGGCCGGCCGCGACATCCCGCAGCCGCAGAACTTGGGAACGAGCTGCTGAAAGGAAGCAGGACAAGCCGGCCGGCAAATCAATCCCTCCGTCTGGAACGAGAGGTGAGCCGCTGCGGGAAAGATGGGGAATCAGGAGAGTTCCCCCGAAAGAGACGTTTATGAGCACATGAAAACTCTGCTTAATAAGCAGGGAAAAGGAGCTCTTTCAGGACAAGATCTTAAATTAATCCCAAAATGGGTGCAAGTTACGGTCCCTACGGTGACTGCCTCCTCAATTTTTACGCTTGAACTTTGGGACAATATAGAGCAGAGGGAATGGAATGGAGTTAGCGGTGGAAATCATGGGACTGCCTTAAAAGACCTTGGGGCTGAACGATCTGCTGCTGCTGGAATTTTTGCAGCTTTGCAGCCTGATAAGTATCCTGAAAGTTGCTGTGAAGTTCACCCGGCTTGTGTCTGTGATACCCTCCCTACTCCATCCCCTGCTGTACTGTCGGCGCCCCCGATGGCTCAGCAGTCCGGGGCGGGGGGAGGAAAAATGCCGAGCGGGTGGCCTCCTGTACCATCGTCCAGAGGATTGGAGTCGGACAACTTACTCAAAGACCCTGTGAAAGCTGAGAATGCTAAAGTTGTAAACGAGTGTACTATCAGTCCCTTTACCAATTTTACCAGTTTGCTTTTACTGTTTTTTAACCCTCTAACCCCTACGAAAGAGCAGAGGGAGTCACCGGATGAGAACTGGGCAAAGGAACTCTGTGAAAGGTAACAGCTATAGATCATTAGAGACACTAATTGAAACACCGTAATCAGGGTCCCAATGAGACTTACACGCAATTTATTGACCATCTTCAAGAGGCCATCAGTAAGCAGGTTAAAAACTTGGAAGCTGAGAAAGCATTGGTGTTTCAATTAGCAGTAGAGAATGCTAATGTTTGCTATCAACATGTTATTTGCGAGTTTTACAGTGCATATTGTGTGTTTCTGTGTATTGCCTCTCTGAAAATCAAGCGGCTTGTCAGGAATGTGAGTTAACTGTTTTCAAGCAGACCTGTGCGTTCTCCCCCCCCCCCCCCGCCTTTCCCTTCTTCCCTCCCTCCCTCTTCTCAAGGTTTTTACTTGCAAGATGGGGTTAGGAATAATTGTTTTCAGCTGTGTTCCTAAAAAATCAGTATTGCGAGGTGTTTTAAAACTTGGGAAAGCACTCGGAATTATAAGGAAGGAAGATCTTGTTAAATATTGAAATCAGTGTTTGCTGCTGTATGAGTTAAATGATTAGGGAAAGTGTCCGGAGGATAGAATCTTGTTGCAACTAATGTTGTTTTTGAGGCCAGCAGAGCGGGACAAAATGAATCCCTGCAAGAGATCATTAAATCATCTCAGACAGCTGAGAGACTTAACTGATAACACACAGGTCGCGAAACTTGTTAAAGTCTGCAAGGTTCTTTCCTCATTAACCTGTGTTCTTTGTGGGTATCTGTTTAAGTATGTTGCAATTTTGGTAGGTCTGTGCTATATAGTATGATAAGTTCGTACTCTGTTAAATCGTGAGAATCCGTTGACTCAAAATGTGCATTTTGTGATGGTTCGGAAGATCATGAGTGATTTGATTCCTTGCTGCGTGAATGTGATCGTAAAAATTTTGCGTGTAGTAGCTGTTGTTTTTCTCTCTAGCATGCTAGCTTTATTCCAATATCCAGACTTGCGCAACTCTGTGACAGGCTGTCTCTCATCTCGGTACACTAAATTTGGCTTTTTCATATGCACATCAAGTAAAGAATCCAGGTTTTGGATTAACAGTTATAGCGCACCAGATGAGACACTGAAAACAAAACAAAGCAAAAAGGAAGCCTTGCCCGGTTCAGCTCATTACGATGGCGGGGGGGCGAGTACTGATGGGCTCCGGCGCCGCTGACCTGTTTTGTCAGGGAGACCCAGAGGTACCTCCACCTGCCTGAGCAGTGAGCGGCTCAAAGGTGCAATGCAAAAATTGAGATATTGTCTTAAATTAGTGTGACTGTGATCTATCTGCATATTTGACCTGGGTATTTGGTTTTCACATCTGAGCTCAGTATTTTGGTTTGCATATTCATATTTGGTACCAAAAGAATCTTTTCTGGGGAGATAATTACAAAATGGGAACCGGTTCCACTGCTAAAATTCCACCTTGCTCCCCCTTTAGGATGCATCCTTACACCTTGGAGCAATTGCTTATATTGTTAGAAAAGTATTTAAATTGTTAAAATGCTATGATAGATGTGAATTTAGAAGAGGTTGTATTTAAAAGTTGCTAGAATATTAACTGATTTAGATTTAGGAAAATAGAGTAATGGATTGAGGTTTATTATACTGGTTTATACTGTTTTTGACATGTCTAATTATAAAAGGTAAATAGAGCTAAGGAATGTGTAACTGAGAAGTTTCCCAGAGCCTCCTTCTACATCACTGCGCTCACCCCAAGTAGTAGAGCAGTTACTGCAAAAGATTAACAATTATCTATGGGACACATTGTACCCTCTACAAGTCCCTGGAATTCACCTGTTTTTGTTATTAAAAAAACAAATGGCAAGTGGCGCTTGCTCCATGACCTGAGAAAAATTAATGACGCTATGGAAAACATGGGAGCCCTGCAGCCCGGGCTACCGTCACCTACCATGATCCCTCGAGATTGGCATTTAACTATCATAGATCTTAAAGATTGCTTTTTCAATATTCCATTGCATCCAGACGATGCTCCTAAATTTGCTTTTTCGGTCCCTAGCGTCAACATGCAAGCTCCTTTGCAAAGATACCAGTGGGTTGTGCTACCACAGGGAATGAAAAATAGTCCCACAATATGCCAATGGTATGTGGCCAAAATACTTAGTCCTGTCAGAACCGTGATGCCTGCTGCATTGTTATATCATTATATGGATGACATTCTAGTGGCAGCACAATACTATGAAGTTATGGAGAAAGCCGTAGCCCTTGTCGTGGCTGCTGTAAAATCAGCAGACCTCTGTATTGCGCCAGAAAAAATCCAAAAAGTGCCACCTTGGAAATACCTAGGATGGCGTATAAGGGCTCAGACTATTACTCCGCAACCTTTACAAATACAGGCGAATGTAAAAAATTTACATGATGTGCAGAAACTGCTGGGAACAATCAATTGGGTCAGACCATTGCTAGGAATCACTAATGCAGATCTCAGTCCCTTATTCGAAATGCTTAAAGGAAGCTCAGACTTAAACGCTCCACGAAGTCTCAGTCCTGAGGCCATAGCTTCCTTGCATAAAGCTGCAGCAGCGATTACCTCCAGACAAGCACATCGATGGGAACCAGAATTGCCTTTTCAATTAATCATCCTTAACCCTGCTCGACAGCCTCATGCACTTATTTTCCAATGGGACTGCCAGAAAACGGACCCCTTACTAATCATTGAATGGATCTTTTTGCCTAACCAAGCCACAAAGACTATCTCAACACAGCATGAGATGTTTGCATCTTTAATCATCAGAGCTCGACAGCGATTACTTACCCTGGCAGGCACAGACTTTAGCCTTATATGTATGCCAGTAACAAGTGTTTACCTGCAATGGTTACATCAACAATCAGATGCATTAGGCATAGCTCTAACTGGCTATGCAGGCCAACTCACTTGTCATCCGCCTTCTCACAAACTGTTAGGCATTGACTTTCACCTTTTACCCATTCCAAAGCGGAGTGACCAACCTTTACAGGCTCTTACTGTTTTTACAGATGGCTCTGGGAGATCTCACAAGTCAGTTATCCTTTGGTGGAATAGCCAATACCAACAATGGGAATCTGATATTGAAACTGTACAGGGTTCTCCTCAAATAGTGGAGTTATCTGCAGTGGTTAGAGTTTTTCGTAAATGGTCTGTTCCTCTTAACATAATTACTGATTCTGCTTATGTTGCAGGAATTGTTAGCCGAGCCGAAGCTTCTGTTTTACGAGATGTTTCTCATGTTGCATTATTTGACTTGTTACAGGAACTTATCTTCCATGTCGCACAAGCTAAGCTTAGTCATTCCTTTTTCCACCAAAATGCTGGAGGCCTAAAACGACAGTTTAACCTTACCTCACAACAAGCCAATAATATTATTGCAGTGTGTCCTGATTGTCAAAGACACTCTTTTCCTTCCATAGCAGGAGGAGTTAACCCCAGAGGTTTACAGAGTCTTCAACTCTGGCAAACAGATGTCACTCACTTTGCCGAATTTGGTCGTTTAAAGTTTATTCATTGCTCTGTTGATACATTTTCGGGAATGTTATTTGCCTCCTGTCATACAGGAGAAAAAGCACGCGATGTGCAAAAACATCTAATGCGCGCTTTTGCCACTTTAGGGGTACCCTCTCAAATTAAAACAGACAATGGTCCCGCATATGTGTCTAAAGTTTTAACAACCTTTTTTACTTTTTGGGGAATTTCTCACGTTACAGGTATCCCTCATTCCCCCACGGGTCAAGCTCTGATAGAACGCTCTCACCAAACCTTAAAACGCTTATTATTAAAACAAAAAGGGGGAATAGGGACTGCTACGCCAGAGGAGCGAATACAGAAAGCCTTGTATGTTTTTAACTTTTTGAATTGTTCTCTATTAGATAGCAATCCTCCGGTAGTTCGCCATTTCAGCACAAATAACCTTTTTGAACCCAGAGTGAAACTGCCGGTTTTGATCTGGGACCCGGAAACAGGTATGATAATGGGACCCTATCCCCTTGTCACATGGGGAAGAGGCTATGCTTGTGTTTCAACAGAAAGAGGCCCTCACTGGATCCCGGCGAAAAACGTGAGACCTGACCAAGAGGCGCTGCAACAGTCTCCTGCTGACGATGATCCGGCTCTAGAGCTGGGAAGTGATGCCAATGGCTCCTACTGATGACGTCACTTCAGGACGTGGACAAGTGCGATCTTCAATGCCCTCACTGTGGACTGTGCAACCCCTGGATCCTTAGAATTTGTGCAGACTGTGAAAAGCTACAGTGGGTTAATAGATGTCGTGTAGGGCGATGGTGTAATGATTGTTTACTTGCTCACTTTAGGATTTTGCAAAATCTGTTGGTAGATACGGGAATTGAGGGTGAAAGGTCTCATTCTTACCAGACAAAGTCGGAAGAATGGCACAGATATATCGCTAAACGATCAGACAATATCCTTTGGAGAACTATTGAGTGTGCCAAATTTGTTCCGGTACCTCAAATTTGGGAAGTAAGCCCCGATAAGTGGGAAGAAACAAAAAAGAAGTGTTTAAAAAAGAGAAACAGAAGGAAGAATAAGAACTTGCAAACATGGGCAAAGTGTTAGTCTCTTTGTCATTTATTATAGGTATAGGCTTTTGCTTTGATTTGCATCATGTTGACCCTCGCACTAACGTATGGCTTACCTGGGCAAATCGCACTGGGACTACAGATTTCTGTTTGTCCTTGGCACAAGTAGGCTTAGACCCCAAGTTCTCTCGGTTAATGGGTCAGTAATACCCCAAGAAGCTTGGCCAGTTACTAAGAAACAAGCAGATCATATAGTGACAAACAATGGTATTACAGGATGGATGAAAGATTTGCTCAAACAGGGAGTTTCTATTCTTTTAATAATTTGTGTGCTGTTAATAATGATTCCGTGTGTGTTGCAGTGCCTTCAGAAATCGATAACTGCTTCAATGAATAAGATCTTCCTTGTACAGCAACAGGGCTTCGCAAAAACCCCCAGTGCTGAAATGTTGGTGAAGCAAGATGTCCTGGAATTAGTCGGACGTCGACCCTGGGAAGAGTCAGATGATTGAAAACAAAAAGGGGGAGATGTGGGTTGTCTAAATTCATATGATGTGAATTGATCTATAACATAGTCTTATATACATATAATAAGTTAGCTAGTCTGTTGTAAGAGTAGGCCTTGGTAACAGTGGGAATGCCCTGTAGTGGAAAAACCCGACGTGATGAAGCCAAGGACAAGAAACAAAGGACTTACAGTGAAAACCAGGTGTCTTCTCCTTGCAACAAAGTATATCCTATGATTATGAAGCTAGCAACTGTATATCTTATGACCATGAAACTAGCAACTATTAGCAACTATTAGCGATGGGAATGTAGCTTGTAAAATCTTCTCAGCCGAACTAACTTTGCAAAATGTAACTAATCAGTATGTAACACGTAAGCCTTAGACTATATAAATGTCTCGCCTCTGATCAATAAATTGGATATCTTGCTTGCATCAAGTCGTGTCCCCGTCTCTTAGTCGCGGCACAGCGGGATTTCCAAAATGTTGAAAGGAACTCGAAACATGTCAACCTTGGTTTTGAGAATCTCTCCCGGAGTTTGAGAGATTTGGACGTGAAAGGGTACCAATCTTGTCGGGGATTTGGAACCCTTCGCGAGAATGTCCAAAGTTTCAGCGGGATTTCCAAAATGTTGAAAGGAACTCGAAACATGTCAACCTTGGTTTTGAGAATCTCTCCCGGAGTTTGAGAGATTTGGACGTGAAAGGGTACCAATCTTGTCGGGGATTGGGAACCCTTCGCGAGAATGTCCAAAGTTTCAGCGGGATTTCCAAAATGTTGAAAGGAACTGGAACCATGTCAACCTTGGTTTTGAGAATCTCTCCCGGAGTTTGAGAGATTTGGACGTGAAAGGGTACCAATCTTGTCGGGGATTGGGAACCCTTCGCGAGAATGTCCAAAGTTTCAGCGGGATTTCCAAAATGTTGAAAGGAACTCGAACCATGTCAACCTTGGTTTTGAGAATCTCTCCCGGAGTTTGAGAGATTTGGACGTGAAAGGGTACCAATCTTGTCGGGGATCTAGAACCCTCCGCCAGAATGTCCAAAGTTTCAGCGGGATTTCCAAAATGTTGAAAGGAACTCGAAACATGTCAACCTTGGTTTTGAGAATCTCTCCCGGAGTTTGAGAGATTTGGACGTGAAAGGGTACCAATCTTGCCGGGGATTGGGAACCCTTCGCGAGAATGTCCAAAGTTTCAGCGGGATTTCCAAAATGTTGAAAGGAACTCGAACCGTTTCAACCTTGGTTTTGAGAATCTCTCCCGGAGTTTGAGGGATTTGGACGTGAAAGGGTACCAATCTTGTCGGGGATTGGGAACCCTTCGCGAGAATGTCCAAAGTTTCAGCGGGATTTCCAAAATGTTGAAAGGAACTCGAAACATGTCAACCTTGGTTTTGAGAATCTCTCCCGGAGTTTGAGAGATTTGGACGTGAAAGGGTACCAATCTTGTCGGGGATCTAGAACCCTCCGCCAGAATGTCCAAAGTTTCAGCGGGATTTCCAAAATGTTGAAAGGAACTCGAAACATGTCAACCTTGGTTTTGAGAATCTCTCCCGGACTTTGAGAGATTTGGACGTGAAAGGGTACCAATCTTGTCGGGGATTGGGAACCCTTCGCGAGAATGTCCAAAGTTTCAGCGGGATTTCCAAAATGTTGAAAGGAACTGGAAACATGTCAACCTTGGTTTTGAGAATCTCTCCCGGAGTTTGAGAGTTTTGGACGTGAAAGGGTACCAATCTTGTCGGGGATTGGGAACCCTTCGCAAGAATGTCCAAAGTTTCAGCGGGATTTCCAAAATATTAAAAGGAACTCGAAACATGTCAACCTTGGTTTTGAGAATCTTAGCCGGAGTTTGAGAGATTTGGACGTGAAAGGGTACCAATCTTGTCGGGGATTGGGAACCCTTCGCGAGAATGTCCAAAGTTTCAGCGGGATTTCCAAAATGTTGAAAGGAACTCGAAACATGTCAACCTTGGTTTTGAGAATCTCTCCCGGAGTTTGAGAGATTTGGACGTGAAAGGGAACCAATCTTGTCGGGGATTGGGAACCCTTCGCGAGAATGTCCAAAGTTTCAGCGGGATTTCCAAAATGTTGAAAGGAACTCGAAACATGTCAACCTTGGTTTTGAGAATCTCTCCCGGAGTTTGAGAGATTTGGACGTGAAAGGGTATCAATCTTGTCGGGGATCGGGAACCCTTCGCGAGAATGTCCAAAGTTTCAGCGGGATTTCCAAAATGTTGAAAGGAACTCGAAACATGTCAACCTTGGTTTTGAGAATCTCTCCCGGAGTTGGAGAGATTTGGACGTGAAAGGGTACCAATCTTGTCGGGGATCTAGAACCCTCCGCCAGAATGTCCAAAGTTTCAGCGGGATTTCCAAAATGTTGAAAGGAACTCGAAACATGTCAACCTTGGTTTTGAGAATCTCTCCCGGACTTTGAGAGATTTGGACGTGAAAGGGTACCAATCTTGTCGGGGATTGGGAACCCTCCGCGAGAATGTCCAAAGCTTCAGCGGGATTTCCAAAATGTTGAAAGGAACTCGAAACATGTCAACCTTGGTTTTGAGAATCTCTCCCGCAGTTTGAGAGATTTGGACGTGAAAGGGTACCAATCTTGTCGGGGATTGGGAACCCTTCGCGAGAATGTCCAAAGTTTCAGCGGGATTTCCAAAATGTTGAAAGGAACTCGAAACATGTCAACCTTGGTTTTGAGAATCTCTCCCGGAGTTTGAGAGATTTGGACGTGAAAGGGTACCAGTCTTGTCGGGGATTGGGAACCCTTCGCGAGAATGTCCAAAGTTTCAGCGGGATTTCCAAAATGTTGAAAAGAACTCGAAACATGTCAACCTTGGTTTTGAGAATCTCTCCCGGACTTTGAGAGATTTGGACGTGAAAGGGTACCAATCTTGTCGGGGATTGGGAACCCTTCGCGACAATGTCCAAAGTTTCAGCGGGATTTCCAAAATGTTGAAAGGAACTCGAAACATGTCAACCTTGGTTTTGAGAATCTCTCCCGGAGTTTGAGAGATTTGGACGTGAAAGGGTACCAAACTTGTCGGGGATTGGGAACCCTTCGCGACAATGTCCAAAGTTTCAGCGGGATTTCCAAAATGTTGAAAGGAACTCGAAACATGTCAACCTTGGTTTTGAGAATCTCTCCCGGAGTTTGAGAGATTTGGACGTGAAAGGGTACCAATCTTGTCGGGGATCGGGAACCCTTCGCGAGAATGTCCAAAGTTTCAGCGGGATTTCCAAAATGTTGAAAGGAACTCGAAACATGTCAACCTTGGTTTTGAGAATCTCTCCCGGAGTTTGAGAGATTTGGACGTGAAAGGGTACCAATCTTGTCGGGGATTGGGAACCCTTCGCGAGAATGTCCAAAGTTTCAGCGGGATTTCCAAAATGATGAAAGGAACTGGAACCATGTCAACCTTGGTTTTGAGAATCTCTCCCGGACTTTGAGAGATTTGGACGTGAAAGGGTACCAATCTTGTCGGGGATTTGGAACCCTTCGCGAGAATGTCCAAAGTTTCAGCAGGATTTCCAAAATGTTGAAAGGAACTCGAAACATGTCAACCTTGGTTTTGAGAATCTCTCCCGGAGTTTGAGAGATTTGGACGTGAAAGGGTACCAATCTTGTCGGGGAATGGGAACCCTTCGCGAGAATGTCCAAAGTTTCAGCGGGATTTCCAAAATGTTGAAAGGAACTCGAAACATGTCAACCTTGGTTTTGAGAATCTCTCCCGGAGTTTGAGAGATTTGGACGTGAAAGGGTACCAATCTTGCCGGGGATTGGGAAGACTTCGCGAGAATGTCCGAAGTTTCAGCGGGATTTCCAAAATGTTGAAAGGAACTCGAAACATGTCAACCTTGGTTTTGAGAATCTCTCCCGGAGTTTGAGGGATTTGGACGTGAAAGGGTACCAATCTTGTCGGGGATTGGGAACCCTTCGCGAGAATGTCCAAAGTTTCAGTGGGATTACCAAAATGTTGAAAGGAACTCTAAACATGTCAACCTTGGTTTTGAGAATCTCTCCCGGAGTTTGAGAGATTTGGACGTGAAAGGGTACCAATCTTGACGGGGATTGGGAACCCTTCGCGAGAATGTCCAAAGTTTCAGCGGGAATTCCAAAATGTTGAAAGGAACTCGAAACATGTCAACCTTGGTTTTGAGAATCTTAGCCGGAGTTTGAGAGTTTTGGACGTGAAAGGGTACCAATCTTGTCGGGGATTGGGAACCCTTCGCAAGAATGTCCAAAGTTTCAGCGGGATTTCCAAAATATTAAAAGGAACTCGAAACATGTCAACCTTGGTTTTGAGAATGTCTCCTGGAGTTTGAGAGATTTGGACGTGAAAGGGTACCAATCTTGTCGGGGATTGGGAACCCTTCGCGAGAATGTCCAAAGTTTCAGCGGGATTTCCAAAATGTTGAAAGGAACTCGAAACATGTCAACCTTGGTTTTGAGAATCTCTCCCGGAGTTGGAGAGATTTGGACGTGAAAGGGTACCAATCTTTTCGGGGATTGGGAACCCTCCGCCAGAATGTCCAAAGTTTCAGCGGGATTTCCAAAATGTTGAAAGGAACTCAAAACATGTCAACCTTGGGTTTGAGAATCTCTCCCAGACTTTGAGAGATTTGGACGTGAAAGGGTACCAATCTTGTCGGGGATTGGGAACCCTTCGCGAAAATGTCCAAAGTTTCAGCGGGATTTCCAAAATGTTGAAAGGAACTCGAAACATGTCAACCTTGGTTTTGAGAATCTCTCCCGGACTTTGAGAGATTTGGACGTTAAAGGGTACCAATCTTGTCGGGGATTGGGAACCCTTCGCGAAAATGTCCAAAGTTTCAGCGGGATTTCCAAAATGTTGAAAGGAACTGAAACCATGTCAACCTTGGTTTTGAGAATCTCTCCCGGAGTTTGAGAGATTTGGACGTGAAAGGGTACCAATCTTGTCGGGGATCTAGAACCCTCCGCCAGAATGTCCAAAGTTTCAGCGGGATTTCCAAAATGTTGAAAGGAACTCGAAACATGTCAACCTTGGTTTTGAGAATCTCTCCCGGAGTTTGAGAGATTTGGACGTGAAAGGGTACCAATCTTGCCGGGGATTGGGAACCCTTCGCGAGAATGTCCAAAGTTTCAGCGGGATTTCCAAAATGTTGAAAGGAACTCGAACCGTTTCAACCTTGGTTTTGAGAATCTCTCCCGGAGTTTGAGGGATTTGGACGTGAAAGGGTACCAATCTTGTCGGGGATTGGGAACCCTTCGCGAGAATGTCCAAAGTTTCAGCGGGATTTCCAAAATGTTGAAAGGAACTGGAACCATGTCAACCTTGGTTTTGAGAATCTCTCCCGGAGTTTGAGAGATTTGGACGTGAAAGGGTACCAATCTTGTCGGGGATCTAGAACCCTCCTCCAGAATGTCCAAAGTTTCAGCGGGATTTCCAAAATGTTGAAAGGAACTCTAAACATGTCAACCTTGGTTTTGAGAATCTCTCCCGGACTTTGAGAGATTTGGACGTGAAAGGGTACCAATCTTGTCGGGGATTGGGAACCCTTCGCGAGAATGTCCAAAGTTTCAGCGGGATTTCCAAAATGTTGAAAGGAACTGGAAACATGTCAACCTTGGTTTTGAGAATCTCTCCCGGAGTTTGAGAGTTTTGGACGTGAAAGGGTACCAATCTTGTCGGGGATTGGGAACCCTTCGCAAGAATGTCCAAAGTTTCAGCGGGATTTCCAAAATATTAAAAGGAACTCGAAACATGTCAACCTTGGTTTTGAGAATCTTAGCCGGAGTTTGAGAGATTTGGACGTGAAAGGGTACCAATCTTGTCGGGGATTGGGAACCCTTCGCGAGAATGTCCAAAGTTTCAGCGGGATTTCCAAAATGTTGAAAGGAACTCGAAACATGTCAACCTTGGTTTTGAGAATCTCTCCCGGAGTTTGAGAGATTTGGACGTGAAAGGGTACCAATCTTGTCGGGGATTGGGAACCCTTCGCGAGAATGTCCAAAGTTTCAGCGGGATTTCCAAAATGTTGAAAGGAACTCGAAACATGTCAACCTTGGTTTTGAGAATCTCTCCCGGAGTTTGAGAGATTTGGACGTGAAAGGGTATCAATCTTGTCGGGGATCGGGAACCCTTCGCGAGAATGTCCAAAGTTTCAGCGGGATTTCCAAAATGTTGAAAGGAACTCGAAACATGTCAACCTTGGTTTTGAGAATCTCTCCCGGAGTTGGAGAGATTTGGACGTGAAAGGGTACCAATCTTGTCGGGGATCTAGAACCCTCCGCCAGAATGTCCAAAGTTTCAGCGGGATTTCCAAAATGTTGAAAGGAACTCGAAACATGTCAACCTTGGTTTTGAGAATCTCTCCCGGAGTTTGAGAGATTTGGACGTGAAAGGGTACCAATCTTGTCGGGGATTGGGAACCCTCCGCCAGAATGTCCAAAGCTTCAGCGGGATTTCCAAAATGTTGAAAGGAACTCGAAACATGTCAACCTTGGTTTTGAGAATCTCTCCCGCAGTTTGAGAGATTTGGACGTGAAAGGGTACCAATCTTGTCGGGGATTGGGAACCCTTCGCGAGAATGTCCAAAGTTTCAGCGGGATTTCCAAAATGTTGAAAGGAACTCGAAACATGTCAACCTTGGTTTTGAGAATCTCTCCCGGAGTTTGAGAGATTTGGACGTGAAAGGGTACCAGTCTTGTCGGGGATTGGGAACCCTTCGCGAGAATGTCCAAAGTTTCAGCGGGATTTCCAAAATGTTGAAAAGAACTCGAAACATGTCAACCTTGGTTTTGAGAATCTCTCCCGGACTTTGAGAGATTTGGACGTGAAAGGGTACCAATCTTGTCGGGGATTGGGAACCCTTCGCGACAATGTCCAAAGTTTCAGCGGGATTTCCAAAATGTTGAAAGGAACTCGAAACATGTCAACCTTGGTTTTGAGAATCTCTCCCGGAGTTTGAGAGATTTGGACGTGAAAGGGTACCAAACTTGTCGGGGATTGGGAACCCTTCGCGACAATGTCCAAAGTTTCAGCGGGATTTCCAAAATGTTGAAAGGAACTCGAAACATGTCAACCTTGGTTTTGAGAATCTCTCCCGGAGTTTGAGAGATTTGGACGTGAAAGGGTACCAATCTTGTCGGGGATCGGGAACCCTTCGCGAGAATGTCCAAAGTTTCAGCGGGATTTCCAAAATGTTGAAAGGAACTCGAAACATGTCAACCTTGGTTTTGAGAATCTCTCCCGGAGTTTGAGAGATTTGGACGTGAAAGGGTACCAATCTTGTCGGGGATTGGGAACCCTTCGCGAGAATGTCCAAAGTTTCAGCGGGATTTCCAAAATGATGAAAGGAACTGGAACCATGTCAACCTTGGTTTTGAGAATCTCTCCCGGACTTTGAGAGATTTGGACGTGAAAGGGTACCAATCTTGTCGGGGATTTGGAACCCTTCGCGAGAATGTCCAAAGTTTCAGCGGGATTTCCAAAATGTTGAAAGGAACTCGAAACATGTCAACCTTGGTTTTGAGAATCTCTCCCGGAGTTTGAGAGATTTGGACGTGAAAGGGTACCAATCTTGTCGGGGAATGGGAACCCTTCGCGAGAATGTCCAAAGTTTCAGCGGGATTTCCAAAATGTTGAAAGGAACTCGAAACATGTCAACCTTGGTTTTGAGAATCTCTCCCGGAGTTTGAGAGATTTGGACGTGAAAGGGTACCAATCTTGCCGGGGATTGGGAAGACTTCGCGAGAATGTCCGAAGTTTCAGCGGGATTTCCAAAATGTTGAAAGGAACTCGAACCGTTTCAACCTTGGTTTTGAGAATCTCTCCCGGAGTTTGAGGGATTTGGACGTGAAAGGGTACCAATCTTGTCGGGGATTGGGAACCCTTCGCGAGAATGTCCAAAGTTTCAGTGGGATTACCAAAATGTTGAAAGGAACTCTAAACATGTCAACCTTGGTTTTGAGAATCTCTCCCGGAGTTTGAGAGATTTGGACGTGAAAGGGTACCAATCTTGACGGGGATTGGGAACCCTTCGCGAGAATGTCCAAAGTTTCAGCGGGAATTCCAAAATGTTGAAAGGAACTCGAAACATGTCAACCTTGGTTTTGAGAATCTTAGCCGGAGTTTGAGAGTTTTGGACGTGAAAGGGTACCAATCTTGTCGGGGATTGGGAACCCTTCGCAAGAATGTCCAAAGTTTCAGCGGGATTTCCAAAATATTAAAAGGAACTCGAAACATGTCAACCTTGGTTTTGAGAATGTCTCCTGGAGTTTGAGAGATTTGGACGTGAAAGGGTACCAATCTTGTCGGGGATTGGGAACCCTTCGCGAGAATGTCCAAAGTTTCAGCGGGATTTCCAAAATGTTGAAAGGAACTCGAAACATGTCAACCTTGGTTTTGAGAATCTCTCCCGGAGTTGGAGAGATTTGGACGTGAAAGGGTACCAATCTTTTCGGGGATTGGGAACCCTCCGCCAGAATGTCCAAAGTTTCAGCGGGATTTCCAAAATGTTGAAAGGAACTCGAAACATGTCAACCTTGGTTTTGAGAATCTCTCCCAGACTTTGAGAGATTTGGACGTGAAAGGGTACCTATCTTGTCGGGGATTGGGAACCCTTCGCGAAAATGTCCAAAGTTTCAGCGGGATTTCCAAAATGTTGAAAGGAACTCGAAAGATGTCAACCTTGGTTTTGAGAATCTCTCCCGGACTTTGAGAGATTTGGACGTTAAAGGGTACCAATCTTGTCGGGGATTGGGAACCCTTCGCGAAAATGTCCAAAGTTTCAGCGGGATTTCCAAAATGTTGAAAGGAACTGAAACCATGTCAACCTTGGTTTTGAGAATCTCTCCCGGAGTTTGAGAGATTTGGACGTGAAAGGGTACCAATCTTGTCGGGGATCTAGAACCCTCCGCCAGAATGTCCAAAGTTTCAGCGGGATTTCCAAAATGTTGAAAGGAACTCGAAACATGTCAACCTTGGTTTTGAGAATCTCTCCCGGAGTTTGAGAGATTTGGACGTGAAAGGGTACCAATCTTGCCGGGGATTGGGAACCCTTCGCGAGAATGTCCAAAGTTTCAGCGGGATTTCCAAAATGTTGAAAGGAACTCGAACCGTTTCAACCTTGGTTTTGAGAATCTCTCCCGGAGTTTGAGGGATTTGGACGTGAAAGGGTACCAATCTTGTCGGGGATTGGGAACCCTTCGCGAGAATGTCCAAAGTTTCAGCGGGATTTCCAAAATGTTGAAAGGAACTGGAACCATGTCAACCTTGGTTTTGAGAATCTCTCCCGGAGTTTGAGAGATTTGGACGTGAAAGGGTACCAATCTTGTCGGGGATCTAGAACCCTCCGCCAGAATGTCCAAAGTTTCAGCGGGATTTCCAAAATGTTGAAAGGAACTCTAAACATGTCAACCTTGGTTTTGAGAATCTCTCCCGGACATTGAGAGATTTGGACGTGAAAGGGTACCAATCTTGTCGGGGATTGGGAACCCTTCGCGAGAATGTCCAAAGTTTCAGCGGGATTTCCAAAATGTTGAAAGGAACTGGAAACATGTCAACCTTGGTTTTGAGAATCTCTCCCGGAGTTTGAGAGTTTTGGACGTGAAAGGGTACCAATCTTGTCGGGGATTGGGAACCCTTCGCAAGAATGTCCAAAGTTTCAGCGGGATTTCCAAAATATTAAAAGGAACTCGAAACATGTCAACCTTGGTTTTGAGAATCTCTCCCGGAGTTTGAGAGATTTGGACGTGAAAGGGTACCAATCTTGTCGGGGATTGGGAACCCTTCGCGAGAATGTCCAAAGTTTCAGCGGGATTTCCAAAATGTTGAAAGGAACTCGAAACATGTCAACCTTGGTTTTGAGAATCTCTCCCGGAGTTTGAGAGATTTGGACGTGAAAGGGTACCAATCTTGTCGGGGATTGGGAACCCTTCGCGAGAATGTCCAAAGTTTCAGCGGGATTTCCAAAATGTTGAAAGGAACTCGAAACATGTCAACCTTGGTTTTGAGAATCTCTCCCGGAGTTTGAGAGATTTGGACGTGAAAGGGTATCAATCTTGTCGGGGATCGGGAACCCTTCGCGAGAATGTCCAAAGTTTCAGCGGGAGTTCCAAAATGTTGAAAGGAACTCGAAACATGTCAACCTTGGTTTTGAGAATCTCTCCCGGAGTTGGAGAGATTTGGACGTGAAAGGGTACCAATCTTGTCGGGGATCTAGAACCCTCCGCCAGAATGTCCAAAGTTTCAGCGGGATTTCCAAAATGTTGAAAGGAACTCGAAACATGTCAACCTTGGTTTTGAGAATCTCTCCTGGACTTTGAGAGATTTGGACGTGAAAGGGTACCAATCTTGTCGGGGATTGGGAACCCTCCGCCAGAATGTCCAAAGCTTCAGCGGGATTTCCAAAATGTTGAAAGGAACTCGAAACATGTCAACCTTGGTTTTGAGAATCTCTCCCGCAGTTTGAGAGATTTGGACGTGAAAGGGTACCAATCTTGTCGGGGATTGGGAACCCTTCGCAAGAATGTCCAAAGTTTCAGCGGGATTTCCAAAATGTTGAAAGGAACTCGAAACATGTCAACCTTGGTTTTGAGAATCTCTCCCGGAGTTTGAGAGATTTGGACGTGAAAGGGTACCAGTCTTGTCGGGGATTGGGAACCCTTCGCGAGAATGTCCAAAGTTTCAGCGGGATTTCCAAAATGTTGAAAAGAACTCGAAACATGTCAACCTTGGTTTTGAGAATCTCTCCCGGACTTTGAGAGATTTGGACGTGAAAGGGTACCAATCTTGTCGGGGATTGGGAACCCTTCGCGACAATGTCCAAAGTTTCAGCGGGATTTCCAAAATGTTGAAAGGAACTCGAAACATGTCAACCTTGGTTTTGAGAATCTCTCCCGGAGTTTGAGAGATTTGGACGTGAAAGGGTACCAAACTTGTCGGGGATTGGGAACCCTTCGCGACAATGTCCAAAGTTTCAGCGGGATTTCCAAAATGTTGAAAGGAACTCGAAACATGTCAACCTTGGTTTTGAGAATCTCTCCCGGAGTTTGAGAGATTTGGACGTGAAAGGGTACCAATCTTGTCGGGGATCGGGAACCCTTCGCGAGAATGTCCAAAGTTTCAGCGGGATTTCCAAAATGTTGAAAGGAACTCGAAACATGTCAACCTTGGTTTTGAGAATCTCTCCCGGAGTTTGAGAGATTTGGACGTGAAAGGGTACCAATCTTGTCGGGGATTGGGAACCCTTCGCGAGAATGTCCAAAGTTTCAGCGGGATTTCCAAAATGATGAAAGGAACTGGAACCATGTCAACCTTGGTTTTGAGAATCTCTCCCGGACTTTGAGAGATTTGGACGTGAAAGGGTACCAATCTTGTCGGGGATTTGGAACCCTTCGCGAGAATGTCCAAAGTTTCAGCGGGATTTCCAAAATGTTGAAAGGAACTCGAAACATGTCAACCTTGGTTTTGAGAATCTCTCCCGGAGTTTGAGAGATTTGGACGTGAAAGGGTACCAATCTTGTCGGGGAATGGGAACCCTTCGCGAGAATGTCCAAAGTTTCAGCGGGATTTCCAAAATGTTGAAAGGAACTCGAAACATGTCAACCTTGGTTTTGAGAATCTCTCCCGGAGTTTGAGAGATTTGGACGTGAAAGGGTACCAATCTTGCCGGGGATTGGGAAGACTTCGCGAGAATGTCCGAAGTTTCAGCGGGATTTCCAAAATGTTGAAAGGAACTCGAACCGTTTCAACCTTGGTTTTGAGAATCTCTCCCGGAGTTTGAGGGATTTGGACGTGAAAGGGTACCAATCTTGTCGGGGATTGGGAACCCCTCGCGAGAATGTCCAAAGTTTCAGTGGGATTACCAAAATGTTGAAAGGAACTCTAAACATGTCAACCTTGGTTTTGAGAATCTCTCCCGGAGTTTGAGAGATTTGGACGTGAAAGGGTACCAATCTTGTCGGGGATTGGGAACCCTTCGCGAGAATGTCCAAAGTTTCAGCGGGAATTCCAAAATGTTGAAAGGAACTCGAAACATGTCAACCTTGGTTTTGAGAATCTTAGCCGGAGTTTGAGAGTTTTGGACGTGAAAGGGTACCAATCTTGTCGGGGATTGGGAACCCTTCGCAAGAATGTCCAAAGTTTCAGCGGGATTTCCAAAATATTAAAAGGAACTCGAAACATGTCAACCTTGGTTTTGAGAATGTCTCCTGGAGTTTGAGAGATTTGGACGTGAAAGGGTACCAATCTTGTCGGGGATTGGGAACCCTTCGCGAGAATGTCCAAAGTTTCAGCGGGATTTCCAAAATGTTGAAAGGAACTCGAAACATGTCAACCTTGGTTTTGAGAATCTCTCCCGGACTTTGAGAGATTTGGACGTGAAAGGGTACCAATCTTGTCGGGGATTGGGAACCCTTCGCGAGAATGTCCAAAGTTTCAGCGGGATTTCCAAAATGTTGAAAGGAACTCGAAACATGTCAACCTTGGTTTTGAGAATCTCTCCCGGACTTTGAGAGATTTGGACGTTAAAGGGTACCAATCTTGTCGGGGATTGGGAACCCTTCGCGAAAATGTCCAAAGTTTCAGCGGGATTTCCAAAATGTTGAAAGGAACTGAAACCATGTCAACCTTGGTTTTGAGAATCTCTCCCGGAGTTTGAGAGATTTGGACGTGAAAGGGTACCAATCTTGTCGGGGATCTAGAACCCTCCGCCAGAATGTCCAAAGTTTCAGCGGGATTTCCAAAATGTTGAAAGGAACTCGAAACATGTCAACCTTGGTTTTGAGAATCTCTCCCGGAGTTTGAGAGATTTGGACGTGAAAGGGTACCAATCTTCTCGGGGATCTAGAACCCTCCGCCAGAATGTCCAAAGCTTCAGTGGGATTTCCAAAATGTTGAAAGGAACTCGAAACATGTCAACCTTGGTTTTGAGAATCTCTCCCGCAGTTTGAGAGATTTGGACGTGAAAGGGTACCAATCTTGTCGGGGATTGGGAACCCTTCGCGAGAATGTCCAAAGTTTCAGCGGGATTTCCAAAATGTTGAAAGGAACTCGAAACATGTCAACCTTGGTTTTGAGAATCTCTCCCGGAGTTTGAGAGATTTGGACGTGAAAGGGTACCAAACTTGTCGGGGATTGGGAACCCTTCACGAGAATGTCCAAAGTTTCAGCGGGATTTCCAAAATGTTGAAAGGAACTCGAAACATGTCAACCTTGGTTTTGAGAATCTTAGCCGGAGTTTGAGAGTTTTGGACGTGAAAGGGTACCAATCTTGTCGGGGATCGGGAACCCTTCGCGAGAATGTCCAAAGTTTCAGCGGGATTTCCAAAATGTTGAAAGGAACTCGAAACATGTCAACCTTGGTTTTGAGAATCTCTCCCGGAGTTTGAGAGATTTGGACGTGAAAGGGTACCAACCTTGTCGGGGATTGGGAACCCTTCGCGAGAATGTCCAAAGTTTCAGCGGGATTTCCAAAATGTTGAAAGGAACTCGAAACATGTCAACCTTGGTTTTGAGAATCTCTCCCGGAGTTTGAGAGATTTGGACGTGAAAGGGTACCAATCTTGTCGGGGATTTGGAACCCTTCGCGAGAATGTCCAAAGTTTCAGCGGGATTTCCAAAATGTTGAAAGGAACTCGAAACATGTCAACCTTGGTTTTGAGAATCTCTCCCAGAGTTTGAGAGATTTGGACGTGAAAGGGTACCAATCTTTTCGGGGATCTAGAACCCTCCGCCAGAATGTCCAAAGTTTCAGCGGGATTTCCAAAATGTTGAAAGGAACTCGAAACATGTCAACCTTGGTTTTGAGAATCTCTCCCGGAGTTTGAGAGTTTTGGACGTGAAAGGGTACCAATCTTGTCGGGGATTGGGAACCCTTCGCGAGAATGTCCAAAGTTTCAGCGGGATTTCCAAAATGTTGAAAGGAACTCGAAACATGTCAACCTTGGTTTTGAGAATCTCTCCCGGAGTTTGAGAGATTTGGACGTGAAAGGGTACCAATCTTGTCGGGGATTGGGAACCCTTCGCGAGAATGTCCAAAGTTTCAGCGGGATTTCCAAAATGTTGAAAGGAACTCGAAACATGTCAACCTTGGTTTTGAGAATCTCTCCCGGAGTTTGAGAGATTTGGACGTGAAAGGGTACCAATCTTGTCGGGGATTGGGAACCCTTCGCGAGAATGTCCAAAGTTTCAGCGGGATTTCCAAAATGTTGAAAGGAACTCGAAACATGTCAACCTTGGTTTTGAGAATCTCTCCCGGAGTTTGAGAGATTTGGACGTGAAAGGGTACCAATCTTGTCGGGGATCGGGAACCCTTCGCGAGAATGTCCAAAGTTTCAGCGGGATTTACAAAATGTTCAAAGGAACTCGAAACATGTCAACCTTGGTTTTGAGAATCTCTCCCGGAGTTGGAGAGATTTGGACGTGAAAGGGTACCAATCTTGTCGGGGATTGGGAACCCTTCGCGACAATGTCCAAAGTTTCAGCGGGATTTCCAAAATGTTGAAAGGAACTCGAAACATGTCAAGCTTGGTTTTGAGAATCTCTCCCGGAGTTTGAGAGATTTGGACGTGAAAGGGTACCAATCTTGTCGGGGATTGGGAACCCTTCGCGAGAATGTCCAAAGTTTCAGCGGGATTTCCAAAATGTTGAAAGGAACTCGAAACATGTCAACCTTGGTTTTGAGAATCTCTCCCGGAGTTTGAGAGATTTGGACGTGAAAGTGTACCAAACTTGTCGGGGATTGGGAACCCTTCGCGAGAATGTCCAAAGTTTCAGCGGGATTTCCAAAATGTTGAAAGGAACTCGAAACATGTCAACCTTGGTTTTGAGAATCTTAGCCGGAGTTTGAGAGTTTTGGACGTGAAAGGGTACCAATCTTGTCGGGGATTGGGAACCCTTCGCGAGAATGTCCAAAGTTTCAGCGGGATTTCCAAAATATTAAAAGGAACTCGAAACATGTCAACCTTGGTTTTGAGAATCTCTCCCGGACTTTGAGAGATTTGGACGTGAAAGGGTACCAGTCTTGTCGGGGATTGGGAACCCTTCGCGAGAATGTCCAAAGTTTCAGCGGGATTTCCAAAATGTTGAAAGGAACTCGAACCATGTCAAGCTTGGTTTTGAGAATCTCTCCCGGAGTTTGAGAGATTTGGACGTGAAAGGGTACCAATCTTGTCGGGGATTGGGAAGACTTCGCGAGAATGTCCAAAGTTTCAGCGGGATTTCCAAAATGTTGAAAGGAACTCGAAACATGTCAACCTTGGTTTTGAGAATCTCTCCCGGAGTTTGAGAGATTTGGACGTGAAAGGGTACCAATCTTGTCGGGGATTGGGAACCCTTCGCGAGAATGTCCAAAGTTTCAGCGGGATTTCCAAAATGTTGAAAGGAACTCGAAACATGTCAACCTTGGTTTTGAGAATCTCTCCCGGAGTTTGAGAGATTTGGACGTGAAAGGGTACCAAACTTGTTGGGGAATGGGAAACCTTCGCGAGAATGTCCAAAGTTTCAGCGGGATTTCCAAAATGTTGAAAGGAACTCTAAACATGTCAACCTTGGTTTTGAGAATCTTAGCCGGAGTTTGAGAGTTTTGGACGTGAAAGGGTACCAATCTTGACGGGGATCGGGAACCCTTCGCGAGAATGTCCAAAGTTTCAGCGGGATTTACAAAATGTTCAAAGGAACTAAAAACATGTCAACCTTGGTTTTGAGAATCTCTCCCGGAGTTGGAGAGATTTGGACGTGAAAGGGTACCAATCTTGTCGGGGATTGGGAACCCTTCGCGAGAATGTCCAAAGTTTCAGCGGGATTTCCAAAATGTTGAAAGGAACTCGAAACATGTCAACCTTGGTTTTGAGAATCTCTCCCGGACTTTGAGAGATTTGGACGTGAAAGGGTACCAATCTTGTCGGGGATTTGGAACCCTTCGCGAGAATGTCCAAAGTTTCAGTAGGATTTCCAAAATGTTGAAAGGAACTCGAAACATGTCAACCTTGGTTTTGAGAATCTCTCCCGGAGTTTGAGAGATTTGGACGTGAAAGGGTACCAATCTTGTCGGGGATTGGGAACCCTTCGCGAGAATGTCCAAAGTTTCAGCGGGATTTCCAAAATGTTGAAAGGAACTCGAAACATGTCAACCTTGGTTTTGAGAATCTCTCCCGGAGTTTGAGAGATTTGGACGTGAAAGGGTACCAATCTTGTCGGGGATTGGGAACCCTTCGCGACAATGTCCAAAGTTTCAGCGGGATTTCCAAAATGTTGAAAGGAACTCGAAACATGTCAACTTTGGTTTTGAGAATCTCTCCCGGAGTTTGAGAGATTTGGACGTGAAAGGGTACCAAACTTGTCGGGGATTGGGAACCCTTCACGAGAATGTCCAAAGTTTCAGCGGGATTTCCAAAATGTTGAAAGGAACTCGAAACATGTCAACCTTGGTTTTGAGAATCTCTCCCGGAGTTTGAGAGATTTGGACGTGAAAGGGTACCAATCTTGTCGGGGATTGGGAACCCTTCGCGAGAATGTCCAAAGTTTCAGCGGGATTTCCAAAATGTTGAGAGGAACTCGAAACATGTCAACCTTGGTTTTGAGAATCTCTCCCGGAGTTTGAGAGATTTGGACGTGAAAGGGTACCAATCTTGTCGGGGATTGGGAACCCTTCGCGAGAATGTCCGAAGTTTCAGCGGGATTTCCAAAATGTTGAAAGGAACTCGAAACATGTCAACCTTGGTTTTGAGAATCTCTCCCGGAGTTGGAGAGATTTGGACGTGAAAGGGTAGCAATCTTGTCGGGGATTTGGAACCCTTCGCGAGAATGTCCAAAGTTTCAGCGGGATTTCCAAAATGTTGAAAGGAACTCGAAACATGTCAACCTTGGTTTTGAGAATCTCTCCCGGAGTTTGAGAGATTTGGACGTGAAAGGGTACCAATCTTGTCGGGGATTGGGAACCCTTCGCGAGAATGTCCAAAGTTTCAGCGGGATTTCCAAAATGTTGAAAGGAACTCGAAACATGTCAACCTTGGTTTTGAGAATCTCTCCCGGAGTTTGAGAGATTTGGACGTGAAAGGGTACCAATCTTGTCGGGGATTGGGAACCCTTCGCGAGAATGTCCAAAGTTTCAGCTTGATTTCCAAAATGTTAAAAGGAACTCGAAACATGTCAACCTTGGTTTTGAGAATCTCTCCCGGAGTTTGAGAGATTTGGACGTGAAAGGGTACCAATCTTGTCGGGGATTGGGAACCCTTCGCGAGAATGTCCAAAGTTTCAGCGGGATTTCCAAAATGTTGAAAGGGACTCGAAACATATCAACCTTGGTTTTGAGAATCTCTCCCGGAGTTTGAGAGATTTGGACGTGAAAGGGTACCAATCTTTTCGTGGATCTAGAAGCCTCCGCCAGTATGTCCAAAGTTTCAGCGGGATTTCCAAAATGTTGAAAGGAACTCGAAACATGTCAACCTTGGTTTTGAGAATCTCTCCCGGAGTTTGAGAGATTTGGACGTGAAAGGGTACCAATCTTGCCGGGGATTGGGAACCCTTCGCGACAATGTCCAAAGTTTCAGCGGGATTTCCAAAATGTTGAAAGGAACTGGAACCATGTCAACCTTGGTTTTGAGAATCTCTCCCGGAGTTTGAGGGATTTGGACGTGAAAGGGTACCAAACTTGTCGGGGATTGGGAACCCTTCGCGAGAATGTCCAAAGTTTCAGCGGGATTTCCAAAATGTTGAAAGGAACTCGAAACATGTCAAGCTTGGTTTTGAGAATCTTAGCCGGAGTTTGAGAGTTTTGGACGTGAAAGGGTACCAATCTTGTCGGGGATCGGGAACCCTTCGCGAGAATGTCCGAAGTTTCAGCGGGATTTCCAAAATGTTAAAAGGAACTCGAAACATGTCAACCTTGGTTTTGAGAATCTCTCCCGGAGTTTGAGAGATTTGGACGTGAAAGGGTACCAATCTTGTCGGGGATTGGGAACCCTTCGCGAGAATGTCCAAAGTTTCAGCGGGATTTCCAAAATGTTGAAAGGAACTCGAAACATGTCAACCTTGGTTTTGAGAATCTCTCCCGGAGTTTGAGAGATTTGGACGTGAAAGGGTACCAATCTTGTCGGGGATCGGGAACCATTCGCGAGAATGTCCAAAGTTTCAGCGGGATTTCCAAAATGTTAAAAGGAACTCGAAACATGTCAACCTTGGTTTTGAGAATCTCTCCCGGAGTTTGAGAGATTTGGACGTGAAAGGGTACCAATCTTGTCGGGGATTGGGAACCCTTCGCGACAATGTCCAAAGTTTCAGCGGGATTTCCAAAATGTTCAAAGGAACTCGAAACATGTCAACCTTGGTTTTGAGAATCTTAGCCGGAGTTTGAGAGATTTGGACGTGAAAGGGTACCAATCTTGTCGGGGATTGGGAACCCTTCGCGAGAATGTCCAAAGTTTCAGCGGGATTTCCAAAATGTTGAAAGGAACTCGAACCATGTCAACCTTGGTTTTGAGAATCTCTCCCGGAGTTTGAGAGATTTGGACGTGAAAGGGTACCAATCTTGTCGGGGATTGGGAACCCTTCGCGAGAATGTCCAAAGTTTCAGCGGGATTTCCAAAATGTTGAAAGGAACTCGAAACATGTCAACCTTGGTTTTGAGAATCTCTCCCGGAGTTTGAGAGATTTGGACGTGAAAGGGTACCAATCTTGTCGGGGATCGGGAACCCTTCGCGAGAATGTCCAAAGTTTCAGCGGGATTTCCAAAATGTTGAAAGGAACTCGAACCATGTCAACCTTGGTTTTGAGAATCTCTCCCGGAGTTGGAGAGATTTGGACGTGAAAGGGTACCAATCTTGTCGGGGATTGGGAACCCTTCGCGAGAATGTCCAAAGTTTCAGCGGGATTTCCAAAATGTTGAGAGGAACTCGAAACATGTCAACCTTGGTTTTGAGAATCTCTCCCGGAGTTTGAGAGATTTGGACGTGAAAGGGTACCAATCTTGTCGGGGATCGGGAACCCTTCGCGAGAATGTCCAAAGTTTCAGCGGGATTTCCAAAATGTTGAAAGGAACTCGAAACATGTCAACCTTGGTTTTGAGAATCTCTCCCGGACTTTGAGAGATTTGGACGTGAAAGGGTACCAATCTTGTCGGGGATCTAGAACCCTCCGCGAGAATGTCCAAAGTTTCAGCGGGATTTCCAAAATGTTGAAAGGAACTCGAAACATGTCAACCTTGGTTTTGAGAATCTCTCCCGGAGTTTGAGAGATTTGGACGTGAAAGGGTACCAATCTTGTCGGGGATTGGGAACCCTTCGCGAGAATGTCCAAAGTTTCAGCGGGATTTCCAAAATGTTGAGAGGAACTCGAAACATGTCAACCTTGGTTTTGAGAATCTCTCCCGGAGCTTGAGAGATTTGGACGTGAAAGGGTACCAATCTTGTCGGGGATTGGGAACCCTTCGCGAGAATGTCCAAAGTTTCAGCGGGATTTCCAAAATGTTGAAAGGAACTCGAAACATGTCAACCTTGGTTTTGAGAATCTCTCCCGGAGTTTGAGAGATTTGGACGTGAAAGGGTACCAATCTTGTCGGGGATTGGGAACCCTTCGCGACAATGTCCAAAGTTTCAGCGGGATTTCCAAAATGTTGAAAGGAACTCGAAACATGTCAAGCTTGGTTTTGAGAATCTTAGCCGGAGTTTGAGAGTTTTGGACGTGAAAGGGTACCAATCTTGTCGGGGATCGGGAACCCTTCGCGAGAATGTCCAAAGTTTCAGCGGGATTTCCAAAATGTTAAAAGGAACTCGAAACATGTCAACCTTGGTTTTGAGAATCTCTCCCGGAGTTTGAGAGATTTGGACGTGAAAGGGTTCCAATCTTTTCGGGGATCTAGAACCCTTCGCGAGAATGTCCAAAGTTTCAGCGGGATTTCCAAAATGTTGAAAGGAACTCGAAACATGTCAACCTTGGTTTTGAGAATCTCTCCCGCAGTTTGAGAGATTTGGACGTGAAAGGGTACCAATCTTGTCGGGGATTGGGAACCCTTCGCGACAATGTCCAAAGTTTCAGCGGGATTTCCAAAATGTTGAAAGGAACTCGAAACATGTCAACCTTGGTTTTGAGAATCTCTCCCGGAGTTTGAGGGATTTGGACGTGAAAGGGTACCAAACTTGTCGGGGATCGGGAACTCTTCGCGAGAATGTCCAAAGTTTCAGCGGGATTTCCAAAATGTTAAAAGGAACTCGAAACATGTCAACCTTGGTTTTGAGAATCTCTCCCGGAGTTTGAGAGATTTGGACGTGAAAGGGTACCAATCTTGTCGGGGATTGGGAACCCTTCGCGAGAATGTCCAAAGTTTCAGCGGGATTTCCAAAATGTTGAAAGGAACTCGAAACATGTCAACCTTGGTTTTGAGAATCTCTCCCGGAGTTTGAGAGATTTGGACGTGAAAGGGTACCAATCTTGTCGGGGATTGGGAACCCTTCGCGAGAATGTCCAAAGTTTCAGCGGGATTTCCAAAATGTTGAAAGGAACTCGAAACATGTCAACCTTGGTTTTGAGAATCTCTCCCGGAGTTTGAGAGATTTGGACGTGAAAGGGTACCAATCTTGTCGGGGATTGGGAACCCTTCGCGAGAAAGTCCAAAGTTTCAGCGGGATTTCCAAAATGTTGAAAGGAACTCGAAACATGTCAACCTTGGTTTTGAGAATCTCTCCCGGAGTTTGAGAGATTTGGACGTGAAAGGGTACCAATCTTGTCGGGGATTGGGAACCCTTCGCGAGAATGTCCAAAGTTTCAGCGGGATTTCCAAAATGTTGAAAGGAACTCGAAACATGTCAACCTTGGTTTTGAGAATCTCTCCCGGAGTTTGAGAGATTTGGACGTGAAAGGGTACCAATCTTTTCGGGGATCTAGAACCCTCCGCCAGAATGTCCAAAGTTTCAGCGGGATTTCCAAAATGTTGAAAGGAACTCGAAACATGTCAACCTTGGTTTTGAGAATCTCTCCCGGAGTTTGAGGGATTTGGACGTGAAAGGGTACCAGTCTTGTCGGGGATTGGGAACCCTTCGCGAGAATGTCCAAAGTTTCAGCGGGATTTCCAAAATGTTGAAAGGAACTCGAAACATGTCAAGCTTGGTTTTGAGAATCTTAGCCGGAGTTTGAGAGTTTTGGACGTGAAAGGGTACCAATCTTGCCGGGGATCGGGAACCCTTCGCGAGAATGTCCAAAGTTTCAGCGGGATTTCCAAAATGTTAAAAGGAACTCGAAACATGTCAACCTTGGTTTTGAGAATCTCTCTCGGAGTTTGAGAGATTTGGACGTGAAAGGGTACCAACCTTGTCGGGGATTGGGAACCCTTCGCGACAATGTCCAAAGTTTCAGCGGGATTTCCAAAATGTTGAAAAGAACTCGAAAAATGTCAACCTTGGTTTTGAGAATCTCTCCCAGAGTTTGAGAGATTTGGACGTGAAAGGGTACCAATCTTTTCGGGGATCTAGAACCCTTCGCGAGAATGTCCAAAGTTTCAGCGGGATTTCCAAAATGTTGAAAGGAACTCGAAACATGTCAAGCTTGGTTTTGAGAATCTCTCCCGGAGTTTGAGAGATTTGGACGTGAAAGGGTACCAATCTTGTCGGGGATTGGGAACCCTTCGCGAGAATGTCCAAAGTTTCAGCGGGATTTCCAAAATGTTGAAAGGAACTCGAAACATGTCAACCTTGGTTTTGAGAATCTCTCCCGGAGTTTGAGAGATTTGGACGTGAAAGGGTACCAATCTTGTCGGCGATCGGGAACCCTTCGCGAGAATGTCCAAAGTTTCAGCGAGATTTCCAAAATGTTCAAAGGAACTCGAAACATGTCAACCTTGGTTTTGAGAATCTCTCCCGGAGTTTGAGAGATTTGGACGTGAAAGGGTACCAATCTTGTCGGGGATTGGGAACCCTTCGCGAGAATGTCCAAAGTTTCAGCGGGATTTCCAAAATGTTGAAAGGAACTCGAAACATGTCAACCTTGGTTTTGAGAATCTCTCCCGGAGTTGGAGAGATTTGGACGTGAAAGGGTACCAATCTTGTCGGGGATTGGGAACCCTTCGCGAGAATGTCCAAAGTTTCAGCGGGATTTCCAAAATGTTGAAAGGAACTCGAAACATGTCAACCTTGGTTTTGAGAATCTCTCCCGGACTTTGAGAGATTTGGACGTGAAAGGGTACCAATCTTTTCGGGGATCTAGAACCCTCCGCCAGAATGTCCAAAGTTTCAGCGGGATTTCCAAAATGTTGAAAGGAACTCGAAACATGTCAACCTTGGTTTTGAGAATCTCTCCCGGACTTTGAGAGATTTGGACGTGAAAGGGTACCAATCTTGTCGGGGATCTAGAACCCTTCGCGAGAATGTCCAAAGTTTCAGCGGGATTTCCAAAATGTTGAAAGGAACTCGAAACATGTCAACCTTGGTTTTGAGAATCTCTCCCGGAGTTTGAGAGATTTGGACGTGAAAGGGTACCAATCTTTTCGGTGATCTAGAACCCTTCGCGAGAATGTCCAAAGTTTCAGCGGGATTTCCAAAATGTTGAAAGGAACTCGAAACATGTCAACCTTGGTTTTGAGAATCTCTCCCGGAGTTTGAGAGATTTGGACGTGAAAGGGTACCAATCTTGTCGGGGATTGGGAACCCTTCGCGAGAATGTCCAAAGTTTCAGCGGGATTTCCAAAATGTTGAAAGGAACTCGAAACATGTCAACCTTGGTTTTGAGAATCTCTCCCGGAGTTTGAGAGATTTGGACGTGAAAGGGTACCAATCTTGTCGGGGATTGGGAACCCTTCGCGACAATGTCCAAAGTTTCAGCGGGATTTCCAAAATGTTGAAAGGAACTCGAAACATGTCAACCTTGGTTTTGAGAATCTCTCCCGCAGTTTGAGGGATTTGGACGTGAAAGGGTACCAAACTTGTCGGGGATCGGAAACCCTTCGCGAGAATGTCCAAAGTTTCAGCGGGATTTCCAAAATGTTAAAAGGAACTCGAAACATGTCAACCTTGGTTTTGAGAATCTCTCCCGGACTTTGAGAGATTTGGACGTGAAAGGGTACCAATCTTGTCGGGGATTGGGAACCCTTCGCCAGAATGTCCAAAGTTTCAGCGGGATTTCCAAAATGTTGAAAGGAACTCGAAACATGTCAACCTTGGTTTTGAGAATCTCTCCCGGAGTTTGAGAGATTTGGACGTGAAAGGGTACCAATCTTGTCGGGGATTGGGAACCCTTCGCGAGAAAGTCCAAAGTTTCAGCGGGATTTCCAAAATGTTGAAAGGAACTCGAAACATGTCAACCTTGGTTTTGAGAATCTCTCCCGGAGTTTGAGAGATTTGGACGTGAAAGGTTACCAATCTTGTCGGGGATCGGGAACCCTTCGCGAGAATGTCCAAAGTTTCAGCGGGATTTCCAAAATGTTGAAAGGAACTCGAAACATGTCAAGCTTGGTTTTGAGAATCTCTCCCGGAGTTTGAGAGATTTGGACGTGAAAGGGTACCAATCTTGTCGGGGATTGGGAACCCTTCGCGAGAATGTCCAAAGTTTCAGCGGGATTTCCAAAATGTTGAAAGGAACTCGAAACATGTCAACCTTGGTTTTGAGAATCTCTCCCGGAGTTTGAGAGATTTGGACGTGAAAGGGTACCAATCTTTTCGGGGATCTAGAACCCTCCGCCAGAATGTCCAAAGTTTCAGCGGGATTTCCAAAATGTTGAAAGGAACTCGAAACATGTCAACCTTGGTTTTGAGAATCTCTCCCGGAGTTTGAGGGATTTGGACGTGAAAGGGTACCAGTCTTGTCGGGGATTGGGAACCCTTCGCGAGAATGTCCAAAGTTTCAGTAGGATTTCCAAAATGTTGAAAGGAACTCGAAACATGTCAAGCTTGGTTTTGAGAATCTTAGCCGGAGTTTGAGAGTTTTGGACGTGAAAGGGTACCAATCTTGTCGGGGATCGGGAACCCTTCGCGAGAATGTCCAAAGTTTCAGCGGGATTTCCAAAATGTTGAAAGGAACTGGAACCATGTCAACCTTGGTTTTGAGAATCTCTCTCGGAGTTTGAGAGATTTGGACGTGAAAGGGTACCAACCTTGTCGGGGATTGGGAACCCTTCGCGACAATGTCCAAAGTTTCAGCGGGATTTCCAAAATGTTGAAAAGAACTCGAAACATGTCAACCTTGGTTTTGAGAATCTCTCCCAGAGTTTGAGAGATTTGGACGTGAAAGGGTACCAATCTTTTCGGGGATCTAGAACCCTTCGCGAGAATGTCCAAAGTTTCAGCGGGATTTCCAAAATGTTGAAAGGAACTCGAAACATGTCAAGCTTGGTTTTGAGAATCTCTCCCGGAGTTTGAGAGATTTGGACGTGAAAGGGTACCAATCTTGTCGGGGATTGGGAACCCTTCGCGACAATGTCCAAAGTTTCAGCAGGATTTCCAAAATGTTGAAAGGAACTCGAAACATGTCAACCTTGGTTTTGAGAATCTCTCCCGGAGTTTGAGAGATTTGGACGTGAAAGGGTACCAATCTTGTCGGGGATCGGGAACCCTTCGCGAGAATGTCCAAAGTTTCAGCGGGATTTCCAAAATGTTCAAAGGAACTCGAAACATGTCAACCTTGGTTTTGAGAATCTCTCCCGGAGTTTGAGAGATTTGGACGTGAAAGGGTACCAATCTTGTCGGGGATTGGGAACCCTTCGCGAGAATGTCCAAAGTTTCAGCGGGATTTCCAAAATGTTGAAAGGAACTCGAAACATGTCAACCTTGGTTTTGAGAATCTCTCCCGGAGTTTGAGAGATTTGGACGTGAAAGGGTACCAATCTTGTCGGGGATTGGGAACCCTTCGCGAGAATGTCCAAAGTTTCAGCGGGATTTCCAAAATGTTGAAAGGAACTCGAAACATGTCAACCTTGGTTTTGAGAATCTCTCCCGGAGTTGGAGAGATTTGGACGTGAAAGGGTACCAATCTTGTCGGGGATTGGGAACCCTTCGCGACAATGTCCAAAGTTTCAGCGGGATTTCCAAAATGTTGAAAGGAACTCGAAACATGTCAACCTTGGTTTTGAGAATCTCTCCCGGAGTTTGAGAGATTTGGACGTGAAAGGTTACCAATCTTGTCGGGGATCGGGAACCCTTCGCGAGAATGTCCAAAGTTTCAGCGGGATTTCCAAAATGTTGAAAGGAACTCGAAACATGTCAACCTTGGTTTTGACAATCTCTCCCGGACTTTGAGAGATTTGGACGTGAAAGGGTACCAATCTTGTCAGGGATTGGGAACCCTTCGCGAGAATGTCCAAAGTTTCAGCGGGATTTCCAAAATGTTGAAAGGAACTCGAAACATATCAACCTTTGTTTTGAGAATCTCTCCCGGAGTTTGAGAGATTTGGACGTGAAAGGGTACCAATCTTGTCGGGGATTGGGAACCCTTCGCCAGAATGTCCAAAGTTTCAGCGGGATTTCCAAAATGTTGAAAGGAACTCGAAACATGTCAACCTTGGTTTTGAGAATCTCTCCCGGAGTTTGAGACATTCGGACGTGAAAGGGTACCAGTCTTGTCGGGGATTGGGAACCCTTCGCGAGAATGTCCAAAGTTTCAGCGGGATTTCCAAAATGTTGAAAGGAACTCGAAACATGTCAAGCTTGGTTTTGAGAATCTCTCCCGGAGTTTGAGAGATTTGGACGTGAAAGGGTACCAATCTTGTCGGGGATTGGGAACCCTCCGCCAGAATGTCCAAAGTTTCAGCGGGATTTCCAAAATGTTGAAAGGAACTCGAAACATGTCAACCTTGGTTTTGAGAATCTCTCCCGGAGTTTGAGAGATTTGGACGTGAAAGGGTACCAATCTTCTCGGGGATCTAGAACCCTCCGCCAGAATGTCCAAAGCTTCAGTGGGATTTCCAAAATGTTGAAAGGAACTCGAAACATGTCAACCTTGGTTTTGAGAATCTCTCCCGCAGTTTGAGAGATTTGGACGTGAAAGGGTACCAATCTTGTCGGGGATTGGGAACCCTTCGCGAGAATGTCCAAAGTTTCAGTGGGATTTCCAAAATGTTGAAAGGAACTCGAAACATGTCAACCTTGGTTTTGAGAATCTCTCCCGGAGTTTGAGAGATTTGGACGTGAAAGGGTACCAAACTTGTCGGGGATTGGGAACCCTTCACGAGAATGTCCAAAGTTTCAGCGGGATTTCCAAAATGTTGAAAGGAACTCGAAACATGTCAACCTTGGTTTTGAGAATCTTAGCCGGAGTTTGAGAGTTTTGGACGTGAAAGGGTACCAATCTTGTCGGGGATCGGGAACCCTTCGCGAGAATGTCCAAAGTTTCAGCGGGATTTCCAAAATGTTCAAAGGAACTCGAAACATGTCAACCTTGGTTTTGAGAATCTCTCCCGGAGTTTGAGAGATTTGGACGTGAAAGGGTACCAACCTTGTCGGGGATTGGGAACCCTTCGCGAGAATGTCCAAAGTTTCAGCGGGATTTCCAAAATGTTGAAAGGAACTCGAAACATGTCAACCTTGGTTTTGAGAATCTCTCCCTGAGTTTGAGAGAATTGGACGTGAAAGGGTACCAATCTTGTCGGGTATTTGGAACCCTTCGCGAGAATGTGCAAAGTTTCAGCGGGATTTCCAAAATGTTGAAAGGAACTCGAAACATGTCAACCTTGGTTTTGAGAATCTCTCCCAGAGTTTGAGAGATTTGGACGTGAAAGGGTACCAATCTTTTCGGGGATCTAGAACCCTCCGCCAGAATGTCCAAAGTTTCAGCGGGATTTCCAAAATGTTGAAAGGAACTCGAAACATGTCAACCTTGGTTTTGAGAATCTCTCCCGGAGTTTGAGAGATTTGGACGTGAAAGGGTACCAATCTTGCCGGGGATTGGGAACCCTTCGCGAGAATGTCCAGAGTTTCAGCGGGATTTCCAAAATGTTGAAAGGAACTGGAACCATGTCAACCTTGGTTTTGAGAATCTCTCCCGGAGTTTGAGGGATTTGGACGTGAAAGGGTACCAAACTTGTCGGGGATTGGGAACCCTTCGCGAGAATGTCCAAAGTTTCAGCGGGATTTCCAAAATGTTGAAAGGAACTCGAAACATGTCAAGCTTGGTTTTGAGAATCTTAGCCGTAGTTTGAGAGTTTTGGACGTGAAAGGGTACCAATCTTGTCGGGGATCGGGAACCCTTCGCGAGAATGTCCGAAGTTTCAGCGTGATTTCCAAAATGTTAAAAGGAACTCGAAACATGTCAACCTTGGTTTTGAGAATCTCTCCCGGACTTTGAGAGATTTGGACGTGAAAGGGTACCAATCTTGTCGGGGATTGGGAACCCTTCGCGAGAATGTCCAAAGTTTCAGCGGGATTTCCAAAATGTTGAGAGGAACTCGAAACATGTCAACCTTGGTTTTGAGAATCTCTCCCGGAGTTTGAGAGATTTGGACGTGAAATGGTACAAATCTTGTCGGGGATCGGGAACCCTTCGCGAGAATGTCCAAAGTTTCAGCGGGATTTCCAAAATGTTAAAAGGAACTCGAAACATGTCAACCTTGGTTTTGAGAATCTCTCCCGGAGTTTGAGAGATTTGGACGTGAAAGGGTACCAATCTTGTCGGGGATTGGGAACCCTTCGCGACAATGTCCAAAGTTTCAGCGGGATTTCCAAAATGTTGAAAGGAACTGGAACCATGTCAACCTTGGTTTTGAGAATCTCTCCCGGAGTTTGAGAGATTTGGACGTGAAAGGGTACCAATCTTGTCGGGGATTGGGAACCCTTCGCGAGAATGTCCAAAGTTTCAGCGGGATTTCCAAAATGTTAAAAGGAACTCGAAACATGTCAACCTTGGTTTTGAGAATCTCTCCCGGACTTTGAGAGATTTGGACGTGAAAGTGTACCAAACTTGTCGGGGATTGGGAACCCTTCGCGAGAATGTCCAAAGTTTCAGCGGGATTTCCAAAATGTTGAAAGGAACTCGAAACATGTCAAGCTTGGTTTTGAGAATCTCTCCCGGAGTTTGAGAGATTTGGACGTGAAAGGGTACCAATCTTGTCGGGGATTGGGAACCCTTCGCGACAATGTCCAAAGTTTCAGCAGGATTTCCAAAATGTTGAAAGGAACTCGAAACATGTCAACCTTGGTTTTGAGAATCTCTCCCGGAGTTTGAGAGATTTGGACGTGAAAGGGTACCAATCTTGTCGGGGATCGGGAACCCTTCGCGAGAATGTCCAAAGTTTCAGCGGGATTTCCAAAATGTTCAAAGGAACTCGAAACATGTCAACCTTGGTTTTGAGAATCTCTCCCGGAGTTTGAGAGATTTGGACGTGAAAGGGTACCAATCTTGTCGGGGATTGGGAACCCTTCGCGAGAATGTCCAAAGTTTCAGCGGGATTTCCAAAATGTTGAAAGGAACTCGAAACATGTCAACCTTGGTTTTGAGAATCTCTCCCGGAGTTTGAGAGATTTGGACGTGAAAGGGTACCAATCTTGTCGGGGATTGGGAACCCTTCGCGAGAATGTCCAAAGTTTCAGCGGGATTTCCAAAATGTTGAAAGGAACTCGAAACATGTCAACCTTGGTTTTGAGAATCTCTCCCGGAGTTGGAGAGATTTGGACGTGAAAGGGTACCAATCTTGTCGGGGATTGGGAACCCTTCGCGACAATGTCCAAAGTTTCAGCGGGATTTCCAAAATGTTGAAAGGAACTCGAAACATGTCAACCTTGGTTTTGAGAATCTCTCCCGGAGTTTGAGAGATTTGGACGTGAAAGGTTACCAATCTTGTCGGGGATCGGGAACCCTTCGCGAGAATGTCCAAAGTTTCAGCGGGATTTCCAAAATGTTGAAAGGAACTCGAAACATGTCAACCTTGGTTTTGAGAATCTCTCCCGGACTTTGAGAGATTTGGACGTGAAAGGGTACCAATCTTGTCAGGGATTGGGAACCCTTCGCGAGAATGTCCAAAGTTTCAGCGGGATTTCCAAAATGTTGAAAGGAACTCGAAACATATCAACCTTTGTTTTGAGAATCTCTCCCGGAGTTTGAGAGATTTGGACGTGAAAGGGTACCAATCTTTTCGGGGATCTAGAACCCTCCGCCAGAATGTCCAAAGTTTCAGCGGGATTTCCAAAATGTTGAAAGGAACTCGAAACATGTCAACCTTGGTTTTGAGAATCTCTCCCGCAGTTTGAGAGATTTGGACGTGAAAGGGTACCAATCTTGTCGGGGATTGGGAACCCTTCGCGAGAATGTCCAAAGTTTCAGTGGGATTTCCAAAATGTTGAAAGGAACTCGAAACATGTCAACCTTGGTTTTGAGAATCTCTCCCGGAGTTTGAGAGATTTGGACGTGAAAGGGTACCAAACTTGTCGGGGATTGGGAACCCTTCACGAGAATGTCCAAAGTTTCAGCGGGATTTCCAAAATGTTGAAAGGAACTCGAAACATGTCAACCTTGGTTTTGAGAATCTTAGCCGGAGTTTGAGAGTTTTGGACGTGAAAGGGTACCAATCTTGTCGGGGATCGGGAACCCTTCGCGAGAATGTCCAAAGTTTCAGCGGGATTTCCAAAATGTTCAAAGGAACTCGAAACATGTCAACCTTGGTTTTGAGAATCTCTCCCGGAGTTTGAGAGATTTGGACGTGAAAGGGTACCAACCTTGTCGGGGATTGGGAACCCTTCGCGAGAATGTCCAAAGTTTCAGCGGGATTTCCAAAATGTTGAAAGGAACTCGAAACATGTCAACCTTGGTTTTGAGAATCTCTCCCTGAGTTTGAGAGAATTGGACGTGAAAGGGTACCAATCTTGTCGGGTATTTGGAACCCTTCGCGAGAATGTGCAAAGTTTCAGCGGGATTTCCAAAATGTTGAAAGGAACTCGAAACATGTCAACCTTGGTTTTGAGAATCTCTCCCAGAGTTTGAGAGATTTGGACGTGAAAGGGTACCAATCTTTTCGGGGATCTAGAACCCTCCGCCAGAATGTCCAAAGTTTCAGCGGGATTTCCAAAATGTTGAAAGGAACTCGAAACATGTCAACCTTGGTTTTGAGAATCTCTCCCGGAGTTTGAGAGATTTGGACGTGAAAGGGTACCAATCTTGCCGGGGATTGGGAACCCTTCGCGAGAATGTCCAGAGTTTCAGCGGGATTTCCAAAATGTTGAAAGGAACTGGAACCATGTCAACCTTGGTTTTGAGAATCTCTCCCGGAGTTTGAGGGATTTGGACGTGAAAGGGTACCAAACTTGTCGGGGATTGGGAACCCTTCGCGAGAATGTCCAAAGTTTCAGCGGGATTTCCAAAATGTTGAAAGGAACTCGAAACATGTCAAGCTTGGTTTTGAGAATCTTAGCCGTAGTTTGAGAGTTTTGGACGTGAAAGGGTACCAATCTTGTCGGGGATCGGGAACCCTTCGCGAGAATGTCCGAAGTTTCAGCGTGATTTCCAAAATGTTAAAAGGAACTCGAAACATGTCAACCTTGGTTTTGAGAATCTCTCCCGGACTTTGAGAGATTTGGACGTGAAAGGGTACCAATCTTGTCGGGGATTGGGAACCCTTCGCGAGAATGTCCAAAGTTTCAGCGGGATTTCCAAAATGTTGAGAGGAACTCGAAACATGTCAACCTTGGTTTTGAGAATCTCTCCCGGAGTTTGAGAGATTTGGACGTGAAATGGTACAAATCTTGTCGGGGATCGGGAACCCTTCGCGAGAATGTCCAAAGTTTCAGCGGGATTTCCAAAATGTTAAAAGGAACTCGAAACATGTCAACCTTGGTTTTGAGAATCTCTCCCGGAGTTTGAGAGATTTGGACGTGAAAGGGTACCAATCTTGTCGGGGATTGGGAACCCTTCGCGACAATGTCCAAAGTTTCAGCGGGATTTCCAAAATGTTGAAAGGAACTGGAACCATGTCAACCTTGGTTTTGAGAATCTCTCCCGGAGTTTGAGAGATTTGGACGTGAAAGGGTACCAATCTTGTCGGGGATTGGGAACCCTTCGCGAGAATGTCCAAAGTTTCAGCGGGATTTCCAAAATGTTGAAAGGAACTCTAAACATGTCAACCTTGGTTTTGAGAATCTCTCCCGGACTTTGAGAGATTTGGACGTGAAAGTGTACCAAACTTGTCGGGGATTGGGAACCCTTCGCGAGAATGTCCAAAGTTTCAGCGGGATTTCCAAAATGTTGAAAGGAACTCGAAACATGTCAACCTTGGTTTTGAGAATCTTAGCCGGAGTTTGAGAGTTTTGGACGTGAAAGGGTACCAATCTTGTCGGGGATTGGGAACCCTTCGCGAGAATGTCCAAAGTTTCAGCGGGATTTCCAAAATATTAAAAGGAACTCGAAACATGTCAACCTTGGTTTTGAGAATCTCTCCCGGAGTTTGAGAGATTTGGACGTGAAAGGGTACCAATCTTGTCGGGGATTGGGAACCCTTCGCGAGAATGTCCAAAGTTTCAGCGGGATTTCCAAAATGTTGAAAGGAACTCGAAACATGTCAACCTTGGTTTTGAGAATCTCTCCCGGACTTTGAGAGATTTGGACGTGAAAGGGTACCAATCTTTCGGGGATCTAGAACCCTCCGCCAGAATGTCCAAAGTTTCAGCGGGATTTCCAAAATGTTGAAAGGAACTCGAAACCTGTCAACCTTGGTTTTGAGAATCTCTCCCGGAGTTTGAGAGATTTGGACGTGAAAGGGTACCAATCTTGTCGGGGATTGGGAACCCGTCGCGACAATGTCCAAAGTTTCAGCGGGATTTCCAAAATGTTGAGAGGAACTCGAAACATGTCAACCTTGGTTTTGAGAATCTCTCCCGGAGTTTGAGACATTTGGACGTGAAAGGGTACCAGTCTTGTCGGGGATTTGGAACCCTTCGCGACAATGTCCAAAGTTTCAGCGGGATTTCCAAAATGTTGAAAAGAACTCGAAACATGTCAACCTTGGTTTTGAGAATCTCTCCCAGAGTTTGAGAGATTTGGACGTGAAAGGGTACCAATCTTTTCGGGGATCTAGAACCCTTCGCGAGAATGTCCAAAGTTTCAGCGGGATTTCCAAAATGTTGAAAGGAACTCGAAACATGTCAACCTTGGTTTTGAGAATCTCTCCCGGAGTTTGAGAGATTTGGACGTGAAAGGGTACCAATCTTGTCGGGGATTGGGAACCCTTCGCGACAATGTCCAAAGTTTCAGCGGGATTTCCAAAATGTTGAAAGGAACTCGAAACATGTCAACCTTGGTTTTGAGAATCTCTCCCGGAGTTTGAGAGATTTGGACGTGAAAGGGTACCAATCTTGTCGGGGATCGGGAACCCTTCGCGAGAATGTCCAAAGTTTCAGCGGGATTTCCAAAATGTTCAAAGGAACTCGAAACATGTCAACCTTGGTTTTGAGAATCTCTCCCGGAGTTTGAGAGATTTGGACGTGAAAGGGTACCAATCTTGTTGGGGATTGGGAACCCTTCGCGAGAATGTCCAAAGTTTCAGCGGGATTTCCAAAATGTTGAAAGGAACTCGAAACATGTCAACCTTGGTTTTGAGAATCTCTCCCGGAGTTTGAGAGATTTGGACGTGAAAGGGTACCAATCTTGTCGGGGATTGGGAACCCTTCGCGACAATGTCCAAAGTTTCAGCGGGATTTCCAAAATGTTGAAAGGAACTCGAAACATGTCAACCTTGGTTTTGAGAATCTCTCCCGGAGTTTGAGAGATTTGGACGTGAAAGGGTACGAATCTTGTTGGGGATTGGGAACCCTTTGACAGAATGTGCAAAGTTTCAGCGGGATTTCCAAAATGTTAAAAGGAACTCGAAACATGTCAACCTTGGTTTTGAGAATCTCTCCCGGACTTTGAGAGATTTGGACGTGAAAGGGTACCAACCTTGTCGGGGATTGGGAACCCTTCGCGACAATGTCCAAAGTTTCAGCGGGATTTCCAAAATGTTGAAAGGAACTCGAAACATGTCAACCTTGGTTTTGAGAATCTCTCCCGGAGTTTGAGAGATTTGGACGTGAAAGGGTACCAATCTTGTCGGGGATTGGGAACCCTTCGCGAGAATGTCCAAAGTTTCAGCGGGATTTCCAAAATGTTGAAAGGAACTCGAAACATGTCAACTTTGGTTTTGAGAATCTCTCCCGGAGTTTGAGAGATTTGGACGTGAAAGGGTACCAATCTTGTCGGGGATTGGGAACCCTTCGCGACAATGTCCAAAGTTTCAGCGGGATTTCCAAAATGTTGAAAGGAACTCGAAACATATCAACCTTGGTTTTGAGAATCTCTCCCGGAGTTTGAGAGATTTGGACGTGAAAGGGTACCAATCTTTTCGGGGATCTAGAACCCTCCGCCAGAATGTCCAAAGTTTCAGCGGGATTTCCAAAATGTTGAAAGGAACTCGTAACATGTTAACCTTGGTTTTGAGAATCTCTCCCGGAGTTTGAGGGATTTGGACGTGAAAGGGTACCAGTCTTGTCGGGGATTGGGAACCCTTCGCGAGAATGTCCAAAGTTTCAGCGGGATTTCCAAAATGTTGAAAGGAACTCGAAACATGTCAACCTTGGTTTTGAGAATCTTAGCCGGAGTTTGAGAGTTTTGGACGTGAAAGGGTACCAATCTTGTCGGGGATCGGGAACCCTTCGCGAGAATGTCCAAAGTTTCAGCGGGATTTCCAAAATGTTCAAAGGAACTCGAAACATGTCAACCTTGGTTTTGAGAATCTCTCCCGGAGTTTGAGAGATTTGGACGTGAAAGGGTACCAACCTTGTCGGGGATTGGGAACCCTTCGCGACAATGTCCAAAGTTTCAGCGGGATTTCCAAAATGTTGAAAGGAACTCGAAACATGTCAACCTTGGTTTTGAGAATCTCTCCCGGAGTTTGAGAGATTTGGACGTGAAAGGGTACCAATCTTGTCGGGGATTGGGAACCCTTCGCGAGAATGTCCAAAGTTTCAGCGGGATTTCCAAAATGTTGAAAGGAACTCGAAACATGTCAACCTTGGTTTTGAGAATCTCTCCCGGAGTTTGAGAGATTTGGACGTGAAAGGGTACCAATCTTGTCGGGGATTGGGAACCCTTCGCGACAATGTCCAAAGTTTCAGCGGGATTTCCAAAATGTTGAAAGGAACTGGAACCATGTCAACCTTGGTTTTGAGAATCTCTCCGGGACTTTGAGAGATTTGGACGTGAAAGGGTACCAATCTTGTCGGGGATTGGGAACCCTTCGCGAGAATGTCCAAAGTTTCAGCGGGATTTCCAAAATGTTGAAAGGAACTCTAAACATGTCAACCTTGGTTTTGAGAATCTCTCCCGGACTTTGAGAGATTTGGACGTGAAAGTGTACCAAACTTGTCGGGGATTGGGAACCCTTCGCGAGAATGTCCAAAGTTTCAGCGGGATTTCCAAAATGTTGAAAGGAACTCGAAACATGTCAAGCTTGGTTTTGAGAATCTTAGCCGGAGTTTGAGAGTTTTGGACGTGAAAGGGTACCAATCTTGTCGGGGATTGGGAACCCTTCGCGAGAATGTCCAAAGTTTCAGCGGGATTTCCAAAATATTAAAAGGAACTCGAAACATGTCAACCTTGGTTTTGAGAATCTCTCCCGGAGTTTGAGAGATTTGGACGTGAAAGGGTACCAATCTTGTCGGGGATTGGGAACCCTTCGCCAGAATGTCCAACGTTTCAGCGGGATTTCCAAAATGTTGAAAGGAACTCGAAACATGTCAACCTTGGTTTTGAGAATCTCTCCCGGACTTTGAGAGATTTGGACGTGAAAGGGTACCAATCTTTCGGGGATCTAGAACCCTCCGCCAGAATGTCCAAAGTTTCAGCGGGATTTCCAAAATGCTGAAAGGAACTCGAAACCTGTCAACCTTGGTTTTGAGAATCTCTCCCGGAGTTTGAGAGATTTGGACGTGAAAGGGTACCAATCTTGTCGGGGATTGGGAACCCGTCGCGACAATGTCCAAAGTTTCAGCGGGATTTCCAAAATGTTGAGAGGAACTCGAAACATGTCAACCTTGGTTTTGAGAATCTTTCCCGGAGTTTGAGAGATTTGGACGTGAAAGGGTACCAGTCTTGTCGGGGATTGGGAACCCTTCGCGACAATGTCCAAAGTTTCAGCGGGATTTCCAAAATGTTGAAAAGAACTCGAAACATGTCAACCTTGGTTTTGAGAATCTCTCCCAGAGTTTGAGAGATTTGGACGTGAAAGGGTACCAATCTTGTCGGGGATCGGGAACCCTTCGCGAGAATGTCCAAAGTTTCAGCGGGATTTCCAAAATGTTGAAAGGAACTCTAAACATGTCAACCTTGGTTTTGAGAATCTCTCCCGGACTTTGAGAGATTTGGACGTGAAAGGGTACCAACCTTGTCGGGGATTGGGAACCCTTCGCGAGAATGTCCAAAGTTTCAGCGGGATTTCCAAAATGTTGAAAGGAACTCGAAACATGTCAACCTTGGTTTTGAGAATCTCTCCCGGAGTTTGAGAGATTTGGACGTGAAAGGGTACCAATCTTGTCGGGGATTGGGAACCCTTCGCGAGAATGTCCAAAGTTTCAGCGGGATTTCCAAAATGTTGAAAGGAACTCGAAACATGTCAACTTTGGTTTTGAGAATCTCTCCCGGAGTTTGAGAGATTTGGACGTGAAAGGGTACCAATCTTGTCGGGGATTGGGAACCCTTCGCGACAATGTCCAAAGTTTCAGCGGGATTTCCAAAATGTTGAAAGGAACTGGAACCATGTCAACCTTGGTTTTGAGAATCTCTCCCGGAGTTTGAGAGATTTGGACGTGAAAGGGTACCAATCTTGTCGGGGATTGGGAACCCTTCGCGAGAATGTCCAAAGTTTCAGCGGGATTTCCAAAATGTTGAAAGGAACTCGAAACATGTCAACCTTGGTTTTGAGAATCTCTCCCGGAGTTTGAGAGATTTGGACGTGAAAGGGTACCAATCTTGTCGGGGATTGGGAACCCTTCGCGAGAATGTCCAAAGTTTCAGCGGGATTTCCAAAATGTTGAAAGGAACTCGAAACATGTCAACCTTGGTTTTGAGAATCTCTCCCGGAGTTTGAGAGATTTGGACGTGAAAGGTTACCAATCTTGTCGGGGATCGGGAACCCTTCGCGAGAATGTCCAAAGTTTCAGCGGGATTTCCAAAATGTTGAAAGGAACTCGAAACATGTCAACCTTGGTTTTGAGAATCTCTCCCGGAGTTTGAGAGATTTGGACGTGAAAGGGTACCAATCTTGTCAGGGATTGGGAACCCTTCGCGAGAATGTCCAAAGTTTCAGCGGGATTTCCAAAATGTTGAAAGGAACTCGAAACATGTCAACCTTGGTTTTGAGAATCTCTCCCGGACTTTGAGAGATTTGGACGTGAAAGGGTACCAACCTTGTCGGGGATTGGGAACCCTTCGCGAGAATGTCCAAAGTTTCAGCGGGATTTCCAAAATGTTGAAAGGAACTCGAAACATGTCAACCTTGGTTTTGAGAATCTCTCCCGGAGTTTGAGAGATTTGGACGTGAAAGGGTACCAATCTTGTCGGGGATTGGGAACCCTTCGCGAGAATGTCCAAAGTTTCAGCGGGATTTCCAAAATGTTGAAAGGAACTCGAAACATGTCAACTTTGGTTTTGAGAATCTCTCCCGGAGTTTGAGAGATTTGGACGTGAAAGGGTACCAATCTTGTCGGGGATTGGGAACCCTTCGCGACAATGTCCAAAGTTTCAGCGGGATTTCCAAAATGTTGAAAGGAACTCGAAACATATCAACCTTGGTTTTGAGAATCTCTCCCGGAGTTTGAGAGATTTGGACGTGAAAGGGTACCAATCTTTTCGGGGATCTAGAACCCTCCGCCAGAATGTCCAAAGTTTCAGCGGGATTTCCAAAATGTTGAAAGGAACTCGTAACATGTTAACCTTGGTTTTGAGAATCTCTCCCGGAGTTTGAGGGATTTGGACGTGAAAGGGTACCAGTCTTGTCGGGGATTGGGAACCCTTCGCGAGAATGTCCAAAGTTTCAGCGGGATTTCCAAAATGTTGAAAGGAACTCGAAACATGTCAACCTTGGTTTTGAGAATCTTAGCCGGAGTTTGAGAGTTTTGGACGTGAAAGGGTACCAATCTTGTCGGGGATCGGGAACCCTTCGCGAGAATGTCCAAAGTTTCAGCGGGATTTCCAAAATGTTAAAAGGAACTCGAAATATGTCAACCTTGGTTTTGAGAATCTCTCCTGGAGTTTGAGAGATTTGGACGTGAAAGGGTACCAACCTTGTCGGGGATTGGGAACCCTTCGCGACAATGTCCAAAGTTTCAGCGGGATTTCCAAAATGTTGAAAGGAACTCGAAACATGTCAACCTTGGTTTTGAGAATCTCTCCCGGAGTTTGAGAGATTTGGACGTGAAAGGGTACCAATCTTGTCGGGGATTGGGAACCCTTCGCGAGAATGTCCAAAGTTTCAGCGGGATTTCCAAAATGTTGAAAGGAACTCGAAACATGTCAACCTTGGTTTTGAGAATCTCTCCCGGAGTTTGAGAGATTTGGACGTGAAAGGGTACCAATCTTGTCGGGGATTGGGAACCCTTCGCGAGAATGTCCAAAGTTTCAGCGGGATTTCCAAAATGTTGAAAGGAACTCGAAACATGTCAACCTTGGTTTTGAGAATCTCTCCCGGAGTTTGAGAGATTTGGACGTGAGTGGGTACCAATCTTGTCGGGGATCGGGAACCCTTCGCGAGAATGTCCAAAGTTTCAGCGGGATTTCCAAAATGTTAAAAGGAACTCGAAACATGTCAACCTTGGTTTTGAGAATCTCTCCCGGAGTTTGAGAGATTTGGACGTGAAAGGGTACCAATCTTGTCGGGGATTGGGAACCCTTCGCGAGAATGTCCAAAGTTTCAGCGGGATTTCCAAAATGTTAAAAGGAAATCGAAACATGTCAACCCTGGATTTGAGAATCTCTCCCGGAGTTTGAGAGATTTGGACGTGAAAGGGTACCAATCTTGTCGGGGATTGGGAACCCTTCGCGAGAATGTCCAAAGTTTCAGCGGGATTTCCAAAATGTTGAAAGGAACTCGAAACATGTCAACCTTGGTTTTGAGAATCTCTCCCGGAGTTTGAGAGATTTGGACGTGAAAGGGTACCAATCTTGTCGGGGATTGGGAACCCTTCGCGAGAATGTCCAAAGTTTCAGCGGGATTTCCAAAATGTTGAAAGGAACTCGAAACATGTCAACCTTGGTTTTGAGAATCTCTCCCGGAGTTTGAGAGATTTGGACGTGAAAGGGTACCAATCTTGTCGGGGATTGGGAACCCTTCGCGAGAATGTCCAAAGTTTCAGCGGGATTTCCAAAATGTTCAAAGGAACTCGAAACATATCAACCTTGGTTTTGAGAATCTCTCCCGGAGTTTGAGAGATTTGGACGTGAAAGGGTACCAATCTTTTCGGGGATCTAGAACCCTCCGCCAGAATGTCCAAAGTTTCAGCGGGATTTCCAAAATGTTGAAAGGAACTCGAAACATGTCAACCTTGGTTTTGAGAATCTCTCCCGGAGTTTGAGGGATTTGGACGTGAAAGGGTACCAGTCTTGTCGGGGATTGGGAACCCTTCGCGAGAATGTCCAAAGTTTCAGCGGGATTTCCAAAATGTTGAAAGGAACTCGAAACATATCAACCTTGGTTTTGAGAATCTCTCCCGGAGTTTGAGAGATTTGGACGTGAAAGGGTACCAATCTTTTCGGGGATCTAGAACCCTCCGCCAGAATGTCCAAAGTTTCAGCGGGATTTCCAAAATGTTGAAAGGAACTCGAAACATGTCAACCTTGGTTTTGAGAATCTCTCCCGGAGTTTGAGGGATTTGGACGTGAAAGGGTACCAGTCTTGTCGGGGATTGGGAACCCTTCGCGAGAATGTCCAAAGTTTCAGCGGGATTTCCAAAATGTTGAAAGGAACTCGAAACATGTCAAGCTTGGTTTTGAGAATCTTAGCCGGAGTTTAAGAGTTTTGGACGTGAAAGGGTACCAATCTTGTCGGGGATCGGGAACCCTTCGCGAGAATGTCCAAAGTTTCAGCGGGATTTCCAAAATGTTAAAAGGAACTCGAAACATGTCATCCTTGGTTTTGAGAATCTCTCCCGGAGTTTGAGAGATTTGGACGTGAAAGGGTACCAATCTTGTCGGGGATTGGGAACCCTTCGCGAAAATGTCCAAAGTTTCAGCGGGATTTCCAAAATGTTGAAAGGAACTCGAAACATGTCAAGCTTGGTTTTGAGAATCTCTCCCGGAGTTTGAGAGATTTGGACGTGAAAGGGTACCAATCTTGTCGGGGATTGGGAACCCTTCGCGAGAATGTCCAAAGTTTCAGCGGGATTTCCAAAATGTTGAAAGGAACTCGAAACATATCAGCCTTGGTTTTGAGAATCTCTCCCGGAGTTTGAGAGATTTGGACGTGAAAGGGTACCAATCTTTTCGGGGATCTAGAACCCTCCGCCAGAATGTCCAAAGTTTCAGCGGGATTTCCAAAATGTTGAAAGGAACTCGAAACATGTCAACCTTGGTTTTGAGAATCTCTCCCGGAGTTTGAGGGATTTGGACGTGAAAGGGTACCAGTCTTGTCGGGGATTGGGAACCCTTCGCGAGAATGTCCAAAGTTTCAGCGGGATTTCCAAAATGTTGAAAGGAACTCGAAACATGTCAAGCTTGGTTTTGAGAATCTTAGCCGGAGTTTGAGAGATTTGGACGTGAAAGGGTACCAATCTTGTCGGGGATCGGGAACCCTTCGCGAGAATGTCCAAAGTTTCAGCGGGATTTCCAAAATGTTGAAAGGAACTCGAAACATGTCAACCTTGGTTTTGAGAATCTCTCCCGGAGTTTGAGAGATTTGGACGTGAAAGGGTACCAATCTTGTCGGGGATTGGGAACCCTTCGCGAGAATGTCCAAAGTTTCAGCGGGATTTCCAAAATGTTGAAAGGAACTCGAAACATATCAGCCTTGGTTTTGAGAATCTCTCCCGGAGTTTGAGAGATTTGGACGTGAAAGGGTACCAATCTTGTCGGGGACTGGGAACCCTCCGCCAGAATGTCCAAAGTTTCAGCGGGATTTCCAAAATGTTGAAAGGAACTCGAAACATGTCAACCTTGGTTTTGAGAATCTCTCCCGGAGTTTGAGGGATTTGGACGTGAAAGGGTACCAGTCTTGTCGGGGATTGGGAACCCTTCGCGAGAATGTCCAAAGTTTCAGCGGGATTTCCAAAATGTTGAAAGGAACTCGAAACATGTCAACCTTGGTTTTGAGAATCTCTCCCGGAGTTTGAGAGATTTGGACGTGAAAGGGTACCAATCTTGTCGGGGATTGGGAACCCTTCGCGACAATGTCCAAAGTTTCAGCAGGATTTCCAAAATGTTGAAAGGAACTCGAAACATATCAGCCTTGGTTTTGAGAATCTCTCCCGGAGTTTGAGAGATTTGGACGTGAAAGGGTACCAATCTTTTCGGGGATCTAGAACCCTCCGCCAGAATGTCCAAAGTTTCAGCGGGATTTCCAAAATGTTGAAAGGAACTCAAAACATGTCAACCTTGGTTTTGAGAATCTCTCCCGGAGTTTGAGGGATTTGGACGTGAAAGGGTACCAGTCTTGTCGGGGATTGGGAACCCTTCGCGAGAATGTCCAAAGTTTCAGCGGGATTTCCAAAATGTTGAAAGGAACTCGAAACATGTCAACCTTGGTTTTGAGAATCTTAGCCGGAGTTTGAGAGTTTTGGACGTGAAAGGGTACCAATCTTGTCGGGGATCGGGAACCCTTCGCGAGAATGTCCAAAGTTTCAGCGGGATTTCCAAAATGTTGAAAGGAACTCAAAACATGTCAACCTTGGTTTTGAGAATCTCTCCCGGAGTTTGAGAGATTTGGACGTGAAAGGGTACCAATCTTGTCGGGGATTGGGAACCCTTCGCGAAAATGTCCAAAGTTTCAGCGGGATTTCCAAAATGTTGAAAGGAACTCGAAACATGTCAAGCTTGGTTTTGAGAATCTCTCCCGGAGTTTGAGAGATTTGGACGTGAAAGGGTACCAATCTTGTCGGGGATTGGGAACCCTTCGCGAGAATGTCCAAAGTTTCAGCGGGATTTCCAAAATGTTGAAAGGAACTCGAAACATATCAGCCTTGGTTTTGAGAATCTCTCTAGGACTTTGAGAGATTTGGACGTGAAAGGGTACCAACCTTGTCGGGGATTGGGAACCCTTCGCGAGAATGTCCAAAGTTTCAGCGGGATTTCCAAAATGTTGAAAGGAACTCGAAACATGTCAACCTTGGTTTTGAGAATCTCTCCCGGAGTTTGAGAGATTTGGACGTGAAAGGGTACCAATCTTGTCGGGGATTGGGAACCCTTCGCGAGAATGTCCAAAGTTTCAGCGGGATTTCCAAAATGTTGAAAGGAACTCGGAACATGTCAACCTTGGTTTTGAGAATCTCTCCCGGAGTTTGAGAGATTTGGACGTGAAAGGGTACCAACCTTGTCCTGTCGGGGATTGGGAACCCTTCGCGACAATGTCCAAAGTTTCAGCGGGATTTCCAAAATGTTGAAAGGAACTCGAAACATGTCAACCTTGGTTTTGAGAATCTCTCCTGGAGTTTGAGAGATTTGGCCGTGAAAGGGTACCAATCTTTTCGGGGATCTAGAACCCTTCGCGAGAATGTCCAAATTTTCAGCGGGATTTCCAAAATGTTAAAAGGAACTCGAAACATGTCAACCGTGGTTTTGAGAATCTCTCCCGGAGTTTGAGAGATTTGGACGTGAAAGGGTACCAATCTTGTCGGGGATTGGGAACCCTTCGCGAGAATGTCCAAAGTTTCAGCGGGATTTCCAAAATGTTGAAAGGAACTCGAAACATGTCAACCTTGGTTTTGAGAATCTCTCCCGGACTTTGAGAGATTTGGACGTGAAAGGGTACCAATCTTGTCGGGGATTGGGAACCCTTCGCGAGAATGTCCAAACTTTCAGCGGGATTTCCAAAATGTTGAAAGGAACTCGAAACATGTCAACCTTGGTTTTGAGAATCTCTCCCGGAGTTTGAGAGATTTGGACGTGAAAGGGTACCAATCTTGTCGGGGATTGGGAACCCTTCGCGAGAATGTCCAAAGTTTCAGCGGGATTTCCAAAATGTTGAAAGGAACTCGAAACATGTCAACCTTGGTTTTGAGAATCTCTCCCGGAGTTTGAGAGATTTGGACGTGAAAGGGTACCAATCTTGTCGGGGATTGGGAACCCTTCGCGAGAATGTCCAAAGTTTCAGCGGGATTTCCAAAATGTTGAAAGGAACTCGAAACATATCAGCCTTGGTTTTGAGAATCTCTCCCGGAGTTTGAGAGATTTGGACGTGAAAGGGTACCAATCTTTTCGGGGATCTAGAACCCTCCGCCAGAATGTCCAAAGTTTCAGCGGGATTTCCAAAATGTTGAAAGGAACTCGAAACATGTCAACCTTGGTTTTGAGAATCTCTCCCGGAGTTTGAGGGATTTGGACGTGAAAGGGTACCAGTCTTGTCGGGGATTGGGAACCCCTCGCGAGAATGTCCAAAGTTTCAGCGGGATTTCCAAAATGTTGAAAGGAACTCGAAACATGTCAACCTTGGTTTTGAGAATCTTAGCCGGAGTTTGAGAGTTTTGGACGTGAAAGGGTACCAATCTTGTCGGGGATCGGGAACCCTTCGCGAGAATGTCCAAAGTTTCAGCGGGATTTCCAAAATGTTGAAAGGAACTCGAAACATGTCAACCTTGGTTTTGAGAATCTCTCCCGGAGTTTGAGAGATTTGGACGTGAAAGGGTACCAATCTTGTCGGGGATTGGGAACCCTTCGCGAGAATGTCCAAAGTTTCAGCGGGATTTCCAAAATGTTGAAAGGAACTCGAAACATATCAGCCTTGGTTTTGAGAATCTCTCCCGGAGTTTGAGAGATTTGGACGTGAAAGGGTACCAATCTTGTCGGGGATTGGGAACCCTCCGCCAGAATGTCCAAAGTTTCAGCGGGATTTCCAAAATGTTGAAAGGAACTCGAAACATGTCAACCTTGGTTTTGAGAATCTCTCCCGGAGTTTGAGGGATTTGGACGTGAAAGGGTACCAGTCTTGTCGGGGATTGGGAACCCTTCGCGAGAATGTCCAAAGTTTCAGCGGGATTTCCAAAATGTTGAAAGGAACTCGAAACATGTCAAGCTTGGTTTTGAGAATCTTAGCCGGAGTTTGAGAGTTTTGGACGTGAAAGGGTACCAATCTTGTCGGGGATCGGGAACCCTTCGCGAGAATGTCCAAAGTTTCAGCGGGATTTCCAAAATGTTGAAAGGAACTCAAAACATGTCAACCTTGGTTTTGAGAATCTCTCCCGGACTTTGAGAGATTTGGACGTGAAAGGGTACCAACCTTGTCGGGGATTGGGAACCCTTCGCGAGAATGTCCAAAGTTTCAGCGGGATTTCCAAAATGTTGAAAGGAACTCGAAACATGTCAACCTTGGTTTTGAGAATCTCTCCCGGAGTTTGAGAGATTTGGACGTGAAAGGGTACCAATCTTGTCGGGGATTGGGAACCCTTCGCGAGAATGTCCAAAGTTTCAGCGGGATTTCCAAAATGTTGAAAGGAACTCGGAACATGTCAACCTTGGTTTTGAGAATCTCTCCCGGAGTTTGAGAGATTTGGACGTGAAAGGGTAGCAATCTTGTCGGGGATTGGGAACCCTTCGCCAGAATGTCCAAAGTTTCAGCGGGATTTCCAAAATGTTGAAAGGAACTCGAACCGTTTCAACCTTGGTTTTGAGAATCTCTCCTGGAGTTTGAGAGATTTGGACGTGAAAGGGTAACAATCTTTTCGGGGATCTAGAACCCTTCGCGAGAATGTCCAAATTTTCAGCGGGATTTCCAAAATGTTGAAAGGAACTCGAAACATGTCAACCTTGGTTTTGAGAATCTCTCCCGGAGTTTGAGGGATTTGGACGTGAAAGGGTACCAGTCTTGTCGGGGATTGGGAACCCTTCGCGAGAATGTCCAAAGTTTCAGCGGGATTTCCAAAATGTTGAAAGGAACTCGAAACATGTCAAGCTTGGTTTTGAGAATCTTAGCCGGAGTTTGAGAGTTTTGGACGTGAAAGGGTACCAATCTTGTCGGGGATCGGGAACCCTTCGCGAGAATGTCCAAAGTTTCAGCGGGATTTCCAAAATGTTGAAAGGAACTCAAAACATGTCAACCTTGGTTTTGAGAATCTCTCCCGGACTTTGAGAGATTTGGACGTGAAAGGGTACCAACCTTGTCGGGGATTGGGAACCCTTCGCGAGAATGTCCAAAGTTTCAGCGGGATTTCCAAAATGTTGAAAGGAACTCGAAACATGTCAACCTTGGTTTTGAGAATCTCTCCCGGAGTTTGAGAGATTTGGACGTGAAAGGGTACCAATCTTGTCGGGGATTGGGAACCCTTCGCGAGAATGTCCAAAGTTTCAGCGGGATTTCCAAAATGTTGAAAGGAACTCGGAACATGTCAACCTTGGTTTTGAGAATCTCTCCCGGAGTTTGAGAGATTTGGACGTGAAAGGGTAGCAATCTTGTCGGGGATTGGGAACCCTTCGCCAGAATGTCCAAAGTTTCAGCGGGATTTCCAAAATGTTGAAAGGAACTCGAACCGTTTCAACCTTGGTTTTGAGAATCTCTCCTGGAGTTTGAGAGATTTGGACGTGAAAGGGTAACAATCTTTTCGGGGATCTAGAACCCTTCGCGAGAATGTCCAAATTTTCAGCGGGATTTCCAAAATGTTAAAAGGAACTCGAAACATGTCAACCTTGGTTTTGAGAATCTCTCCCGGAGTTTGAGAGATTTGGACGTGAAAGGGTACCAATCTTGTCGGGGATTGGGAACCCTTCGCGAGAATGTCCAAAGTTTCAGCGGGATTTCCAAAATGTTGAAAGGAACTCGAAACATGTCAACCTTGGTTTTGAGAATCTCTCCCGCAGTTGGAGAGATTTGGACGTGAAAGGGTACCAATCTTGTCGGGGATTGGGAACCCTTCGCGAGAATGTCCAAAGTTTCAGCGGGATTTCCAAAATGTTGAAAGGAACTCGAAACATGTCAACCTTGGTTTTGAGAATCTCTCCCGGACTTTGAGAGATTTGGACGTGAAAGGGTACCAATCTTGTCGGGGATTGGGAACCCTTCGCGAGAATGTCCAAAGTTTCAGCGGGATTTCCAAAATGTTCAAAGGAACTCGAAACATATCAACCTTGGTTTTGAGAATCTCTCCCGGAGTTTGAGAGATTTGGACGTGAAAGGGTACCAATCTTGTCGGGGAATGGGAACCCTTCGCGAGAATGTCCAAAGTTTCAGCGGGATTTCCAAAATGTTGAGAGGAACTCGAAACATGTCAACCTTGGTTTTGAGAATCTCTCCCGGACTTTGAGAGATTTGGACGTGAAAGGGTACCAATCTTGTCGGGGATTGGGAAGCCTTCGCGAGAATGTCCAAAGTTTCAGCGGGATTTCCAAAATGTTGAAAGGAACTCGAAACATGTCAACCTCGGTTTTGAGAATCTCTCTCGGAGTTTGAGAGATTTGGACGTGAAAGGGTACCAATCTTGTCGGGGATTGGGAACCCTTCGCGAGAATGTCCAAAGTTTCAGCAGGATTTCCAAAATGTTGAAAGGAACTCGAAACATATCAACCTTGGTTTTGAGAATCTCTCCCGCAGTTTGAGAGATATGGACGTGAAAGGGTACCAATCTTGTCGGGGATTGGGAACCCTTCGCGACAATGTCCAAAGTTTCAACGGGATTTCCAAAATGTTGAAAGGAACTCGAAACATGTCAAGCTTGGTTTTGAGAATCTCTCCCGGAGTTTGAGAGATTTGGACGTGAAAGGGTACCAATCTTGTCGGGGATTGGGAACCCTTCGCGAGAATGTCCAAAGTTTCAGCGGGATTTCCAAAATGTTGAAAGGAACTCGAAACATGTCAAACTTGGTTTTGAGAATCTCTCCCAGAGTTTTAGAGATTTGGACGTGAAAGGGTACCAATCTTGTCGGGGATTGGGAACCCTTCGCGAGAATGTCCAAAGTTTCAGCGGGATTTCCAAAATGTTGAGAGGAACTCGAAACATGTCAAGCTTGGTTTTGAGAATCTCTCCCGGAGTTTTAGAGATTTGGACGTGAAAGGGTACCAATCTTGTCGGGGATTGGGAACCCTTCGCGAGAATGTCCAAAGTTTCAGCGGGATTTCCAAAATGTTGAAAGGAACTCGAAACATGTCAAGCTTGGTTTTGAGAATCTCTCCCGGAGTTTGAGAGATTTGGACGTGAAAGGGTACCAATCTTGTCGGGGATTGGGAACCCTTCGCGACAATGTCCAAAGTTTCAGCAGGATTTCCAAAATGTTGAAAGGAACTCGAAACATATCAACCTTGGTTTTGAGAATCTCTCCCGCAGTTTGAGAGATATGGACGTGAAAGGGTACCAATCTTGTCGGGGATTGGGAACCCTTCGCGACAATGTCCAAAGTTTCAACGGGATTTCCAAAATGTTGAAAGGAACTCGAAACATGTCAAGCTTGGTTTTGAGAATCTCTCCCGGAGTTTGAGAGATTTGGACGTGAAAGGGTACCAATCTTGTCGGGGATTGGGAACCCTTCGCGAGAATGTCCAAAGTTTCAGCGGGATTTCCAAAATGTTGAAAGGAACTCGAAACATGTCAACCTTGGTTTTGAGAATCTCTCCCGCAGTTGGAGAGATTTGGACGTGAAAGGGTACCAATCTTGTCGGGGATCGGGAACCCTTCGCGAGAATGTCCAAAGTTTCAGCGGGATTTCCAAAATGTTGAAAGGAACTCAAAACATGTCAACCTTGGGTTTGAGAATCTCTCTAGGACTTTGAGAGATTTGGACGTGAAAGGGTACCAACCTTGTCGGGGATTGGGAACCCTTCGCGAGAATGTCCAAAGTTTCAGCGGGATTTCCAAAATGTTGAAAGGAACTCGAAACATGTCAACCTTGGTTTTGAGAATCTCTCCCGGAGTTTGAGAGATTTGGACGTGAAAGGGTACCAATCTTGTCGGGGATTGGGAACCCTTCGCGAGAATGTCCAAAGTTTCAGCGGGATTTCCAAAATGTTGAAAGGAACTCGGAACATGTCAACCTTGGTTTTGAGAATCTCTCCCGGAGTTTGAGAGATTTGGACGTGAAAGGGTACCAATCTTGTCGGGGATTGGGAACCCTTCGCGAGAATGTCCAAAGTTTCAGCGGGATTTCCAAAATGTTGAAAGGAACTCGAAACATGTCAACCTTGGTTTTGAGAATCTCTCCCGGAGTTTGAGAGATTTGGACGTGAAAGGGTACCAATCTTTTCGGGGATCTAGAACCCTTCGCGAGAATGTCCAAATTTTCAGCGGGATTTCCAAAATGTTAAAAGGAACTCGAAACATATCAACCGTGGTTTTGAGAATCTCTCCCGGAGTTTGAGAGATTTGGACGTGAAAGGGTACCAATCTTGTCGGGGATTGGGAACCCTTCGCGAGAATGTCCAAAGTTTCAGCGGGATTTCCAAAATGTTGAAAGGAACTCGAAACATGTCAACCTTGGTTTTGAGAATCTCTCCCGGAGTTTGAGAGATTTGGACGTGAAAGGGTACCAATCTTGTCGGGGATTGGGAACCCTTCGCGAGAATGTCCAAAGTTTCAGCGGGATTTCCAAAATGTTGAAAGGAACTCAAAACATGTCAACCTTGGTTTTGAGAATCTCTCCCGGAGTTTGAGAGATTTGGACGTGAAAGGGTACCAATCTTGTCGGGGATTGGGAACCCTTCGCGAGAATGTCCAAAGTTTCAGCGGGATTTCCAAAATGTTGAAAGGAACTCGAAACATGTCAACCTTGGTTTTGAGAATCTCTCCCGGACTTTGAGAGATTTGGACGTGAAAGGGTACCAATCTTGTCGGGGATTGGGAACCCTTCGCGAGAATTTCCAAAGTTTCAGCGGGATTTCCAAAATGTTGAAAGGAACTCGAAACATGTCAACCTTGGTTTTGAGAATCTCTCCCGGAGTTTGAGAGATTTGGACGTGAAAGGGTACCAATCTTGTCGGGGATTGGGAACCCTTCGCGAAAATGTCCAAAGTTTCAGCGGGATTTCCAAAATGTTGAAAGGAACTCGAAACATGTCAACCTTGGTTTTGAGAATCTCTCCCGGAGTTTGAGAGATTTGGACGTGAAAGGGTACCAATCTTGTCGGGGATTGGGAACCCTTCGCGAGAATGTCCAAAGTTTCAGCGGGATTTCCAAAATGTTGAAAGGAACTCGAAACATATCAGCCTTGGTTTTGAGAATCTCTCCCGGAGTTTGAGAGATTTGGACGTGAAAGGGTACCAATCTTTTCCGGGATCTAGAACCCTCCGCCAGAATGTCCAAAGTTTCAGCGGGATTTCCAAAATGTTGAAAGGAACTCGAAACATGTCAACCTTGGTTTTGAGAATCTCTCCCGGAGTTTGAGGGATTTGGACGTGAAAGGGTACCAGTCTTGTCGGGGATTGGGAACCCTTCGCGAGAATGTCCAAAGTTTCAGCGGGATTTCCAAAATGTTGAAAGGAACTCGAAACATGTCAACCTTGGTTTTGAGAATCTTAGCCGGAGTTTGAGAGATTTGGACGTGAAAGGGTACCAATCTTGTCGGGGATTGGGAACCCTTCGCGAAAATGTCCAAAGTTTCAGCGGGATTTCCAAAATGTTGAAAGGAACTCGAAACATGTCAACCTTGGTTTTGAGAATCTCTCCCGGAGTTTGAGAGATTTGGACGTGAAAGGGTACCAATCTTGTCGGGGATTGGGAACCCTTCGCGAGAATGTCCAAAGTTTCAGCGGGATTTCCAAAATGTTGAAAGGAACTCGAAACATATCAGCCTTGGTTTTGAGAATCTCTCCCGGAGTTTGAGAGATTTGGACGTGAAAGGGTACCAATCTTGTCGGGGATCTAGAACCCTCCGCCAGAATGTCCAAAGTTTCAGCGGGATTTCCAAAATGTTGAAAGGAACTCGAAACATGTCAACCTTGGTTTTGAGAATCTCTCCCGGAGTTTGAGGGATTTGGACGTGAAAGGGTACCAGTCTTGTCGGGGATTGGGAACCCTTCGCGAGAATGTCCAAAGTTTCAGCGGGATTTCCAAAATGTTGAAAGGAACTCGAAACATGTCAAGCTTGGTTTTGAGAATCTTAGCCGGAGTTTGAGAGTTTTGGACGTGAAAGGGTACCAATCTTGTCGGGGATCGGGAACCCTTCGCGAGAATGTCCAAAGTTTCAGCGGGATTTCCAAAATGTTGAAAGGAACTCAAAACATGTCAACCTTGGTTTTGAGAATCTCTCCCGGACTTTGAGAGATTTGGACGTGAAAGGGTACCAACCTTGTCGGGGATTGGGAACCCTTCGCGAGAATGTCCAAAGTTTCAGCGGGATTTCCAAAATGTTGAAAGGAACTCGAAACATGTCAACCTTGGTTTTGAGAATCTCTCCCGGAGTTTGAGAGATTTGGACGTGAAAGGGTACCAATCTTGTCGGGGATTGGGAACCCTTCGCGAGAATGTCCAAAGTTTCAGCGGGATTTCCAAAATGTTGAAAGGAACTCGGAACATGTCAACCTCGGTTTTGAGAATCTCTCCCGGAGTTTGAGAGATTTGGACGTGAAAGGGTACCAATCTTGTCGGGGATTGGGAACCCTTCTCGAGAATGTCCAAAGTTTCAGCGGGATTTCCAAAATGTTGAAAGGAACTCGAACCGTTTCAACCTTGGTTTTGAGAATCTCTCCTGGAGTTTGAGAGATTTGGACGTGAAAGGGTACCAATCTTTTCGGGGATCTAGAACCCTTCGCGAGAATGTCCAAATTTTCAGCGGGATTTCCAAAATGTTAAAAGGAACTCGAAACATGTCAACCTTGGTTTTGAGAATCTCTCCCGGAGTTTGAGAGATTTGGACGTGAAAGGGTACCAATCTTGTCGGGGATTGGGAACCCTTCGCGAGAATGTCCAAAGTTTCAGCGGGATTTCCAAAATGTTGAAAGGAACTCGAAACATGTCAACCTTGGTTTTGAGAATCTCTCCCGCAGTTGGAGAGATTTGGACGTGAAAGGGTACCAATCTTGTCGGGGATTGGGAACCCTTCGCGAGAATGTCCAAAGTTTCAGCGGGATTTCCAAAATGTTGAAAGGAACTCGAAACATGTCAACCTTGGTTTTGAGAATCTCTCCCGGACTTTGAGAGATTTGGACGTGAAAGGGTACCAATCTTGTCGGGGATTGGGAACCCTTCGCGAGAATGTCCAAAGTTTCAGCGGGATTTCCAAAATGTTCAAAGGAACTCGAAACATATCAACCTTGGTTTTGAGAATCTCTCCCGGAGTTTGAGAGATTTGGACGTGAAAGGGTACCAATCTTGTCGGGGAATGGGAACCCTTCGCGAGAATGTCCAAAGTTTCAGCGGGATTTCCAAAATGTTGAGAGGAACTCGAAACATGTCAACCTTGGTTTTGAGAATCTCTCCCGGACTTTGAGAGATTTGGACGTGAAAGGGTACCAATCTTGTCGGGGATTGGGAACCCTTCGCCAGAATGTCCAAAGTTTCAGCGGGATTTCCAAAATGTTGAAAGGAACTCGAAACATGTCAACCTTGGTTTTGAGAATCTCTCTCGGAGTTTGAGAGATTTGGACGTGAAAGGGTACCAATCTTGTCGGGGATCGGGAACCCTTCGCGACAATGTCCAAAGTTTCAGCAGGATTTCCAAAATGTTGAAAGGAACTCGAAACATATCAACCTTGGTTTTGAGAATCTCTCCCGCAGTTTGAGAGATATGGACGTGAAAGGGTACCAATCTTGTCGGGGATTGGGAACCCTTCGCGACAATGTCCAAAGTTTCAACGGGATTTCCAAAATGTTGAAAGGAACTGGAACCATGTCAACCTTGGTTTTGAGAATCTCTCCCGGAGTTTGAGAGATTTGGACGTGAAAGGGTACCAATCTTGTCGGGGATTGGGAACCCTTCGCGAGAATGTCCAAAGTTTCAGCGGGATTTCCAAAATGTTGAAAGGAACTCGAAACATGTCAAACTTGGTTTTGAGAATCTCTCCCAGAGTTTGAGAGATTTGGACGTGAAAGGGTACCAATCTTGTCGGGGATTGGGAACCCTTCGCGAGAATGTCCAAAGTTTCAGCGGGATTTCCAAAATGTTGAGAGGAACTCGAAACATGTCAACCTTGGTTTTGAGAATCTCTCCCGGAGTTTGAGAGATTTGGACGTGAAAGGGTACCAATCTTGTCGGGGATTGGGAACCCTTCCCGAGAATGTCCAAAGTTTCAGCGGGATTTCCAAAATGTTGAAAGGAACTCGAAACATGTCAACCTCGGTTTTGAGAATCTCTCTCGGAGTTTGAGAGATTTGGACGTGAAAGGGTACCAATATTGTCGGGGATTGGGAACCCTTCGCGACAATGTCCAAAGTTTCAGCAGGATTTCCAAAATGTTGAAAGGAACTCGAAACATATCAACCTTGGTTTTGAGAATCTCTCCCGCAGTTTGAGAGATATGGACGTGAAAGGGTACCAATCTTGTCGGGGATTGGGAACCCTTCGCGACAATGTCCAAAGTTTCAACGGGATTTCCAAAATGTTGAAAGGAACTCGAAGCATGTCAAGCTTGGTTTTGAGAATCTCTCCCGGAGTTTGAGATATTTGGACGTGAAAGGGTACCAATCTTGTCGGGGATTGGGAACCCTTCGCGAGAATGTCCAAAGTTTCAGCGGGATTTCCAAAATGTTGAAAGGAACTCGAAACATGTCAAACTTGGTTTTGAGAATCTCTCCCAGAGTTTGAGAGATTTGGACGTGAAAGGGTACCAATCTTGTCGGGGATTGGGAACCCTTCGCGAGAATGTCCAAAGTTTCAGCGGGATTTCCAAAATGTTGAAAGGAACTCGAAACATGTCAAACTTGGTTTTGAGAATCTCTCCCAGAGTTTGAGAGATTTGGACGTGAAAGGGTACCAATCTTGTCGGGGATTGGGAACCCTTCGCGAGAATGTCCAAAGTTTCAGCGGGATTTCCAAAATGTTGAAAGGAACTCGAAACATGTCAAGCTTGGTTTTGAGAATCTCTCCCGGAGTTTGAGAGATTTGGACGTGAAAGGGTACCAATCTTGTCGGGGATTGGGAACCCTTCGCGACAATGTCCAAAGTTTCAGCGGGATTTCCAAAATGTTGAAAGGAACTCGAAACATGTCAACCTTGGTTTTGAGAATCTCTCCCGGAGTTTGAGAGATTTGGACGTGAAAGGGTACCAATCTTGTCGGGGATTGGGAACCCTTCGCGACAATGTCCAAAGTTTCAGCGGGATTTCCAAAATGTTGAAAGGAACTCGAAACATGTCAACCTTGGTTGTGAGAATCTCTCCCGGAGTTTGAGAGATTTGGACGTGAAAGGGTACCAATCTTGTCGGGGATTGGGAACCCTTCGCGAGAATGTCCAAAGTTTCAGCGGGATTTCCAAAATGTTGAAAGGAACTCGAAACATGTCAACCTTGGTTTTGAGAATCTCTCCCGGAGTTTGAGAGATTTGGACGTGAAAGGGTACCAATCTTGTCGGGGATTGGGAACCCTTCGCGACAATGTCCAAAGTTTCACCGGGATTTCCAAAATGTTGAAAGGAACTCGAAACATGTCAACCTTGGTTTTGAGAATCTCTCCCGGAGTTTGAGAGATTTGGACGTGAAAGGGTACCAATCTTTTCGGGGATCTAGAACCCTCCGCCAGAATGTCCAAAGTTTCAGCGGGATTTCCAAAATGTTGAAAGCAACTTGAAACATGTCAACCTTGGTTTTGAGAATCTCTCCCGGACTTTGAGAGATTTGGACGTGAAAGGGTACCAATCTTGTCGGGGATTGGGAACCCTTCGCGAAAATGTCCAAAGTTTCAGCGGGATTTCCAAAATGTTGAAATGAACTGGAACCATGTCAACCTTGGTTTTGAGAATCTCTCCCGGACTTGGAGAGATTTGGACGTGAAAGGGTACCAATCTTGTCGGGGATTGGGAACCCTTCGCGAGAATGTCCGAAGTTTCAGCGGGATTTCCAAAATGTTGAAAGGAACTCGAAACATGTGAACCTTGGTTTTGAGAATCTCTCCCGGAGTTTGAGAGATTTGGACGTGAAAGGGTACCAATCTTGTCGGGGATCTAGAACCCTCCGCCAGAATGTCCAAAGTTTCAGCGGGATTTCCAAAATGTTGAAAGGAACTCGAAACATGTCAACCTTGGTTTTGAGAATCTCTCCCGGAGTTTGAGACATTCGGACGTGAAAGGGTACCAATCTTGTCGGGGATTGGGAACCCTTCGCGAGAATGTCCAAAGTTTCAGCGGGATTTCCAAAATGTTGAAAGGAACTCGAAACATGTCAACCTTGGTTTTGAGAATCTCTCCCGCAGTTTGAGAGATTTGGACGTGAAAGGGTACCAGTCTTGTCGGGGATTGGGAACCCTTCGCGAGAATGTCCAAAGTTTCAGCGGGATTTCCAAAATGTTGAAAGGAACTCGAAACATGTCAACCTTGGTTTTGAGAATCTCTCCCGGACTTTGAGAGATTTGGACGTGAAAGGGTACCAATCTTGTCGGGGATTGGGAACCCGTCGCGACAATGTCCAAAGTTTCAGCGGGATTTCCAAAATGTTGAAAGGAACTCGAAACATGTCAACCTTGGTTTTGAGAATCTCTCTCGGAGTTTGAGAGATTTGGACGTGAAAGGGTACCAATCTTGTCGGGGATTGGGAACCCTTCGCGAGAATGTCCAAAGTTTCAGCGGGATTTCCAAAATGTTGAAAGGAACTCGAAACATATCAACCTTGGTTTTGAGAATCTCTCCCGGAGTTTGAGAGATATGGACGTGAAAGGGTACCAATCTTGTCGGGGATTGGGAACCCTTCGCGACAATGTCCAAAGTTTCAGCGGGATTTCCAAAATGTTGAAAGGAACTCGAAACATGTCAAGCTTGGTTTTGAGAATCTCTCCCGGAGTTTGAGAGATTTGGACGTGAAAGGGTACCAATCTTGTCGGGGATTGGGAACCCTTCGCGAGAATGTCCAAAGTTTCAGCGGGATTTCCAAAATGTTGAAAGGAACTCGAAACATGTCAAACTTGGTTTTGAGAATCTCTCCCGCAGTTTGAGAGATTTGGACGTGAAAGGGTACCAATCTTGTCGGGGATTGGGAACCCTTCGCGAGAATGTCCAAAGTTTCAGCGGGATTTCCAAAATGTTGAAAGGAACTCGAAACATGTCAACCTCGGTTTTGAGAATCTCTCCCGGAGTTTGAGAGATTTGGACGTGAAAGGGTACCAATCTTGTCGGGGATTGGGAACCCTTCGCGACAATGTCCAAAGTTTCAGCGGGATTTCCAAAATGTTGAAAGGAACTCGAAACATGTCAACCTTGGTTTTGAGAATCTCTCCCGGAGTTTGAGAGATTTGGACGTGAAAGGGTACCAATCTTGTCGGGGATTGGGAACCCTTCGCGAGAATGTCCAAAGTTTCAGCGGGATTTCCAAAATGTTGAAAGGAACTCGAAACATGTCAACCTTGGTTTTGAGAATCTCTCCCGGAGTTTGAGAGATCTGGACGTGAAAGGGTACCAATCTTGTCGGGGATTGGGAACCCTTCGCGACAATGTCCAAAGTTTCAGCGGGATTTCCAAAATGTTGAAAGGAACTCGAAACATGTCAACCTTGGTTTTGAGAATCTCTCCCGGAGTTTGAGAGATTTGGACGTGAAAGGGTACCAATCTTGTCGGGGATTGGGAACCCTTCGCGAGAATGTCCAAAGTTTCAGCGGGATTTCCAAAATGTTGAAAGGAACTCGAAACATGTCAACCTTGGTTTTGAGAATCTCTCCCGGAGTTTGAGAGATTTGGACGTGAAAGGGTACCAATCTTGTCGGGGATTGGGAACCCTTCGCGAAAATGTCCAAAGTTTCAGCGGGATTTCCAAAATGTTGAAAGGAACTGGAACCATGTCAACCTTGGTTTTGAGAATCTCTCCCGGAGTTTGAGAGATTTGGACGTGAAAGGGTACCAATCTTGTCGGGGATTGGGAACCCTTCGCGAGAATGTCCGAAGTTTCAGCGGGATTTCCAAAATGTTGAAAGGAACTCGAAACATGTGAACCTTGGTTTTGAGAATCTCTCGGAGTTTGAGAGATTTGGACGTGAAAGGGTACCAATCTTGTCGGGGATCTAGAACCCTCCGCCAGAATGTCCAAAGTTTCAGCGGGATTTCCAAAATGTTGAAAGGAACTCGAAACATGTCAACCTTGGTTTTGAGAATCTCTCCCGGAGTTTGAGAGATTTGGACGTGAAAGGGTACCAATCTTGTCGGGGATTGGGAACCCTTCGCGAGAATGTCCAAAGTTTCAGCGGGATTTCCAAAATGTTGAAAGGAACTCGAAACATGTCAACCTTGGTTTTGAGAATCTCTCCCGCAGTTTGAGAGATTTGGACGTGAAAGGGTACCAGTCTTGTCGGGGATTGGGAACCCTTCGCGAGAATGTCCAAAGTTTCAGCGGGATTTCCAAAATGTTGAAAGGAACTCGAAACATGTCAACCTTGGTTTTGAGAATCTCTCCCGGAGTTTGAGAGATTTGGACGTGAAAGGGTACCAATCTTGTCGGGGATTGGGAACCCTTCGCGAGAATGTCCAAAGTTTCAGCGGGATTTCCAAAATGTTGAAAGGAACTCGAAACATGTCAAGCTTGGTTTTGAGAATCTCTCCCGGAGTTTTAGAGATTTGGACGTGAAAGGGTACCAATCTTGTCGGGGATTGGGAACCCTTCCCGACAATGTCCAAAGTTTCAGCGGGATTTCCAAAATGTTGAAAGGAACTCGAAACATGTCAACCTTGGTTTTGAGAATCTCTCCCGGAGTTTGAGAGATTTGGACGTGAAAGGGTACCAATCTTGTCGGGGATTGGGAACCCTTCGCGAGAATGTCCAAAGTTTCAGCGGGATTTCCAAAATGTTGAAAGGAACTCGAAACATGTCAACCTTGGTTTTGAGAATCTCTCCCGGAGTTTGAGAGATTTGGACGTGAAAGGGTACCAATCTTGTCGGGGATTGGGAACCCTTCGCGAGAATGTCCAAAGTTTCAGCGGGATTTCCAAAATGTTGAAAGGAACTCGAAACATGTGAACCTTGGTTTTGAGAATCTCTCCCGGAGTTTGAGAGATTTGGATGTGAAAGGGTACCAAACTTGTCGGGGATTGGGAACCCTTCGCGAGAATGTCCAAAGTTTCAGCGGGACTTCCAAAATGTTGAAAGGAACTCGAAACATGTCAACCTTGGTTTTGAGAATCTCTCCCGGAGTTTGAGAGATTTGGACGTGAAAGGGTACCAATCTTGTCGGGGATCGGGAACCCTTCGCGAGAATGTCCAAAGTTTCAGCGGGATTTCCAAAATGTTGAAAGGAACTCGAAACATGTCAACCTTGGTTTTGAGAATCTCTCCCGGAGTTTGAGAGATTTGGACGTGAAAGGGTACCAATCTTGTCGGGGACTGGGAACCCTTCGCGAGAATGTCCAAAGTTTCAGCGGGATTTCCAAAATGTTGAAAGGAACTCGAAACATGTCAACCTTGGTTTTGAGAGTCTCTCCCGGACTTTGAGAGATTTGGACGTTAAAGGGTACCAATCTTGCCGGGGATTGGGAACCCTTCGCGAGAATGTCCAAAGTTTCAGCGGGATTTCCAAAACGTTGAAAGGAACTCGAAACATATCAACCTTGGTTTTGAGAATCTCTCCCGGAGTTTGAGAGATTTGGACGTGAAAGGGTACCAATCTTTTCGGGGATCTAGAACCCTCCGCCAGAATGTCCAAAGTTTCAGCGGGATTTCCAAAATGTTGAAAGGAACTCGAAACATGTCAACCTTGGTTTTGAGAATCTCTCCCGGAGTTTGAGAGATTTGGACGTGAAAGGGTACCAATCTTGTCGGGGATTGGGAACCCTTCGCGAGAATGTCCAAAGTTTCAGCGGGATTTCCAAAATGTTGAAAGGAACTCGAAACATGTCAACCTTGGTTTTGAGAATCTCTCCCGGAGATTGAGAGATTTGGACGTGAAAGGCTACCAATCTTGTCAGGGATTGGGAACCCTTCGCGAGAATGTCCAAAGTTTCAGCGGGATTTCCAAAATGTTGAAAGGAACTCGAAACATGTCAAGCTTGGTTTTTAGAATCTTAGCCGGAGTTTGAGAGTTTTGGACGTGAAAGGGTACCAATCTTGTCGGGGATCGGGAACCCTTCGCGAGAATGTCCAAAGCTTCAGCGGGATTTCCAAAATGTTGAGAGGAACTCGAAACATGTCAACCTTGGTTTTGAGAATCTCTCCCGGAGTTTGAGAGATTTGGACGTGAAAGGGTACCAATCTTGTCGTGGATTGGGAACCCTTCGCCAGAATGTCCAAAGTTTCAGCGGGATTTCCAAAATGTTGAAAGGAACTCGAAACATGTCAACCTTGGTTTTGAGAATCTTTCCCGGAGTTTGAGAGATTTGGACGTGAAAGGGTACCAATCTTGTCGGGGATTGGGAACCCTTCGCGAGAATGTCCAAAGTTTCAGCGGGATTTCCAAAATGTTGAAAGGAACTCGAAACATGTCAACCTTGGTTTTGAGAATCTCTCCCGCAGTTTGAGAGATTTGGACGTGAAAGGGTACCAGTCTTGTCGGGGATTGGGAACCCTTCGCGAGAATGTCCAAAGTTTCAGCGGGATTTCCAAAATGTTGAAAGGAACTCGAAACATGTCAACCTTGGTTTTGAGAATCTCTCCCGGAGTTTGAGAGATTTGGACGTGAAAGGGTACCAATCTTGTCGGGGATTGGGAACCCTTCGCGAGAATGTCCAAAGTTTCAGCGGGATTTCCAAAATGTTGAAAGGAACTCGAAACATGTCAAGCTTGGTTTTGAGAATCTCTCCCGGAGTTTTAGAGATTTGGACGTGAAAGGGTACCAATCTTGTCGGGGATTGGGAACCCTTCCCGACAATGTCCAAAGTTTCAGCGGGATTTCCAAAATGTTGAAAGGAACTCGAAACATGTCAACCTTGGTTTTGAGAATCTCTCCCGGAGTTTGAGAGATTTGGACGTGAAAGGGTACCAATCTTGTCGGGGATTGGGAACCCTTCGCGAGAATGTCCAAAGTTTCAGCGGGATTTCCAAAATGTTGAAAGGAACTCGAAACATGTCAACCTTGGTTTTGAGAATCTCTCCCGGAGTTTGAGAGATTTGGACGTGAAAGGGTACCAATCTTGTCGGGGATTGGGAACCCTTCGCGAGAATGTCCAAAGTTTCAGCGGGATTTCCAAAATGTTGAAAGGAACTCGAAACATGTGAACCTTGGTTTTGAGAATCTCTCCCGGAGTTTGAGAGATTTGGATGTGAAAGGGTACCAAACTTGTCGGGGATTGGGAACCCTTCGCGAGAATGTCCAAAGTTTCAGCGGGACTTCCAAAATGTTGAAAGGAACTCGAAACATGTCAACCTTGGTTTTGAGAATCTCTCCCGGAGTTTGAGAGATTTGGACGTGAAAGGGTACCAATCTTGTCGGGGATCGGGAACCCTTCGCGAGAATGTCCAAAGTTTCAGCGGGATTTCCAAAATGTTGAAAGGAACTCGAAACATGTCAACCTTGGTTTTGAGAATCTCTCCCGGAGTTTGAGAGATTTGGACGTGAAAGGGTACCAATCTTGTCGGGGACTGGGAACCCTTCGCGAGAATGTCCAAAGTTTCAGCGGGATTTCCAAAATGTTGAAAGGAACTCGAAACATGTCAACCTTGGTTTTGAGAGTCTCTCCCGGACTTTGAGAGATTTGGACGTTAAAGGGTACCAATCTTGCCGGGGATTGGGAACCCTTCGCGAGAATGTCCAAAGTTTCAGCGGGATTTCCAAAACGTTGAAAGGAACTCGAAACATATCAACCTTGGTTTTGAGAATCTCTCCCGGAGTTTGAGAGATTTGGACGTGAAAGGGTACCAATCTTTTCGGGGATCTAGAACCCTCCGCCAGAATGTCCAAAGTTTCAGCGGGATTTCCAAAATGTTGAAAGGAACTCGAAACATGTCAACCTTGGTTTTGAGAATCTCTCCCGGAGTTTGAGAGATTTGGACGTGAAAGGGTACCAATCTTGTCGGGGATTGGGAACCCTTCGCGAGAATGTCCAAAGTTTCAGCGGGATTTCCAAAATGTTGAAAGGAACTCGAAACATGTCAACCTTGGTTTTGAGAATCTCTCCCGGAGATTGAGAGATTTGGACGTGAAAGGCTACCAATCTTGTCAGGGATTGGGAACCCTTCGCGAGAATGTCCAAAGTTTCAGCGGGATTTCCAAAATGTTGAAAGGAACTCGAAACATGTCAAGCTTGGTTTTTAGAATCTTAGCCGGAGTTTGAGAGTTTTGGACGTGAAAGGGTACCAATCTTGTCGGGGATCGGGAACCCTTCGCGAGAATGTCCAAAGCTTCAGCGGGATTTCCAAAATGTTGAGAGGAACTCGAAACATGTCAACCTTGGTTTTGAGAATCTCTCCCGGAGTTTGAGAGATTTGGACGTGAAAGGGTACCAATCTTGTCGGGGATTGGGAACCCTTCGCGAGAATGTCCAAAGTTTCAGCGGGATTTCCAAAATGTTGAAAGGAACTCGAAACATGTCAAGCTTGGTTTTGAGAATCTCTCCCAGAGTTTGAGAGATTTGGACGTGAAAGGGTACCAATCTTGGCGGGGATTGGGAACCCTTCGCGAGAATGTCCAAAGTTTCAGCGGGATTTCCAAAATGTTGAAAGGAACTCGAAACATGTCAACCTTGGTTTTGAGAGTCTCTCCCGGACTTTGAGAGATTTGGACGTGAAAGGGTACCAATCTTGTCGGGGATTGGGAACCCTTCGCGAGAATGTCCAAAGTTTCAGCGGGATTTCCAAAATGTTGAAACGAACTCGAAACATATCAACCTTGGTTTTGAGAATCTCTCCCGGAGTTTGAGAGATTTGGACGTGAAAGGGTACCAATCTTTTCGGGGATCTAGAACCCTCCGCCAGAATGTCCAAAGTTTCAGCGGGATTTCCAAAATGTTGAAAGGAACTCGAAACATGTCAACCTTGGTTTTGAGAATCTCTCCCGGAGTTTGAGAGATTTGGACGTGAAAGGGTACCAATCCTGTCAGGGATTGGGAACCCTTCGCGAGAATGTCCAAAGCTTCAGCGGGATTTCCAAAATGTTGAAAGGAACTCGAAACATGTCAACCTTGGTTTTGAGAATCTCTCCCGGAGTTTGAGAGATTTGGACGTGAAAGGGTACCAATCTTGTCGGGGATTGGGAACCCTTCGCGAGAATGTCCAAAGTTTCAGCGGGATTTCCAAAATGTTGAAAGGAACTCGAAACATGTCAACCTTGGTTTTGAGAATCTCTCCCGGAGTTTGAGAGATTTGGACGTGAAAGGGTACCAATCTTGTCGGGGATTGGGAACCCTTCGCGAGAATGTCCAAAGTTTCAGCGGGATTTCCAAAATGTTCAAAGGAACTTGAAACATGTCAACCTTGGTTTTGAGAATCTCTCCCGGAGTTTGAGAGATTTGGACGTGAAAGGGTACCAATCTTGTCGGGGATTGGAAACCCTTCGCGAGAATGTCCAAAGTTTCAGCGGGATTATCCAAAATGTTGAAAGGAACTCGAAACATGTCAACCTTGGTTTTGAGAATCTCTCCCAGAGTTTGAGAGATTTGGACGTGAAAGGGTACCAATCTTGTCGGGGATTGGGAACCCTTCGCGACAATGTCCAAAGTTTCAGCGGGATTTCCAAAATGTTGAAAGGAACTCGAAACATGTCAACCTTGGTTTTGAGAATCTCTCCCGGAGTTTGAGAGATTTGGACATGAAAGGGTACCAATCTTGTCGGGGATCTAGAACCCTCCGCCAGAATGTCCAAAGTTTCAGCGGGATTTCCAAAATGTTGAAAGGAACTCGAAACATGTCAACCTTGGTTTTGAGAATCTCTCCCGGAGTTTGAGAGATTTGGACGTGAAAGGGTACCAATCTTGTCGGGGATTGGGAACCCTTCGCGAGAGTGTCCAATGTTTCAGCGGGATTTCCAAAATGTTGAAAGGAACTCGAAACATGTCAACCTTGGTTTTGAGAATCTCTCCCGGAGTTTGAGACATTCGGACGTGAAAGGGTACCAGTCTTGTCGGGGATTGGGAACCCTTCGCGAGAATGTCCAAAGTTTCAGCGGGATTTCCAAAATGTTGAAAGGAACTCGAAACATGTCAACCTTGGTTTTGAGAATCTCTCCCGGAGTCTGAGAGATTTGGACGTGAAAGGGTACCAATCTTGTCGGGGATCGGGAACCCTTCGCGACAATGTCCAAAGTTTCAGCGGGATTTCCAAAATGTTGAAAGGAACTCGAAACATGTCAACCTTGGTTTTGAGAGTCTCTCCCGGAGTTTGAGAGATTTGGACGTGAAAGGGTACCAATCTTGTTGGGGATTGGGAACCCTTCGCGAGAATGTCCAAAGTTTCAGCGGGATTTCCAAAATGTTGAAAGGAACTCGAAACATATCAACCTTGGTTTTGACAATCTCTCCCGGAGTTTGAGAGATTTGGACGTGAAAGGGTACCAATCTTGTCGGGGATCTAGAACCCTCCGCGAGAATGTCCAAAGTTTCAGCGGGATTTCCAAAATGTTGAAAGGAACTCGAAACATGTCAACCTTGGTTTTGAGAATCTCTCCCGGAGTTTGAGAGATTTGGACGTGAAAGGGTACCAATCTTGTCGGGGATTGGGAACCCTTCGCGACAACGTACAAAGTTTCAGCAGGATTTGCAAAATGTTGAAAGGAACTCGAAACATGTCAACCTTGGTTTTGAGAATCTCTCCCGGAGTTTGAGAGATTTGGACGTGAAAGGGTACCAATCTTGTCGGGGATTGGGAACCCTTCGCGAGAATGTCCAAAGTTTCAGCGGGATTTCCAAAATGTTGAAAGGAACTCGAAACATGTCAACCTTGGTTTTGAGAATCTCTCCCGGAGTTTGAGAGATTTGGACGTGAAAGGGTACCAATCTTGTCGGGGACTGGGAACCCTTCGCGAGAATGTCCAAAGTTTCAGCGGGATTTCCAAAATGTTGAAAGGAACTCGAAACATGTCAACCATGGTTTTGAGAATCTCTCCCAGAGTTTGAGAGATTTGGACGTGAAAGGGTACCAATCTTGTCGGGGATTGGGAACCCTTCGTGAGAATGTCCAAAGTTTCAGCGGGATTTCCAAAATGTTGAAAGGAACTCGAAACATGTCAACCTTGGTTTTGAGAGTCTCTCCCGGACTTTGAGAGATTTGGACGTGAAAGGGTACCAATCTTGTCGGGGATTGGGAACCCTTCGCGAGAATGTCCAAAGTTTCAGCGGGATTTCCAAAATGTTGAAAGGAACTCGAAACATATCAACCTTGGTTTTGAGAATCTCTCCCGGACTTTGAGAGATTTGGACGTGAAAGGGTACCAATCTTTTCGGGGATCTAGAACCCTCCGCCAGAATGTCCAAAGTTTCAGCGGGATTTCCAAAATGTTGAAAGGAACTCGAAACATGTCAACCTTGGTTTTGAGAATCTCTCCCGGAGTTTGAGAGATTTGGACGTGAAAGGGTACCAATCTTGTCGGGGATTGGGAACCCTTCGCGAGAATGTCCAAAGTTTCAGCGGGATTTCCAAAATGTTGAAAGGAACTCGAAACATGTCAAGCTTGGTTTTGAGAATCTCTCCCGGAGTTTGAGAGATTTGGACGTGAAAGGGTACCAATCTTGTCGGGGATTGGGAACCCTTCGCCAGAATGTCCAAAGCTTCAGCGGGATTTCCAAAATGTTAAAAGGAACTCGAAACATGTCAACCTTGGTTTTGAGAATCTCTCCCGGAGTTTGAGAGATTTGGACGTGAAAGGGTACCAATGTTGTCGGGGATTGGGAACCCTTTGCGAGAATGTCCAAAGTTTCAGCAGGATTTCCAAAATGTTGAAAGGAACTCGAAACATGTCAACCTTGGTTTTGAGAATCTCTCCCGGAGTTTGAGAGATTTGGACGTGAAAGGGTACCAATCTTGTCGGGGATTGGGAACCCTTCGCGAGAATGTCCAAAGTTTCAGCGGGATTTCCAAAATGTTCAAAGGAACTTGAAACATGTCAACCTTGGTTTTGAGAATCTCTCCCGGAGTTTGAGAGATTTGGACGTGAAAGGGTACCAATCTTGTCGGGGATTGGAAACCCTTCGCGAGAATGTCCAAAGTTTCAGCGGGATTTCCAAAATGTTGAGAGGAACTCGAAACATGTCAACCTTGGTTTTGAGAATCTCTCCCGGACTTTGAGAGATTTGGACGTGAAAGAGTACCAGTCTTGTCGGGGATTGGGAACCCTTTGCGAGAATGTCCAAAGTTTCAGCGGGATTTCCAAAATGTTGAAAGGAACTCGAAACATGTCAACCTTGGTTTTGAGAATCTCTCTAGGACTTTGAGAGATTTGGACGTGAAAGGGTACCAATCTTGTCGGGGACTGGGAACCCTTCTCGAGAATGTCCAAAGTTTCAGCGGGATTTCCAAAATGTTGAAAGGAACTCGAAACATGTCAGCCTTGGTTTTGAGAATCTCTCCCAGAGTTTGAGAGATTTGGACGTGAAAGGGTACCAATCTTGTCGGGGATTGGGAACCCTTTGCGAGAATGTCCAAAGTTTCAGCGGGATTTCCAAAATGTTGAAAGGAACTCGAAACATGTCAACCTTGGTTTTGAGAATCTCTCCCGGAGTTTGAGAGATTTGGACGTGAAAGGGTACCAATCTTGTCGGGGATCTAGAACCCTCCGCCAGAATGTCCAATGTTTCAGCGGGATTTCCAAAATGTTGAAAGGAACTCGAAACATGTCAACCTTGGTTTTGAGAATCTCTCCCGGAGTTTGAGACATTCGGACGTGAAAGGGTACCAGTCTTGTCGGGGATTGGGAACCCTTCGCGAGAATGTCCAAAGTTTCAGCGGGATTTCCAAAATGTTGAAAGGAACTCGAAACGTATCAACCTTGGTTTTGAGAATCTCTCCCGGACTTTGAGAGATTTGGACGTGAAAGGGTACCAATCTTGTCGGGGATTGGGAACTCTTCGCGACAATGTCCAAAGTTTCAGCGGGATTTCCAAAATGTTGAAAGGAACTCGAAACATGTCAACCTTGGTTTTGAGAATCTCTCCCGGAGTTTGAGAGATTTGGACGTGAAAGGGTACCAATCTTGTCGGGGATTGGGAACCCTTCGCGAAAATGTCCAAAGTTTCAGCGGGATTTCCAAAATGTTGAAAGGAACTCGAAACATGTCAACCTTGGTTTTGAGAATCTCTCCCGGAGTTTGAGAGATTTGGACGTGAAAGGGTACCAATCTTGGTGGGGACTGGGAACCCTTCGCGAGAATGTCCAAAGTTTCAGCGGGATTTCCAAAATGTTGAAAGGAACTCGAAACATGTCAGCCTTGGTTTTGAGAATCTCTCCCGGAGTTTGAGAGATTTGGACGTGAAAGGGTACCAATCTTGTCGGGGATCTAGAACCCTCCGCCAGAATGTCCGATGTTTCAGCGGGATTTCCAAAATGTTGAAAGGAACTCGAAACATGTCAACCTTGGTTTTGAGAATCTCTCCCGGAGTTTGAGAGATTTGGACGTGAAAGGGTACCAATCTTGTCGGGGATTGGGAACCTTTCTCCAGAATGTCCAAAGTTTCAGTGGTATTTCCAAAATGTTGAAAGGAACTCGAAACATGTCAACCTTGGTTTTGAGAATCTCTCCCGGAGTTTGAGAGATTTGGACGTGAAAGGGTACCAATCTTGTCGGGGATTGGGAACCCTTCGCGAAAATGTCCAAAGTTTCAGCGGGATTTCCAAAATGTTGAAAGGAACTCGAAACATGTCAACCTTGGTTTTGAGAATCTCTCCCGGAGTTTGAGAGATTTGGACGTGAAAGGGTACCAGTCTTGTCGGGGATTGGGAACCCTTCGCGAGAATGTCCAAAGTTTCAGCGGGATTTCCAAAATGTTGAATGGAACTCGAAACGTGTCAACCTTGGTTTTGAGAATCTCTCCCGGAGTTTGAGAGATTTGGACGTGAAAGGGTAACAATCTTGTCGGGGATTGGGAACCCTTCACGAGAATGTCCAAAGTTTCAGCGGGATTTCCAAAATGTTGAAAGGAACTCGAAACATGTCAACCTTGGTTTTGAGAATCTCTCCCGGAGTTTGAGAGATTTGGACGTGAAAGGGTACCAATCATGTCGGGGATTGGGAACCCTTCGCGACAATGTCCAAAGTTTCAGCGGGATTTCCAAAATGTTGAAAGGAACTCGAAACATGTCAGCCTTGGCTTTGAGAATCTCTCCCGGAGTTTGAGAGATTTGGACGTGAAAGGGTACCAATCTTGTCGGGGATTGGGAACCCTTCGCGAGAATGTCCAAAGTTTCAGCGGGATTTCCAAAATGTTGAAAGGAACTCGAAACATGTCAACCTTGGTTTTGAGAATCTCTCCCGGAGTTTGAGAGATTTGGACGTGAAAGTGTACCAGTCTTGTCGGGGATTGGGAACCCTTCGCGAGAATGTCCAAAGTTTCAGCGGGATTTCCAAAATGTTGAAAGGAACTGGAAACATGTCAACCTTGGTTTTGAGAATCTCTCCCGGAGTTTGAGAGATTTGGACGTGAAAGGGTACCAATCTTGTCGGGGATTTGGAACCCTTCGCCAGAATGTCCAAAGTTTCAGCGGGATTTCCAAAATGTTGAAAGGAACTCGAAACGTATCAACCTTGGTTTTGAGAATCTCTCCCGGAGTTTGAGAGATTTGGACGTGAAAGGGTACTAATCTTGTCAAGGATTGGGAACCCTTCGCGAGAATGTCCAAAGTTTCAGCGGGATTTCCAAAATGTTGAAAGGAACTCGAAACATGTGAACCTTGGTTTTGAGAATCTCTCCCGGAGTTTGAGAGATTTGGACGTGAAAGGGTACCAATCTTGTCGGGTACTGGGAACCCTTCGCGAGAATGTCCAAAGTTTCAGCGGGATTTCCAAAATGTTGAAAGGAACTCGAAACATGTCAACCTTGGTTTTGAGAATCTCTCCCGGAGTTTGAGAGATTTGGACGTGAAAGGGTACCAATCTTGTCGGGGATCGGGAACCCTTCGCGAGAATGTCCAAAGTTTCAGCGGGATTTCCAAAATGTTGAAAGGAACTCGAAACATGTCAAGCTTGGTTTTGAGAATCTCTCCCGGAGTTTGAGAGATTTGGACGTGAAAGGGTACCAATCTTGTCGGGGATTGGGAACCCTTCGCGACAATGTCCAAAGTTTCAGCGGGATTTCCAAAATGTTGAAAGGAACTCGAAACATGTCAACCTTGGTTTTGAGAATCTCTCCCGGAGTTTGAGAGATTTGGACGTGAAAGGGTACCAATCTTGTCGGGGATTGGGAACCCTTCGCGAGAATGTCCAAAGTTTCAGCGGGATTTCCAAAATGTTGAAAGGAACTCGAAACATGTCAACCTTGGTTTTGAGAATCTCTCCCGGAGTTTGAGAGATTTGGACGTGAAAGGGTACCAATCTTGTCGGGGATTGGGAACCCTTCGCGAGAATGTCCAAAGTTTCAGCGGGATTTCCAAAATGTTGAAAGGAACTCGAAACGTGTCAACCTTGGTTTTGAGAATCTCTCCCGGAGTTTGAGAGATTTGGACGTGAAAGGGTACCAATCTTGTCGGGGATTGGGAACCCTTCGCGAGAATGTCCAAAGTTTCAGCGGGATTTCCAAAATGTTGAAAGGAACTCGAAACATGTCAGCCTTGGCTTTGAGAATCTCTCCCAGACTTTGAGAGATTTGGACGTGAAAGGGTACCAATCTTGTCGGGGATTGGGAACCCTTCGCGACAATGTCCAAAGTTTCAGCGGGATTTCCAAAATGTTGAAAGGAACTCAAAACATGTCAACCTTGGTTTTGAGAATCTCTCCCGGAGTTTGAGAGATTTGGACGTGAAAGGGTACCAATCTTGTCGTGGATTGGGAACCCTTCGCCAGAATGTCCAAAGTTTCAGCGGGATTTCCAAAATGTTGAAAGGAACTCGAAACATGTCAACCTTGGTTTTGAGAATCTCTCCCGGAGTTTGAGAGATTTGGACGTGAAAGGGTACCAGTATTGTCGGGGATTTGGAACCCTTCGCGACAATGTCCAAAGTTTCAGCGGGATTTCCAAAATGTTGAGAGGAACTCGAAACATGTCAACCTTGGTTTTGAGAATCTCTCCCGGAGTTTGAGAGATTTGGACGTGAAAGGGTACCAATCTTGTCGGGGATCGGGAACCCTTCGCGAGAATGTCCAAGGTTTCGGCGGGATTTCCAAAATGTTGAAAGGAACTCGAAACATGTCAACCTTGGTTTTGAGAATCTCTCCCGGAGTTTGAGAGATTTGGACGTGAAAGGGTACCAATCTTGTTGGGGATTGGGAACCCTTCGCCAGAATGTCCAAAGTTTCAGCGGGATTTCCAAAATGTTGAGAGGAACTCGAAACATGTCAACCTTGGTTTTGAGAATCTCTCCCGGAGTTTGAGAGATTTGGACGTGAAAGGGTACCAATCTTGTCGGGGATTGGGAACCCTTCGCCAGAATGTCCAAAGTTTCAGCGGGATTTCCAAAATGTTGAAAGGAACTCGAAACATGTCAACCTTGGTTTTGAGAATCTCTCCCGGAGTTTGAGAGATTTGGACGTGAAAGGGTACCAATCTTGTCGGGGAGTGGGAACCCTTTGCGAGAATGTCCAAAGTTTCAGCGGGATTTCCAAAATGTTGAAAGGAACTCGAAACATGTCAAGCTTGGTTTTGAGAATCTCTCCCGGAGTTTGAGAGATTTGGACGTGAAAGGGTACCAATCTTGTCGGGGATCGGGAACCCTTCGCGAGAATGTCCAAAGTTTCAGCGGGATTTCCAAAATGTTAAAAGGAACTCGAAACATGTCAACCTTGGTTTTGAGAATCTCTCCCGGAGTTTGAGAGATTTGGACGTGAAAGGGTACCAATCTTGTCGGGGATTGGGAACCCTTCGCGAGAATATCCAAAGTTTCAGTGGGATTTCCAAAATGTTGAAAGGAACTCGAAACATGTCAACCTCGGTTTTGAGAATCTCTCCCGGAGTTTGAGAGATTTGGACGTGAAAGGGTACCAATCTTGTCGGGGATTGGGAACCCTTCGCGAGAATGTCCAAAGTTTCAGCGGGATTTTTAAAATGTTGAAAGGAACTCGAAACATGTCAAGCTTGGTTTTGAGAATCTCTCCCGGAGTTTGAGAGATTTGGACGTGAAAGGGTACCAATCTTGTCGGGGATTGGGAACCCTTCGCGAGAATGTCCAAAGCTTCAGCGGGATTTCCAAAATGTTGAAAGGAACTCGAAACATGTCAGCCTTGGCTTTGAGAATCTCTCCCGAAGTTTGAGAGATTTGGACGTGAAAGGGTACCAATCTTGTCGGGGATTGGGAACCCTTCGCGACAATGTCCAAAGTTTCAGCGGGATTTCCAAAATGTTGAAAGGAACTCGAAACATGTCAACCTTGGTTTTGAGAATCTCTCCCGGACTTTGAGAGATTTGGACGTGAAAGGGTACCAATCTTGTCGGGGATTGGGAACCCTTCGCGAGAATGTCCAAAGTTTCAGCGGGATTTCCAAAATGTTGAAAGGAACTCGAAACATGTCAACCTTGGTTTTGAGAATCTCTCCCGGAGTTTGAGAGATTTGGACGTGAAAGGGTACCAATCTTGTCGGGGATTGGGAACCCTTTGCGAGAATGTCCAAAGTTTCAGCGGGATTTCCAAAATGTTGAAAGGAACTCGAAACATGTCAACCTTGGTTTTGAGAATCTCTCCCGGAGTTTGAGAGATTTGGACGTGAAAGGGTACCAATCTTGTCGGGGATTTGGAACCCTTCGCGAGAATGTCCAAAGTTTCAGCGGGATTTCTAAAATGTTGAAAGGAACTCGAAACATGTCAACCTTGGTTTTGAGAATCTCTCCCGGACTTTGAGAGATTTGGACGTGAAAGGGTACCAATCTTGTCGGGGATTGGGAACCCTTCGCGAGAATGTCCAAAGTTTCAGCGGGATTTCCAAAATGTTGAAAGGAACTCGAAACATGTCAACCTTGGTTTTGAGAATCTCTCCCGGAGTTTGAGAGATTTGGACGTGAAAGGGTACTAATCTTGTCGGGGATTGGGAACCCTTCGCGACAATGTCCAAAGTTTCAGCTGGATTTCCAAAATGTTGAAAGAACTCGAAACGTGTCAACCTTGGTTTTGAGAATCTCTCCCGGAGTTTGAGAGATTTGGACGTGAAAGGGTACCAATCTTGTCGGGGATTGGGAACCCTTTGCGAGAATGTCCAAAGTTTCAGCGGGATTTCCAAAATGTTGAAAGGAACTCGAAACATGTCAACCTTGGTTTTGAGAATCTCTCCCGGACTTTGAGAGATTTGGACGTGAAAGGGTACCAATCTTGTCGGGGATTGGGAACCCTTCGCGAAAATGTCCAAAGTTTCAGCGGGATTTCCAAAATGTTGAAAGGAAGTCGAAACATGTCAACCTTGGTTTTGAGAATCTCTCCCGGAGTTTGAGAGATTTGGACGTGAAGGGGTAACAATCTTGTCGGGGATTGGGAACCCTTCGCGAGAATGTCCAAAGTTTCAGCGGGATTTCCAAAATGTTGAAAGGAACTGGAACCATGTCAACCTTAGTTTTGAGAATCTCTCCCGGAGTTTGAGAGATTTGGACGTGAAAGTGTACCAATCTTGTCGGGGAATGGGAACCCTTCGCGAGAATGTCCAAAGTTTCAGTGGGATTTCCAAAATGTTAAAGGAACTCGAAACATGTCAACCTTGGTTTTGAGAATCTCTCCCGGAGTTTGAGAGATATGGACGTGAAAGGGTACCAATCTTGTCGGGGATTGGGAACCCTTCGCGAGAATGTCCAAAGTTTCAGCGGGATTTCCAAAATGTTGAGAGGAACTCGAAACATGTCAACCTTGGTTTTGAGAATCTCTCCCGGAGTTTGAGAGATTTGGACGTGAAAGGGTACCAGTCTTGTCGGGGATTGGGAACCCTTCGCGAGAATGTCCAAAGTTTCAGCGGGATTTCCAAAATGTTGAGAGGAACTCGAAACATGTCAACCTTGGTTTTGAGAATCTCTCCCAGAGTTTGAGAGATTTGGACGTGAAAGGGTACCAATCTTGTCGGGGATCGGGAACCCTTCGCGAGAATGTCCAAAGTTTCAGCGGGATTGCCAAAATGTTAAAAGGAACTCGGAACATGTCAACCTTGGTTTTGAGAATCTCTCCCGGAGTTTGAGAGATTTGGACGTGAAAGGGTACCAATCTTGTTGGGGATTGGGAACCCTTCGCCAGAATGTCCAAAGTTTCAGCGGGATTTCCAAAATGTTGAAAGGAACTCGAAACATGTCAACCTTGGTTTTGAGAATCTCTCCCGGACTTTGAGAGATTTGGACGTGAAAGGGTACGAATCTTGTTGGGGATTGGGAACCCTTTGACAGAATGTGCAAAGTTTCAGCGGGATTTCCAAAATGTTGAAAGGAACTCGAAACATGTCAAGCTTGGTTTTGAGAATCTCTCCCGGACTTTGAGAGATTTGGACGTGAAAGTGTACCAATCTTGTCAGGGATTTGGAACCCTTCACGAGAATGTCCAAAGTTTCAGCGGGATTTCCAAAATGTTGAAAGGAACTCGAAACATGTCAACCTTGGTTTTGAGAATATCTCCCGGAGTTTGAGATATTTGGACGTGAAAGGGTACCAATCTTGTGGGGGATTGGGAACCCTTCGCGAGAATGTCCAAAGTTTCAGCGGGATTTCCAAAATGTTGAAAGGAACTGGAACCATGTCAAGCTTGGTTTTGAGAATCTCTCCCGGAGTTTGAGAGATTTGGACGTGAAAGGGTACCAATCTTGTTGGGGATTGGGAACCCTTCGCGAGAATGTCCAAAGTTTCAGCGGGATTTCCAAAATGTTGAAAGGAACTCGAAACATGTCAACCTTGGTTTTGAGAATCTCTCCCGGAGTTTGAGAGATTTGGACGTGAAAGGGTACCAATCTTGTCGGGGATTGGGAACCCTTCGCGAGAATGTCCAAAGTTTCAGCGGGATTTTTAAAATGTTGAAAGGAACTCGAAACATGTCAACCTTGGTTTTGAGAATCTCTCCCGGAGTTTGAGAGATTTGGACGTGAAAGGGTACCAATCTTGTCGGGGATCGGGAACCCTTCGCGAGAATGTCCAAAGTTTCAGCGGGATTTCCAAAATGTTAAAAGGAACTCGAAACATGTCAACCTTGGTTTTGAGAATCTCTCCCGGAGTTTGAGAGATTTGGACGTGAAAGGGTACCAATCTTGTCGGGGATTGGGAACCCTTCGCGAGAATATCCAAAGTTTCAGCGGGATTTCCAAAATGTTGAAAGGAACTCGAAACATGTCAACCTCGGTTTTGAGAATCTCTCCCGGAGTTTGAGAGATTTGGACGTGAAAGGGTACCAATCTTGTCGGGGATTGGGAACCCTTCGAGAGAATGTCCAAAGTTTCAGCGGGATTTCCAAAATGTTGAAAGGAACTCGAAACATGTCAACCTTGGTTTTGAGAATCTCTCCCGGAGTTTGAGAGATTTGGACGTGAAAGGGTACCAATCTTGTCGGGGATTGGGAACCCTTCGCCAGAATGTCCAAAGTTTCAGCGGGATTTCCAAAATGTTGAGAGGAACTCGAAACATGTCAACCTTGGTTTTGAGAATCTCTCCCGGAGTTTGAGAGATTTGCACGTGAAAGGGTACCAATCTTGTCGGGGATTGGGAACCCTTCGCCAGAATGTCCAAAGTTTCAGCGGGATTTTTAAAATGTTGAAAGGAACTCGAAACATGTCAACCTTGGTTTTGAGAATCTCTCCCGGAGTTTGAGAGATTTGGACGTGAATGGGTACCAATCTTGTCGGGGATTGGGAACCCTTCGCGAGAATGTCCAAAGTTTCAGCGGGATTTCCAAAATGTTGAAAGGAACTCGAAACATGTCAACCTTGGTTTTGAGAATCTCTCCCGGAGTTTGAGAGATTTGGACGTGAAAGTGTACCAATCTTGTCGGGGATTGGGAACCCTTCGCGAGAATGTCCAAAGTTTCAGCGGGATTTCCAAAATGTTGAAAGGAACTGGAACCATGTCAACCTTGGTTTTGAGAATCTCTCCCGGAGTTTGAGAGATTTGGACGTGAAAGGGTACCAATCTTGTCGGGGATTGGGAACCCTTCGCGAGAATGTCCAAAGTTTCAGCGGGATTTCCAAAATGTTGAAAGGAACTCGAAACATGTCAGCCTTGGTTTTGAGAATCTCTCCCGGAGTTTGAGAGATTTGGACGTGAAAGGGTACCAATCTTGTCGGGGATTGGGAACCCTTCGCGAGAATGTCCAAAGTTTCAGCGGGATTGCCAAAATGTTAAAAGGAACTCGGAACATGTCAACCTTGGTTTTGAGAATCTCTCCCGGAGTTTGAGAGATTTGGACGTGAAAGGGTACCAATCTTGTTGGGGATTGGGAACCCTTCGCCAGAATGTCCAAAGTTTCAGCGGGATTTCCAAAATGTTGAAAGGAACTCGAAACATGTCAACCTTGGTTTTGAGAATCTCTCCCGGACTTTGAGAGATTTGGACGTGAAAGGGTACGAATCTTGTTGGGGATTGGGAACCCTTTGACAGAATGTGCAAAGTTTCAGCGGGATTTCCAAAATGTTGAAAGGAACTCGAAACATGTCAAGCTTGGTTTTGAGAATCTCTCCCGGACTTTGAGAGATTTGGACGTGAAAGTGTACCAATCTTGTCAGGGATTTGGAACCCTTCACGAGAATGTCCAAAGTTTCAGCGGGATTTCCAAAATGTTGAAAGGAACTCGAAACATGTCAACCTTGGTTTTGAGAATATCTCCCGGAGTTTGAGATATTTGGACGTGAAAGCGTACCAATCTTGTGGGGGATTGGGAACCCTTCGCGAGAATGTCCAAAGTTTCAGCGGGATTTCCAAAATGTTGAAAGGAACTGGAACCATGTCAAGCTTGGTTTTGAGAATCTCTCCCGGAGTTTGAGAGATTTGGACGTGAAAGGGTACCAATCTTGTCGGGGATTGGGAACCCTTCGCGAGAATGTCCAAAGTTTCAGCGGGATTTCCAAAATGTTGAAAGGAACTCAAAACATGTCAACCTTGGTTTTGAGAATCTCTCCCGGAGTTTGAGAGATTTGGACGTGAAAGGGTACCAATCTTGTCGGGGATTGGGAACCCTTCGCGACAATGTCCAAAGTTTCAGCGGGATTTCCAAAATGTTGAAAGGAACTCGAAAAATGTCAACCTTGGTTTTGAGAATCTCTCCCGGAGTTTGAGAGATTTGGACGTGAAAGGGTACCAATCTTGTCGGGGATCGGGAACCCTTCGCGACAATGTCCAAAGTTTCGGCGGGATTTCCAAAATGTTGAAAGGAACTCAAAACATGTCAACCTTGGTTTTGAGAATCTCTCCCGGAGTTTGAGAGATTTGGACGTGAAAGGGTACCAATCTTGTCAGGGGTCGGGAACCCTTCGCGACAATGTCCAAAGTTTCAGCGGGATTTCCAAAATGTTGAAAGGAACTCGAAACATGTCAACCTTGGTTTTGAGAATCTCTCACGGAGTTTCAGAGATTTGGACGTGAAAGGGTACCAGTCTTGTTGGGGATTGGGAACCCTTCGCGAGAATGTCCAAAGTTTCAGCGGGATTTCCAAAATGTTGAGAGGAACTCGAAACATGTCAACCTTGGTTTTGAGAATCTCTCCCGGAGTTTGAGAGATTTGGACGTGAAAGGGTACCAATCTTGTCGGGGATTGGGAACCCTTCGCGAGAATGTCCAAAGTTTCAGCGGGATTTCCAAAATGTTGAAAGGAACTCGAAACATGTCAACCTTGGTTTTGAGAATCTCTCCCAGAGTTTGAGAGATTTGGACGTGAAAGGGTACCAATCTTGTCGGGGATTGGGAACCCTTCGCGAGAATGTCCAAAGTTTCAGCGGGATTTCCAAAATGTTGAAAGGAACTCGAAACATGTCAACCTTGGTTTTGAGAATCTCTCCCGGAGTTTGAGAGATTTGGACGTGAAAGGGTACCAATCTTGTCGGGGATCGGGAACCCTTCGCGAGAATGTCCAAAGTTTCAGCGGGATTTCCAAAATGTTGAAAGGAACTGGAACCATGTCAACCTTAGTTTTGAGAATCTCTCCCGGAGTTTGAGAGATTTGGACGTGAAAGGGTACCAATCTTGTCGGGGAATGGGAACCCTTCGCGAGAATGTCCAAAGTTTCAGCGGGATTTCCAAAATGTTAAAGGAACTCGAAACATGTCAACCTTGGTTTTGAGAATCTCTCCCGGAGTTTGAGAGATATGGACGTGAAAGGGTACCAATCTTGTTGGGGATTGGGAACCCTTCGCGAGAATGTCCAAAGTTTCAGCGGGATTTCCAAAATGTTGAGAGGAACTCGAAACATGTCAACCTTGGTTTTGAGAATCTCTCCCGGAGTTTGAGAGATTTGGACGTGAAAGGGTACCAGTCTTGTCGGGGATTGGGAACCCTTCGCGAGAATGTCCAAAGTTTCAGCGGGATTTCCAAAATGTTGAGAGGAACTCGAAACATGTCAACCTTGGTTTTGAGAATCTCTCCCAGAGTTTGAGAGATTTGGACGTGAAAGGGTACCAATCTTGTCGGGGATCGGGAACCCTTCGCGAGAATGTCCAAAGTTTCAGCGGGATTGCCAAAATGTTAAAAGGAACTCGGAACATGTCAACCTTGGTTTTGAGAATCTCTCCCGGAGTTTGAGAGATTTGGACGTGAAAGGGTACCAATCTTGTTGGGGATTGGGAACCCTTCGCCAGAATGTCCAAAGTTTCAGCGGGATTTCCAAAATGTTGAAAGGAACTCGAAACATGTCAACCTTGGTTTTGAGAATCTCTCCCGGACTTTGAGAGATTTGGACGTGAAAGGGTACGAATCTTGTTGGGGATTGGGAACCCTTTGACAGAATGTGCAAAGTTTCAGCGGGATTTCCAAAATGTTGAAAGGAACCCGAAACATGTCAAGCTTGGTTTTGAGAATCTCTCCCGGACTTTGAGAGATTTGGACGTGAAAGTGTACCAATCTTGTCAGGGATTTGGAACCCTTCACGAGAATGTCCAAAGTTTCAGCGGGATTTCCAAAATGTTGAAAGGAACTCGAAACATGTCAACCTTGGTTTTGAGAATATCTCCCGGAGTTTGAGATATTTGGACGTGAAAGGGTACCAATCTTGTGGGGGATTGGGAACCCTTCGCGAGAATGTCCAAAGTTTCAGCGGGATTTCCAAAATGTTGAAAGGAACTGGAACCATGTCAAGCTTGGTTTTGAGAATCTCTCCCGGAGTTTGAGAGATTTGGACGTGAAAGGGTACCAATCTTGTCGGGGATTGGGAACCCTTCGCGAGAATGTCCAAAGTTTCAGCGGGATTTCCAAAATGTTGAAAGGAACTCGAAACATGTCAACCTTGGTTTTGAGAATCTCTCCCGGAGTTTGAGAGATTTGGACGTGAAAGGGTACCAATCTTGTCGGGGATTGGGAACCCTTCGCGAGAATGTCCAAAGTTTCAGCGGGATTTCCAAAATGTTGAAAGGAACTCGAAACATGTCAACCTTGGTTTTGAGAATCTCTCCCGGAGTTTGAGAGATTTGGACGTGAAAGGGTACCAATCTTGTCGGGGATCGGGAACCCTTCGCGAGAATGTCCAAAGTTTCAGCGGGATTTCCAAAATGTTAAAAGGAACTCGAAACATGTCAACCTTGGTTTTGAGAATCTCTCCCGGAGTTTGAGAGATTTGGACGTGAAAGGGTACCAATCTTGTCGGGGATTGGGAACCCTTCGCGAGAATATCCAAAGTTTCAGCGGGATTTCCAAAATGTTGAAAGGAACTCGAAACATGTCAACCTCGGTTTTGAGAATCTCTCCCGGAGTTTGAGAGATTTGGACGTGAAAGGGTACCAATCTTGTCGGGGATTGGGAACCCTTCGCGAGAATGTCCAAAGTTTCAGCAGGATTTCCAAAATGTTGAAAGGAACTCGAAACATGTCAACCTTGGTTTTGAGAATCTCTCCCGGAGTTTGAGAGATTTGGACGTGAAAGGGTACCAATCTTGTCGGGGATTGGGAACCCTTCGCCAGAATGTCCAAAGTTTCAGCGGGATTTCCAAAATGTTGAGAGGAACTCGAAACATGTCAACCTTGGTTTTGAGAATCTCTCCCGGAGTTTGAGAGATTTGCACGTGAAAGGGTACCAATCTTGTCGGGGATTGGGAACCCTTCGCCAGAATGTCCAAAGTTTCAGCGGGATTTTTAAAATGTTGAAAGGAACTCGAAACATGTCAACCTTGGTTTTGAGAATCTCTCCCGGAGTTTGAGAGATTTGGACGTGAATGGGTACCAATCTTGTCGGGGATTGGGAACCCTTCGCGAGATTGTCCAAAGTTTCAGCGGGATTTCCAAAATGTTGAAAGGAACTCGAAACATGTCAACCTTGGTTTTGAGAATCTCTCCCGGAGTTTGAGAGATTTGGACGTGAAAGGGTACCAATCTTGTCGGGGATTGGGAACCCTTCGCGAGAATGTCCAAAGTTTCAGCGGGATTTCCAAAATGTTGAAAGGAACTGGAACCATGTCAACCTTGGTTTTGAGAATCTCTCCCGGAGTTTGAGAGATTTGGACGTGAAAGGGTACCAATCTTGTCGGGGATTGGGAACCCTTCGCGAGAATGTCCAAAGTTTCAGCGGGATTTCCAAAATGTTGAAAGGAACTCGAAACATGTCAGCCTTGGTTTTGAGAATCTCTCCCGGAGTTTGAGAGATTTGGACGTGAAAGGGTACCAATCTTGTCGGGGATTGGGAACCCTTCGCGACAATGTCCAAAGTTTCAGCGGGATTTCCAAAATGTTGAAAGGAACTCGAAACATGTCAACCTTGGTTTTGAGAATCTCTCCCGGAGTTTGAGAGATTTGGACGTGAAAGGGTACCAATCTTGTCGGGGATCGGGAACCCTTCGCGACAATGTCCAAAGTTTCGGCGGGATTTCCAAAATGTTGAAAGGAACTCGAAACATGTCAACCTTGGTTTTGAGAATCTCTCCCGGAGTTTGAGAGATTTGGACGTGAAAGGGTACCAATCTTGTCAGGGATCGGGAACCCTTCGCGACAATGTCCAAAGTTTCAGCGGGATTTCCAAAATGTTGAAAGGAACTCGAAACATGTCAACCTTGGTTTTGAGAATCTCTCCCGGACTTTGAGAGATTTGGACGTGAAAGGGTACTAATCTTGTTGGGGATTGGGAACCCTTCGCGAGAATGTCCAAAGTTTCAGCGGGATTTCCAAAATGTTGAGAGGAACTCGAAACATGTCAACCTTGGTTTTGAGAATCTCTCCCGGAGTTTGAGAGATTTGGACGTGAAAGGGTACCAATCTTGTCGGGGATTGGGAACCCTTCGCGAGAATGTCCAAAGTTTCAGCGGGATTTCCAAAATGTTGAAAGGAACTCGAAACATGTCAACCTTGGTTTTGAGAATCTCTCCCGGAGTTTGAGAGATTTGGCCGTGAAAGGGTACCAATCTTGTTGGGGATTGGGAACCCTTCGCCAGAATGTCCAAAGTTTCAGCGGGATTTTTAAAATGTTGAAAGGAATTCGAAACATGTCAGGCTTGGTTTTGAGAATCTCTCCCGGAGTTTGAGAGATTTGGACGTGAAAGGGTACCAATCTTGTCGGGGATTGGGAACCCTTCGCGAGGATGTCCAAAGTTTCAGCGGGATTTCCAAAATGTTGAAAGGAACTCGAAACATGTCAACCTTGGTTTTGAGAATCTCTCCCGGAGTTTGAGAGATTTGCACGTGAAAGGGTACCAATCTTGTCGGGGATTGGGAACCCTTCGCCAGAATGTCCAAAGTTTCAGCGGGATTTCCAAAATGTTGAAAGGAACTGGAACCATGTCAACCTTGGTTTTGAGAATCTCTCCCGGAGTTTGAGAGATTTGGACGTGAAAGGGTACCAATCTTGTCAAGGATTGGGAACCCTTCGCCAGAATGTCCAAAGTTTCAGCGGGATTTCCAAAATGTTGAAAGGAACTCGAAACATGTCAACCTTGGTTTTGAGAATCTCTCCCGGAGTTTGAGAGATTTGGACGTGAAAGGGTAGAAATCTTGTCGGGGATTGGGAACTCTTCACGACAATGTACAAAGTTTCAGCGGGATTTCCAAAATGTTGAAAGGAACTCGAAACATGTCAACCTTGGTTTTGAGAATCTCTCCCGGACTTTGAGAGATTTGGACGTGAAAGGGTACCAATCTTGTCGGGGATTGGGAACCCTTCGCCAGAATGTCCAAAGTTTCAGCGGGATTTCCAAAATGTTGAAAGGAACTCGAAACATGTCAACCTTGGTTTTGAGAATCTCTCCCGGAGTTTGAGAGATTTGGACGTGAAAGGGTACCAATCTTGTCGGGGATCGGGAACCCTTCGCGAGAATGTCCAAAGTTTCAGCGGGATTTCCAAAATGTTGAGAGGAACTCGAAACATGTCAAGCTTGGTTTTGGGAATCTTAGCCGGAGTTTGAGAGATTTGGACGTGAAAGGGTACCAATCTTGTCGGGGATTGGGAACCCTTCGCGAGAATATCCAAAGTTTCAGCGGGATTTCCAAAATGTTGAAAGGAACTCGAAACATGTCAACCTCGGTTTTGAGAATCTCTCCCGGACTTTGATAGATTTGGACGTGAAAGGGTACCAATCTTGTCGGGGATTGGGAACCCTTCACGACAATGTCCAAAGTTTCAGCGGGATTTCCAAAATGTTGAAAGGAACTCAAAACATGTCAACCTTGGTTTTGAGAATCTCTCCTGGAGTTTGAGAGATTTGGACGTGAAAGGGTACCAATCTTGTCGGGGATTGGGAACCCTTCGCGAGAATGTCCAAAGTTTCAGCGGGATTTCCAAAATGTTGAAAGGAACTCGAAACATGTCAACCTTGGTTTTGAGAATCTCTCCCGGAGTTTGAGAGATTTGGACGTGAAAGGGTACCAATCTTATCGGGGATCGGGAACCCTTCGCGAGAATGTCCAAAGTTTCAGCGGGATTTCCAAAATGTTGAAAGGAACTCGAAACATGTCAACCTTGGTTTTGAGAATCTCTCCCGGAGTTTGAGAGATTTGGACGTGAAAGGGTACCAATCTTGTTGGGGATTGGGAACCCTTCGCGAGAATGTCCAAAGTTTCAGCGGGATTTCCAAAATGTTGAAAGGAACTCGAAACATGTCAACCTTGGTTTTGAGAATCTCTCCCGGAGTTTGAGAGATTTGGACGTGAAAGGGTACCAATCGTGTCGGGGATTGGGAACCCTTCGCGAGAATGTCCAAAGTTTCAGCGGGATTTCCAAAATGTTGAAAGGAACTCGAAACATGTCAACCTTGGTTTTGAGAATCTCTCCCGGAGTTTGAGAGATTTGGACGTGAAAGGGTACCAATCTTGTCAGGGATCGGGAACCCTTCGCGACAATGTCCAAAGTTTCAGCGGGATTTCCAAAATGTTGAAAGGAACTCGAAACATGTCAACCTTGGTTTTGAGAATCTCTCCCGGAGTTTGAGAGATTTGGACGTGAAAGGGTACTAATCTTGTCGGGGATTGGGAACCCTTCGCGAGAATGTCCAAAGTTTCAGCGGGATTTCCAAAATGTTGAGAGGAACTCGAAACATGTCAACCTTGGTTTTGAGAATCTCTCCCGGAGTTTGAGAGATTTGGACGTGAAAGGGTACCAATCTTGTCGGGGATTGGGAACCCTTCGCGAGAATATCCAAAGTTTCAGCGGGATTTCCAAAATGTTGAAAGGAACTCGAAACATGTCAACCTTGGTTTTGAGAATCTCTCCCGGAGTTTGAGAGATTTGGACGTGAAAGGGTACCAATCTTGTCGGGGATCGGGAACCCTTCGCGAGAATGTCCAAAGTTTCAGCGGGATTTCCAAAATGTTAAAAGGAACTCGAAACATGTCAAGCTTGGTTTTGGGAATCTTAGCCGGAGTTTGAGAGATTTGGACGTGAAAGGGTACCAGTCTTGTCGGGGATTGGGAACCCTTCGCGAGAATGTCCAAAGTTTCAGCGGGATTTCCAAAATGTTGAGAGGAACTCGAAACATGTCAACCTCGGTTTTGAGAATCTCTCCCGGAGTTTGAGAGATTTGGACGTGAAAGGGTACCAGTCTTGTCGGCGATTGGGAACCCTTCGCGAGAATGTCCAAAGTTTCAGCGGGATTTTTAAAATGTTGAAAGGAACTCGAAACATGTCAAGCTTGGTTTTGAGAATCTCTCCCGGAGTTGGAGAGATTTGGACGTGAAAGGGTAACAATCTTGTCGGGGATTGGGAACCCTTCGCCAGAATGTCCAAAGTTTCAGCGGGATTTCCAAAATGTTGAAAGGAACTCGAAACATGTCAACCTTGGTTTTGAGAATCTCTCCCGGAGTTTGAGAGATTTGGACGTGAAAGGGTAGCAATCTTGTCGGGGATTGGGAACCCTTCGCCAGAATGTCCAAAGTTTCAGCGGGATTTCCAAAATGTTGAAAGGAACTCGAACCATGTCAACCTTGGTTTTGAGAATCTCTCCCGGAGTTTGAGAGATTTGGACGTGAAAGGGTACCAATCTTGTCGGGGATCGGGAACCCTTCGCGAGAATGTCCAAAGTTTCAGCGGGATTTCCAAAATGTTAAAAGGAACTCGAAACATGTCAACCTTGGTTTTGAGAATCTCTCCCGGACTTTGAGAGATTTGGACGTGAAAGGGTACCAATCTTGTCGGGGATTGGGAACCCTTCGCAAGAATATCCAAAGTTTCAGCGGGATTTCCAAAATGTTGAAAGGAACTCGAAACATGTCAACCTCGGTTTTGAGAATCTCTCCCGGAGTTTGAGAGATTTGGACGTGAAAGGGTACCAATCTTGTCGGGGATCGGGAACCCTTCGCGACAATGTCCAAAGTTTCGGCGGGATTTCCAAAATGTTGAAAGGAACTCGAAACATGTCAACCTTGGTTTTGAGAATCTCTCCCGGAGTTTGAGAGATTTGGACGTGAAAGGGTACCAATCTTGTCAGGGATCGGGAACCCTTCGCGACAATGTCCAAAGTTTCAGCGGGATTTCCAAAATGTTGAAAGGAACTCGAAACATGTCAACCTTGGTTTTGAGAATCTCTCCCGGACTTTGAGAGATTTGGACGTGAAAGGGTACCAATCTTGTCGGGGATTGGGAACCCTTCGCGAGAATGTCCAAAGTTTCAGCGGGATTTCCAAAATGTTGAGAGGAACTCGAAAGATGTCAACCTTGGTTTTGAGAATCTCTCCCGGAGTTTGAGAGATTTGGACGTGAAAGGGTACCAGTCTTGTCGGGGATTGGGAACCCTTCGCGAGAATGTCCAAAGTTTCAGCGGGATTTCCAAAATGTTGAAAGGAACTCGAAACATGTCAACCTTGGTTTTGAGAATCTCTCCCGGAGTTTGAGAGATTTGGACGTGAAAGGGTACCAATCTTGTCGGGGATCGGGAACCCTTCGCGAGAATGTCCAAAGTTTCAGCGGGATTTCCAAAATGTTGAGAGGAACTCGAAACATGTCAAGCTTGGTTTTGGGAATCTTAGCCGGAGTTTGAGAGATTTGGACGTGAAAGGGTACCAATCTTGTCGGGGATTGGGAACCCTTCGCGAGAATATCCAAAGTTTCAGCGGGATTTCCAAAATGTTGAAAGGAACTCGAAACATGTCAACCTCGGTTTTGAGAATCTCTCCCGGAGTTTGAGAGATTTGGACGTGAAAGGGTACCAGTCTTGTCGGGGATTGGGAACCCTTCGCGAGAATGTCCAAAGTTTCAGCGGGATTTCCAAAATGTTGAAAGGAACTCAAAACATGTGAACCTTGGTTTTGAGAATCTCTCCTGGAGTTTGAGAGATTTGGACGTGAAAGGGTACCAATCTTGTCGGGGATTGGGAACCCTTCGCGAGAATGTCCAAAGTTTCAGCGGGATTTCCAAAATGTTGAAAGGAACTCGAAACATGTCAACCTTGGTTTTGAGAATCTCTCCCGGAGTTTGAGAGATTTGGACGTGAAAGGGTACCAATCTTGTTGGGGATTGGGAACCCTTCGCGACAATGTCCAAAGTTTCAGCGGGATTTCCAAAATGTTGAAAGGACCTCGAAACATGTCAACCTTGGTTTTGAGAATCTCTCCCGGAGTTTGAGAGATTTGGACGTGAAAGGGTACCAATCGTGTCGGGGATTGGGAACCCTTCGCGAGAATGTCCAAAGTTTCAGCGGGATTTCCAAAATGTTGAAAGGAACTCGAAACATGTCAACCTTGGTTTTGAGAATCTCTCCCGGAGTTTGAGAGATTTGGACGTGAAAGGGTACCAATCTTGTCAGGGATCGGGAACCCTTCGCGACAATGTCCAAAGTTTCAGCGGGATTTCCAAAATGTTGAAAGGAACTCGAAACATGTCAACCTTGGTTTTGAGAATCTCTCCCGGAGTTTGAGAGATTTGGACGTGAAAGGGTACTAATCTTGTCGGGGATTGGGAACCCTTCGCGAGAATGTCCAAAGTTTCAGCGGGATTTCCAAAATGTTGAGAGGAACTCGAAACATGTCAACCTTGGTTTTGAGAATCTCTCCCGGAGTTTGAGAGATTTGGACGTGAAAGGGTACCAATCTTGTCGGGGATTGGGAACCCTTCGCGAGAATATCCAAAGTTTCAGCGGGATTTCCAAAATGTTGAAAGGAACTCGAAACATGTCAACCTTGGTTTTGAGAATCTCTCCCGGAGTTTGAGAGATTTGGACGTGAAAGGGTACCAATCTTGTCGGGGATCGGGAACCCTTCGCGAGAATGTCCAAAGTTTCAGCGGGATTTCCAAAATGTTAAAAGGAACTTGAAACATGTCAAGCTTGGTTTTGGGAATCTTAGCCGGAGTTTGAGAGATTTGGACGTGAAAGGGTACCAGTCTTGTCGGGGATTGGGAACCCTTCGCGAGAATGTCCAAAGTTTCAGCGGGATTTCCAAAATGTTGAGAGGAACTCGAAACATGTCAACCTCGGTTTTGAGAATCTCTCCCGGAGTTTGAGAGATTTGGACGTGAAAGGGTACCAGTCTTGTCGGGGATTGGGAACCCTTCGCGAGAATGTCCAAAGTTTCAGCGGGATTTTTAAAATGTTGAAAGGAACTCGAAACATGTCAAGCTTGGTTTTGAGAATCTCTCCCGGAGTTGGAGAGATTTGGACGTGAAAGGCTAACAATCTTGTCGGGGATTGGGAACCCTTCGCGAGAATGTCCAAAGTTTCAGCGGGATTTCCAAAATGTTGAAAGGAACTCGAAACATGTCAACCTTGGTTTTGAGAATCTCTCCCGGAGTTTGAGAGATTTGGACGTGAAAGGGTAGCAATCTTGTCGGGGATTGGGAACCCTTCGCCAGAATGTCCAAAGTTTCAGCGGGATTTCCAAAATGTTGAAAGGAACTCGAACCATGTCAACCTTGGTTTTGAGAATCTCTCCCGGAGTTTGAGAGATTTGGACGTGAAAGGGTACCAATCTTGTCGGGGATCGGGAACCCTTCGCGAGAATGTCCAAAGTTTCAGCGGGATTTCCAAAATGTTAAAAGGAACTCGAAACATGTCAACCTTGGTTTTGAGAATCTCTCCCGGACTTTGAGAGATTTGGACGTGAAAGGGTACCAATCTTGTCGGGGATTGGGAACCCTTCGCAAGAATATCCAAAGTTTCAGCGGGATTTCCAAAATGTTGAAAGGAACTCGAAACATGTCAACCTCGGTTTTGAGAATCTCTCCCGGAGTTTGAGAGATTTGGACGTGAAAGGGTACCAATCTTGTCGGGGATTGGGAACCCTTCGCGAGAATGTCCAAAGTTTCAGCGGGATTTCCAAAATGTTGAGAGGAACTCAAAACATGTCAACCTTGGTTTTGAGAATCTCTCCCGGAGTTTGAGAGATTTGGACGTGAAAGGGTACCAATCTTGTCGGGGATTGGGAACCCTTCGCCAGAATGTCCAAAGTTTCAGCGGTATTTTTAAAATGTTGAAAGGAAATCGAAACATGTCAACCTTGGTTTTGAGAATCTCTCCCGGAGTTTGAGAGATTTGGACGTGAAAGGGTACCAATCTTGTCGGGGATTGGGAACCCTTCGCGAGAATGTCCAAAGTTTCAGCGGGATTTCCAAAATGTTGAAAGGAACTCGAAACATGTCAACCTTGGTTTTGAGAATCTCTCCCGGAGTTTGAGAGATTTGGACGTGAAAGGGTACCAATCTTGTCGGGGATTGGGAACCCTTCGCGAGAATGTCCAAAGTTTCAGCGGGATTTCCAAAATGTTGAAAGGAACTCGAAACATGTCAAGCTTGGTTTTGAGAATCTCTCCCGGAGTTTGAGAGATTTGGACGTGAAAGGGTACCAATCTTGTCGGGGATTGGGAACCCTTCGCGAGAATGTCCAAAGTTTCAGCGGGATTTCCAAAATGTTGAAAGGAACTCGAAACATGTCAACCTTGGTTTTGAGAATCTCTACCGGAGTTTGAGAGATTTGGACGTGAAAGGTTACCAATCTTGTCGGGGATCGGGAACCCTTCGCGAGAATGTCCAAAGTTTCAGCGGGATTTCCAAAATGTTGAAAGGAACTCGAAACATGTCAACCTTGGTTTTGAGAATCTCTCCCGGACTTTGAGAGATTTGGACGTGAAAGGGTACCAATCTTGTCGGGGATTGGGAACCCTTCGCGAGAATGTCCAAAGTTTCAGCGGTATTTTTAAAATGTTGAAAGGAACTCGAAACATGTCAACCTTGGTTTTGAGAATCTCTCCCGGAGTTTGAGAGATTTGGACGTGAAAGGGTACCAATCTTGTCGGGGATTGGGAACCCTTCGCGAGAATGTCCAAAGTTTCAGCGGGATTTCCAAAATGTTGAAAGGAACTCGAAACATGTCAACCTTGGTTTTGAGAATCTCTCCCGGAGTTTGAGAGATTTGGACGTGAAAGGGTACCAATCTTGTCGGGGATTGGGAACCCTTCGCCAGAATGTCCAAAGTTTCAGCGGGATTTCCAAAATGTTGAAAGGAACTCGAAACATGTGAACCTTGGTTTTGAGAATCTATCCCGAAGCTTGAGAGATTTGGACGTGAAAGGGTACCAGTCTTGTCGGGGATTGGGAACCCTTCGCCACAATGTCCAAAGTTTCAGCGGGATTTCCAAAATGTTGAGAGGAACTCGAATCATGTCAACCTTGGTTTTGAGAATCTCTCCCGGAGTTTGAGAGATTTGGACGTGAAAGGGTACCAGTCTTGTAGGGGATTGGGAACCCTTCGCGAGAATGTCCAAAGTTTCAGCGGGATTTCCAAAATGTTGAAAGGAACTCGAAACATGTCAACCTTGGTTTTGAGAATCTCTCCCGGAGTTTGAGAGATTTGGACGTGAAAGTGTACCAATCTTGTCGGGGATCGGGAACCCTTCGCGAGAATGTCCAAAGTTTCAGCGGGATTTCCAAAATGTTAAAAGGAACTCGAAACATGTCAACCTTGGTTTTGGGAATCTTAGCCGGAGTTTGAGAGATTTGGACGTGAAAGGGTACCAATCTTGTCGGGGATTGGGAACCCTTCGCGAGAATGTCCAAAGTTTCAGCGGGATTTCCAAAATTTTGAAAGGAACTCGAAACATGTCAACCTTGGTTTTGAGAATCTCTCCCGGAGTTTGAGAGATTTGGACGTGAAAGGGTACCAATCTTGTCGGTGATTGGGAACCCTTCGCGACAATGTCCAAAGTTTCAGCGGGATTTCCAAAATGTTGAAAGGAACTCAAAACATGTCAACCTTGGTTTTGAGAATCTCTCCCGGAGTTTGAGAGATTTGGACGTGAAAGGGTACCAATCTTGTCGGGGATTGGGAACCCTTCGCGAGAATGTCCAAAGTTTCAGCGGGATTTCCAAAATGTTGAAAGGAACTCGAAACATGTCAACCTTGGTTTTGAGAATCTCTCCCGGAGTTTGAGAGATTTGGACGTGAAAGGGTACCAGTCTTGTCGGGCATTGGGAACGCTTCGCGAGAATGTCCAAAGTTTCAGCGGGATTTCCAAAATGTTGAAAGGAACTCGAAACATGTCAACCTTGGTTTTGAGAATCTCTCCCGGAGTTTGAGAGATTTGGACGTGAAACTGTAACAGTGTTGTCGGGGATTGGGAACCCTTCGCGAGAATGTCCAAAGTTTCAGCGGGACTTCCAAAATGTTGAGGGGAACTCGAAACATGTCAAACTCGGTTTTGAGAATCTCTCCCGAAGTTTGAGAGATTTGGACGTGAAAGGGTACCAATCTTGTCGGGGATGGGGAACCCTTCGCAAGAATCTCCAAAGTTTCAGCGGGATTTCCAAAATGTTGAGAGGAACTCGAAACATGTGAACCTTGGTTTTGAGAATCTCTCACGGAGTTTGAGAGATTTGGACGTGAAAGAGTACCAGTATGTCGGGGATTGGGAACCCTTCGCGAGAATGTCCAAAGTTTCAGCGGGATTTCCAAAATGTTGAGAGGAATTCGAAACATGTCAACCTTGGTTTTGAGAATCTCTCCCGGAGTTTGAGAGATTTGGACGTGAATGGGTACCAGTCTTGTCGGGGATTGGGAACCCTTCGCGAGAATGTCCAAAGTTTCAGCGGGATTTCCAAAATGTTGAAAGGAACTCGAAACATGTCAAGCTTGGTTTTGAGAATCTCTCCCAGAGTTTGAGAGATTTGGACGTGAAAGGGTACCAGTCTTGTCGGGGATTGGGAACCCTTCGCGAGAATGTCCAAAGTTTCAGCGGGATTTCCAAAATGTTTAAAGGAACTCGAAACATGTCAACCTTGGTTTTGAGAATCTCTCCCGGAGTTTGAGAGATTTGGACGTGAAAGGGTACCAATCTTGCCGGGGATTGGGAACCCTTCGCGAGAATGTCCAAAGTTTCAGCGGGATTTCCAAAATGTTGAGAGGAACTCGAAACATGTCAACCTCGGTTTTGAGAATCTCTCCCGGAGTTTGAGAGATTTGGACGTGAAAGGGTACCAATCTTGTCGGGGATTGGGAACCCTTCGCGAGAATGTCCAAAGTTTCAGCGGGATTTCCAAAATGTTGAAAGGAACTCGAAACATGTCAACCTCGGTTTTGAGAATCTCTCCCGGAGTTTGAGAGATTTGGACGTGAAAGGGTACCAATCTTGTCGGGGATTGGGAACCCTTCGCGAGAATGTCCAAAGTTTCAGCGGGATTTCCAAAATGTTGAGAGGAACTCAAAACATGTCAACCTTGGTTTTGAGAATCTCTCCCGGAGTTTGAGAGATTTGGACGTGAAAGGGTACCAATCTTGTCGGGGATTGGGAACCCTTCGCCAGAATGTCCAAAGTTTCAGCGGTATTTTTAAAATGTTGAAAGGAAATCGAAACATGTCAACCTTGGTTTTGAGAATCTCTCCCGGAGTTTGAGAGATTTGGACGTGAAAGGGTACCAATCTTGTCGGGGATTGGGAACCCTTCGCGAGAATGTCCAAAGTTTCAGCGGGATTTCCAAAATGTTGAAAGGAACTCGAAACATGTCAACCTTGGTTTTGAGAATCTCTCCCGGAGTTTGAGAGATTTGGACGTGAAAGGGTACTAATCTTGTCGGGGATTGGGAACCCTTCGCGAGAATGTCCAAAGTTTCAGCGGGATTTCCAAAATGTTGAAAGGAACTCGAAACATGTCAAGCTTGGTTTTGAGAATCTCTCCCGGAGTTTGAGAGATTTGGACGTGAAAGGGTACCAATCTTGTCGGGGATTGGGAACCCTTCGCGAGAATGTCCAAAGTTTCAGCGGGATTTCCAAAATGTTGAAAGGAACTCGAAACATGTCAACCTTGGTTTTGAGAATCTCTCCCGGAGTTTGAGAGATTTGGACGTGAAAGGTTACCAATCTTGTCGGGGATCGGGAACCCTTCGCGAGAATGTCCAAAGTTTCAGCGGGATTTCCAAAATGTTGAAAGGAACTCGAAACATGTCAACCTTGGTTTTGAGAATCTCTCCCGGACTTTGAGAGATTTGGACGTGAAAGGGTACCAATCTTGTCGGGGATTGGGAACCCTTCGCGAGAATGTCCAAAGTTTCAGCGGTATTTTTAAAATGTTGAAAGGAACTCGAAACATGTCAACCTTGGTTTTGAGAATCTCTCCCGGAGTTTGAGAGATTTGGACGTGAAAGGGTACCAATCTTGTCGGGGATTGGGAACCCTTCGCGAGAATGTCCAAAGTTTCAGCGGGATTTCCAAAATGTTGAAAGGAACTCGAAACATGTCAACCTTGGTTTTGAGAATCTCTCCCGGAGTTTGAGAGATTTGGACGTGAAAGGGTACCAATCTTGTCGGGGATTGGGAACCCTTCGCCAGAATGTCCAAAGTTTCAGCGGGATTTCCAAAATGTTGAAAGGAACTCGAAACATGTGAACCTTGGTTTTGAGAATCTCTCCCGGAGTTTGAGAGATTTGGACGTGAAAGGGTACCAATCTTGCCGGGGATTGGGAACCCTTCGCGAGAATGTCCAAAGTTTCAGCGGGATTTCCAAAATGTTGAGAGGAACTCGAAACATGTCAACCTTGGGTTTGAGAATCTCTCCCAGAGTTTGAGAGATTTGGACGTGAAAGGGTACCAGTCTTGTCGGGGATTGGGAACCCTTCGCGAGAATGTCCAAAATTTCAGCGGGATTTCCAAAACGTTGAGAGGAACTCGAAACATGTCAACCTTGGTTTTGAGAATCTCTCCCGGAGTTTGAGAGATTTGGACGTGAAAGGGTACCAGTCTTGTCGGGGATTGGGAACCCTTCGCGAGAATGTCCAAAGTTTCAGCGGGATTTCCAAAATGTTGAGAGGAACTCGAAACATGTGAACCTTGGTTTTGAGAATCTATCCCGAAGCTTGAGAGATTTGGACGTGAAAGGGTACCAGTCTTGTCGGGGATTGGGAACCCTTCGCCACAATGTCCAAAGTTTCAGCGGGATTTCCAAAATGTTGAGAGGAACTCGAATCATGTCAACCTTGGTTTTGAGAATCTCTCCCGGAGTTTGAGAGATTTGGACGTGAAAGGGTACCAGTCTTGTCGGGGATTGGGAACCCTTCGCGAGAATGTCCAAAGTTTCAGCGGGATTTCCAAAATGTTGAAAGGAACTCGAAACATGTCAACCTTGGTTTTGAGAATCTCTCCCGGAGTTTGAGAGATTTGGACGTGAAAGTGTACCAATCTTGTCGGGGATCGGGAACCCTTCGCGAGAATGTCCAAAGTTTCAGCGGGATTTCCAAAATGTTAAAAGGAACTCGAAACATGTCAACCTTGGTTTTGGGAATCTTAGCCGGAGTTTGAGAGATTTGGACGTGAAAGGGTACCAATCTTGTCGGGGATTGGGAACCCTTCGCGAGAATGTCCAAAGTTTCAGCGGGATTTCCAAAATTTTGAAAGGAACTCGAAACATGTCAACCTTGGTTTTGAGAATCTCTCCCGGAGTTTGAGAGATTTGGACGTGAAAGGGTACCAATCTTGTCGGTGATTGGGAACCCTTCGCGACAATGTCCAAAGTTTCAGCGGGATTTCCAAAATGTTGAAAGGAACTCAAAACATGTCAACCTTGGTTTTGAGAATCTCTCCCGGAGTTTGAGAGATTTGGACGTGAAAGGGTACCAATCTTGTCGGGGATTGGGAACCCTTCGCGAGAATGTCCAAAGTTTCAGCGGGATTTCCAAAATGTTGAAAGGAACTCGAAACATGTCAACCTTGGTTTTGAGAATCTCTCCCGGAGTTTGAGAGATTTGGACGTGAAAGGGTACCAGTCTTGTCGGGCATTGGGAACCCTTCGCGAGAATGTCCAAAGTTTCAGCGGGATTTCCAAAATGTTGAAAGGAACTCGAAACATGTCAACCTTGGTTTTGAGAATCTCTCCCGGAGTTTGAGAGATTTGGACGTGAAACTGTAACAGTGTTGTCGGGGATTGGGAACCCTTCGCGAGAATGTCCAAAGTTTCAGCGGGACTTCCAAAATGTTGAGGGGAACTCGAAACATGTCAAACTCGGTTTTGAGAATCTCTCCCGAAGTTTGAGAGATTTGGACGTGAAAGGGTACCAATCTTGTCGGGGATGGGGAACCCTTCGCAAGAATCTCCAAAGTTTCAGCGGGATTTCCAAAATGTTGAGAGGAACTCGAAACATGTGAACCTTGGTTTTGAGAATCTCTCACGGAGTTTGAGAGATTTGGACGTGAAAGAGTACCAGTATGTCGGGGATTGGGAACCCTTCGCGAGAATGTCCAAAGTTTCAGCGGGATTTCCAAAATGTTGAGAGGAATTCGAAACATGTCAACCTTGGTTTTGAGAATCTCTCCCGGAGTTTGAGAGATTTGGACGTGAATGGGTACCAGTCTTGTCGGGGATTGGGAACCCTTCGCGAGAATGTCCAAAGTTTCAGCGGGATTTCCAAAATGTTGAAAGGAACTCGAAACATGTCAAGCTTGGTTTTGAGAATCTCTCCCAGAGTTTGAGAGATTTGGACGTGAAAGGGTACCAGTCTTGTCGGGGATTGGGAACCCTTCGCGAGAATGTCCAAAGTTTCAGCGGGATTTCCAAAATGTTTAAAGGAACTCGAAACATGTCAACCTTGGTTTTGAGAATCTCTCCCGGAGTTTGAGAGATTTGGACGTGAAAGGGTACCAATCTTGCCGGGGATTGGGAACCCTTCGCGAGAATGTCCAAAGTTTCAGCGGGATTTCCAAAATGTTGAGAGGAACTCGAAACATGTCAACCTTGGTTTTGAGAATCTCTCCCGGAGTTTGAGAGATTTGGACGTGAAAGGGTACCAATCTTGTCGGGGATTGGGAACCCTTCGCGAGAATGTCCAAAGTTTCAGCGGGACTTCCAAAATGTTGAGGGGAACTCGAAACATGTCAACCTCGGTTTTGAGAATCTCTCCCGAAGTTTGAGAGATTTGGACGTGAAAGGGTACCAGTCTTGTCGGGGATTGGGAACCCTTCGCGAGAATGTCCAAAGTTTCAGCGGGATTTCCAAAATGTTGAGAGGAACTCGAAACATGTCAACCTTGGTTTTGAGAATCTCTCCCGGAGTTTGAGAGATGTGGACGTGAAAGGGTACCAGTATGTCGGGGATTGGGAACCCTTCGCGAGAATGTCCAAAGTTTCAGTGGGATTTCCAAAATGTTGAGAGGAACTCGAAACATGTCAACCTTGGTTTTGAGAATCTCTCCCGGAGTTTGAGAGATTTGGACGTGAAAGGGTACCAGTCTTGTCGGGGATTGGGAACCCTTCGCGAGAATGTCCAAAGTTTCAGCGGGATTTCCAAAATGTTGAGAGGAACTCGAATCATGTCAACCTTGGTTTTGAGAATCTCTCCCGGAGTTTGAGAGATTTGGACGTGAAAGGGTACCAGTCTTGTCGGGGATTGGGAACCCTTCGCGAGAATGTCCAAAGTTTCAGCGCGATTTCCAAAATGTTGAGAGGAACTCGAAACATGTCAACCTCGGTTTTGAGAATCTCTCCCGGACTTTGAGAGATTTGGACGTGAAAGGGTACCAGTCTTGTCGGGGATTGGGAACCCTTCGCGAGAATGTCCAAAGTTTCAGCGGGATTTCCAAAATGTTGAGAGGACCTCGAAACATGTCAACCTTGGGTTTGAGAATCTCTGCCGGACTTTGAGAGATTTGGACGTGAAAGGGTACCAATCTTGTCGGGGATTGGGAACCCTTCGCGAGAATGTCCAAAGTTTCAGCGGGATTTCCAAAATGTTGAGAGGAACTCGAAACATGTCAACCTTGGTTTTGAGAATCTCTCCCGGAGTTTGAGAGATTTGGACGTGAAAGGGTTCCAGTCTTGTCGGGGATTGGGAACCCTTCACGAGAATGTCCAAAGTTTCAGCGGGATTTCCAAAATGTTGAAAGGAACTCGAAACATGTGAACCTTGGTTTTGAGAATCTCTCCCGGAGTTTGAGAGATTTGGACGTGAAAGGGTACCAGTCTTGTCGGGGATTGGGAACCCTTCGCGAGAATGTCCAAAGTTTCAGCGGGATTTCCAAAATGTTGAGAGTAACTCGAAACATGTCAACCTTGGTTTTGAGAATCTCTCCCGGAGTTTGAGAGATTTGGACGTGAAAGGGTACCAGTCTTGTCGGCGATTGGGAACCCTTCGCGAGAATGTCCAAAGTTTCAGCGGGATTTCCAAAATGTTGAGAGGAACTCGAAACATGTCAACCTCGGTTTTGAGAATCTCTCCCGAAGTTTGAGAGATTTGGACGTGAAAGGGTACCAGTCTTGTCGGGGATTGGGAACCCTTCGCGAGAATGTCCAAAGTTTCAGCGGGATTTCCAAAATGTTGAAAGGAACTCGAAACATGTGAACCTTGGTTTTGAGAATCTCTCCCGGAGTTCGAGAGATTTGGACGTGAAAGGGTACCAGTCTTGTCGGGGATTGGGAACCCTTCGCGAGAATGTCCAAAGTTTCAGCGGGATTTCCAAAATGTTGAGAGGAACTCGAAACATGTCAACCTTGGTTTTGAGAATCTCTCCCGGAGTTTGAGAGATTTGGACGTGAAAGGGTACCAGTCTTGTCGGGGATTGGGAACCCTTCGCGAGAATGTCCAAAGTTTCAGCGGGATTTCCAAAATGTTGAGAGGAACTCGAAACATGTGAACCTTGGTTTTGAGAATCTCTCCCGAAGCTTGAGAGATTTGGACGTGAAAGGGTACCAGTCTTGTCGGGGATTGGGAACCCTTCGCGAGAATGTCCCAAGTTTCAGCGGGATTTCCAAAATGTTGAGAGGAACTCGAATCATGTCAACCTTGGTTTTGAGAATCTCTCCCGGAGTTTGAGAGATTTGGACGTGAAAGGTTACCAGTCTTGTAGGGGATTGGGAACCCTTCGCGAGAATGTCCAAAGTTTCAGCAGGATTTCCAAAATGTTGAGAGGAACTCGGATCATGTCAACCTTGGTTTTGAGAATCTCTCCCGGAGTTTGAGAGATTTGGACGTGAAAGGGTACCAGTCTTGTCGGGGATTTGGAACCCTTCGCGAGAATGTCCAAAGTTTCAGCGGGATTTCCAAAATGTTGAGAGGAACTCGAAACATGTCAACCTTGGTTTTGAGAATCTCTCCCGGAGTTTGAGAGATTTGGACGTGAAAGGGTACCAATCTTGTCGGGGATTGGGAACCCTTCGCGAGAATGTCCAAAGTTTCAGCGGGATTTCCAAAATGTTGAAAGGAACTCGAAACATGTCAACCTTGGTTTTGGGAATCTTAGCCAGAGTTTGAGAGATTTGGACGTGAAAGGGTACCAATCTTGTCGGGGATTGGGAACCCTTCGCGAGAATGTCCAAAGTTTCAGCGGGATTTCCAAAATGTTGAAAGGAACTGGAACCATGTCAACCTTGGTTTTGAGAATCTCTCTCGGAGTTTGAGAGATTTGGACGTGAAAGGGTACCAGTCTTGTCGGGGATTGGGAACCCTTCGCGAGAATGTCCAAAGTTTCAGCGGGATTTCCAAAATGTTGAGAGGAACTCGAAACATGTCAACCTTGGGTTTGAGAATCTCTCCCAGAGTTTGAGAGATTTGGACGTGAAAGGGTACCAGTCTAGTCGGGTTTGGGAACCCTTCGCGAGAATGTTCAAAGTTTCAGCGGGATTTCCAAAATGTTGAGAGGAACTCGAAACATGTCAACCTTGGTTTTGAGAATCTCTCCCGAAGTTTGAGAGATTTGGACGTGAAAGGGTTCCAGTCTTGTCGGGGATTGGGAACCCTTCGCGAGAATGTCCAAAGTTTCAGCGGGATTTCCAAAATGTTGAGAGGAACTCGAAACATGTGAACCTTGGTTTTGAGAATCTCTCCCGGAGTTTGAGAGATTTGGACGTGAAAGGGTACCAGTCTTGTCGGGGATTGGGAACCCTTCGCGAGAATGTCCAAAGTTTCAGCGGGATTTCCAAAATGTTGAGAGTAACTCGAAACATGTCAACCTTGGTTTTGAGAATCTCTCCCGGAGTTTGAGAGATTTGGACGTGAAAGGGTACCAATCTTGTCGGGGATTGGGAACCCTTCGCGAGAATGTCCAAAGTTTCAGCGGGATTTCCAAAATGTTGAAAGGAACTCGAAACATGTCAACCTTGGTTTTGAGAATCTCTCCCGGAGTTTGAGAGATTTGGACGTGAAAGGGTACCAATCTTGTCGGGGATTGGGAACCCTTCGCGAGAATGTCCAAAGTTTCAGCGGGATTTCCAAAATGTTGAGAGGAACTCGAAACATGTCAACCTCGGTTTTGAGAATCTCTCTCGAAGTTTGAGAGATTTGGACGTGAAAGGGTACCAGTCTTGTCGGGGATTGGGAACCCTTCGCGAGAATGTCCAAAGTTTCAGCGGGATTTCCAAAATGTTGAAAGGAACTCGAAACATGTGAACCTTGGTTTTGAGAATCTCTCCCGGAGTTCGAGAGATTTGGACGTGAAAGGGTACCAGTCTTGTCGGGGATTGGGAACCCTTCACGAGAATGTCCAAAGTTTCAGCGGGATTTCCAAAATGTTGAGAGGAACTCGAAACATGTCAACCTTGGTTTTGAGAATCTCTCCCGGAGTTTGAGAGATTTGGACGTGAAAGGGTACCAGTCTTGTCGGGGATTGGGAACCCTTCGCGAGAATGTCCAAAGTTTCAGCGGGATTTCCAAAATGTTGAGAGGAACTCGAAACATGTGAACCTTGGTTTTGAGAATCTCTCCCGAAGCTTGAGAGATTTGGACGTGAAAGGGTACCAGTCTTGTCGGGGATTGGGAACCCTTCGCGAGAATGTCCAAAGTTTCAGCGGGATTTCCAAAATGTTGAGAGGAACTCGAATCATGTCAACCTTGGTTTTGAGAATCTCTCCCGGAGTTTGAGAGATTTGGACGTGAAAGGTTACCAGTCTTGTAGGGGATTGGGAACCCTTCGCGAGAATGTCCAAAGTTTCAGCAGGATTTCCAAAATGTTGAGAGGAACTCGGATCATGTCAACCTTGGTTTTGAGAATCTCTCCCGGAGTTTGAGAGATTTGGACGTGAAAGGGTACCAGTCTTGTCGGGGATTTGGAACCCTTCGCGAGAATGTCCAAAGTTTCAGCGGGATTTCCAAAATGTTGAGAGGAACTCGAAACATGTCAACCTTGGTTTTGAGAATCTCTCCCGGAGTTTGAGAGATTTGGACGTGAAAGGGTACCAATCTTGTCGGGGATTGGGAACCCTTCGCGAGAATGTCCAAAGTTTCAGCGGGATTTCCAAAATGTTGAAAGGAACTCGAAACATGTCAACCTTGGTTTTGGGAATCTTAGCCAGAGTTTGAGAGATTTGGACGTGAAAGGGTACCAATCTTGTCGGGGATTGGGAACCCTTCGCGAGAATGTCCAAAGTTTCAGCGGGATTTCCAAAATGTTGAAAGGAACTGGAACCATGTCAACCTTGGTTTTGAGAATCTCTCCCGGAGTTTGAGAGATTTGGACGTGAAAGGGTACCAGTCTTGTCGGGGATTGGGAACCCTTCGCGAGAATGTCCAAAGTTTCAGCGGGATTTCCAAAATGTTGAGAGGAACTCGAAACATGTCAACCTTGGGTTTGAGAATCTCTCCCAGAGTTTGAGAGATTTGGACGTGAAAGGGTACCAGTCTTGTCGGGTTTGGGAACCCTTCGCGAGAATGTTCAAAGTTTCAGCGGGATTTCCAAAATGTTGAGAGGAACTCGAAACATGTCAACCTTGGTTTTGAGAATCTCTCCCGAAGTTTGAGAGATTTGGACGTGAAAGGGTTCCAGTCTTGTCGGGGATTGGGAACCCTTCGCGAGAATGTCCAAAGTTTCAGCGGGATTTCCAAAATGTTGAAAGGAACTCGAAACATGTGAACCTTGGTTTTGAGAATCTCTCCCGGAGTTTGAGAGATTTGGACGTGAAAGGGTACCAGTCTTGTCGGGGATTGGGAACCCTTCGCGAGAATGTCCAAAGTTTCAGCGGGATTTCCAAAATGTTGAGAGTAACTCGAAACATGTCAACCTTGGTTTTGAGAATCTCTCCCGGAGTTTGAGAGATTTGGACGTGAAAGGGTACCAATCTTGTCGGGGATTGGGAACCCTTCGCGAGAATGTCCAAAGTTTCAGCGGGATTTCCAAAATGTTGAAAGGAACTCGAAACATGTCAACCTTGGTTTTGAGAATCTCTCCCGGAGTTTGAGAGATTTGGACGTGAAAGGGTACCAGTCTTGTCGGGGATTGGGAACCCTTCGCGAGAATGTCCAAAGTTTCAGCGGGATTTCCAAAATGTTGAGAGGAACTCGAAACATGTCAACCTCGGTTTTGAGAATCTCTCTCGAAGTTTGAGAGATTTGGACGTGAAAGGGTACCAGTCTTGTCGGGGATTGGGAACCCTTCGCGAGAATGTCCAAAGTTTCAGCGGGATTTCCAAAATGTTGAAAGGAACTCGAAACATGTGAACCTTGGTTTTGAGAATGTCTCTCGGAGTTCGAGAGATTTGGACGTGAAAGGGTACCAGTCTTGTCGGGGATTGGGAACCCTTCACGAGAATGTCCAAAGTTTCAGCGGGATTTCCAAAATGTTGAGAGGAACTCGAAACATGTCAACCTTGGTTTTGAGAATCTCTCCCGGAGTTTGAGAGATTTGGACGTGAAAGGGTACCAGTCTTGTCGGGGATTCGGAACCCTTCGCGAGAATGTCCAAAGTTTCAGCGGGATTTCCAAAATGTTGAAAGGAACTCGAAACATGTGAACCTTGGTTTTGAGAATCTCTCCCGAAGCTTGAGAGATTTGGACGTGAAAGGGTACCAGTCTTGTCGGGGATTGGGAACCCTTCGCGAGAATGTCCAAAGTTTAAGCGGGATTTCCAAAATGTTGAGAGGAACTCGATCATGTCAACCTTGGTTTTGAGAATCTCTCCCGGAGTTTGAGAGATTTGGACGTGAAAGGGTACCAATCTTGTCGGGGATTGGGAACCCTTCGCGAGAATGTCCAAAGTTTCAGCAGGATTTCCAAAATGTTGAGAGGAACTCGTATCATGTCAACCTTGGTTTTGAGAATCTCTCCCGGAGTTTGAGAGATTTGGACGTGAAAGGGTACCAGTCTTGTCGGGGATTGGGAACCCTTCGCGAGAATGTCCAAAGTTTCAGCGGGATTTCCAAAATGTTGAGAGGAACTCGAAACATGTCAACCTTGGTTTTGAGAATCTCTCCCGGAGTTTGAGAGATTTGGACGTGAAAGGGTACCGGTCTTGTCGGGTTTGGGAACCCTTCGCGAGAATGTCCAAAGTTTCAGCGGGATTTCCAAAATGTTGAAAGGAACTCGAAACATGTCAAGCTTTGTTTTGAGAATCTCTCCCGGACTTCGAGAGATTTGGACGTGAAAGGGTACCAATCTAGTCGGGGATTTGGAACCCTTCGCGAGAATGTCCAAAGTTTCAGCGGGATTTCCAAAATGTTGAAAGGAACTCGAAACATGTCAACCTTGGTTTTGAGAATCTCTCCCGGAGTCTGAGAGATTTGGACGTGAAAGGGTACCAATCTTGTCGGGGATCGGGAACGCTTCGCGACAATGTCCAAAGTTTCAGCGGGATTTCCAAAATGTTGAGAGGAACTTGAAACATGTCAACCTCGGTTTTGAGAATCTCTCCCGGAGTTTGAGAGATTTGGACGTGAAAGGGTACCAGTCTTGTCGGGGATTGGGAACCCTTCACGAGAATGTCCAAAGTTTCAGCGGGATTTCCAAAATGTTGAGAGGAACTCGAAACATGTCAACCTTGGTTTTGAGAATCTCTCCCGAAGTTTGAGAGATTTGGACGTGAAAGGGTACCAGTCTTGTCGGGGATTGGGAACCCTTCGCGAGAATGTCCAAAGTTTCAGCGGGATTTCCAAAATGTTGAAAGGAACTCGAAACATGTCAACCTTGGTTTTGAGAATCTCTCCCGGAGTCTGAGAGATTTGGACGTGAAAGGGTACCAATCTTGTCGGGGATCGGGAACGCTTCGCGAGAATGTCCAAAGTTTCAGCGGGATTTCCAAAATGTTGAGAGGAACTCGAAACATGTCAACCTCGGTTTTGAGAATCTCTCCCGGAGTTTGAGAGATTTGGACGTGAAAGGGTACCAAACTTGTCGGGGATTGGGAACCCTTCGCGAGAATGTCCAAAGTTTCAGCGGGATTTCCAAAATGTTGAGAGGAACTCGAAACATGTCAACCTTGGTTTTGAGAATCTCTCCCGAAGTTTGAGAGATTTGGACGTGAAAGGGTACCAGTCTTGTCGGGGATTGGGAACCCTTCGCGAGAATGTCCAAAGTTTCAGCGGGATTTCCAAAATGTTGAAAGGAACTCGAAACATGTGAACCTTGGTTTTGAGAATCTCTCCCGGAGTTCGAGAGATTTGGACGTGAAAGGGTACCAGTCTTGTCGGGGATTGGGAACCCTTCGCGAGAATGTCCAAAGTTTCAGCGGGATTTCCAAAATGTTGAGAGGAACTCGAAACATGTCAACCTTGGTTTTGAGAATCTCTCCCGGAGTTTGAGAGATTTGGACGTGAAAGGGTACCAGTCTTGTCGGGGATTGGGAACCCTTCGCCACAATGTCCAAAGTTTCAGTGGGATTTCCAAAATTTTGAGAGGAACTCGAAACATGTCAACCTTGGTTTTGAGAATCTCTCCCGAAGCTTGAGAGATTTGGACGTGAAAGGGTACCAGTCTTGTCGGGGATTGGGAACCCTTCGCGAGAATGTCCAAAGTTTCAGCGGGATTTCCAAAATGTTGAGAGGAACTCGAAACATGTCAACCTTGGTTTTGAGAATCTCTCCCGGACTTTGAGAGATTTGGACGTGAAAGGGTACCAATCTTGTTGGGGATTGGGAACCATTCGCGAGAATGTCCAAAGTTTCAGCGGGATTTCCAAAATGTTGAGAGGAACTCGAAACATGTCAACCTTGGTTTTGAGAATCTCTCCCGGAGTTTGAGAGATTTGGACGTGAAAGGGTACCAGTCTTGTCGGGTTTGGGAACCCTTCGCGAGAATGTCCAAAGTTTCAGCGGGATTTCCAAAATGTTGAAAGGAACTCGAAACATGTCAAGCTTTGTTTTGAGAATCTCTCCCGGACTTTGAGAGATTTGGACGTGAAAGGGTACCAATCTAGTCGGGGATTTGGAACCCTTCGCGAGAATGTCCAAAGTTTCAGCGGGATTTCCAAAATGTTGAAAGGAACTCGAAACATGTCAAGCTTGGTTTTGGGAATCTTAGCCGGAGTTTGAGAGATTTGGACGTGAAAGGGTACCAATCTTGTCGGGGATCGGGAACCCTTCGCGACAATGTCCAAAGTTTCAGCGGGATTTCCAAAATGTTGAGAGGAACTCGAAACATGTCAACCTCGGTTTTGAGAATCTCTCCCGGAGTTTGAGAGATTTGGACGTGAAAGGGTACCAGTCTTGTCGGGGATTGGGAACCCTTCGCGAGAATGTCCAAAGTTTCAGCGGGATTTCCAAAATGTTGAGAGGAACTCGTAACATGTCAACCTTGGTTTTGAGAATCTCTCCCGAAGTTTGAGAGATTTGGACGTGAAAGGGTACCAGTCTTGTCGGGGATTGGGAACCCTTCGCGAGAATGTCCAAAGTTTCAGCGGGATTTCCAAAATGTTGAAAGGAACTCGAAACATGTGAACCTTGGTTTTGAGAATCTCTCCCGGAGTTCGAGAGATTTGGACGTGAAAGGGTACCAGTCTTGTCGGGGATTGGGAACCCTTCGCGAGAATGTCCAAAGTTTCAGCGGGATTTCCAAAATGTTGAAAGGAACTCGAAACATGTCAACCTTGGTTTTGAGAATCTCTCCCGGAGTTTGAGAGATTTGGACGTGAAAGGGTACCAGTCTTGTCGGGGATTGGGAACCCTTCGCCACAATGTCCAAAGTTTCAGCGGGATTTCCAAAATGTTGAGAGGAAGTCGAAACATGTCAACCTTGGTTTTGAGAATCTCTCCCGAAGCTTGAGAGATTTGGACGTGAAAGGGTACCAGTCTTGCGGGGATTGGGAACCCTTCGCGAGAATGTCCAAAGTTTCAGCGGGATTTCCAAAATGTTGAGAGGAACTCGAAACATGTCAACCTTGGTTTTGAGAATCTCTCCCGGAGTTTGAGAGATTTGGACGTGAAAGGTTACCAGTCTTGTAGGGGATTGGGAACCCTTCGCCAGAATGTCCAAAGTTTCAGCAGGATTTCCAAAATGTTGAGAGGAACTCATATCATGTCAACCTTGGTTTTGAGAATCTCTCCCGGAGTTTGAGAGATTTGGACGTGAAAGGGTACCAGTCTTGTCGGGGATTGGGAACCCTTCGCGAGAATGTCCAAAGTTTCAGCGGGATTTCCAAAATGTTGAGAGGAACTCGAAACATGTCAACCTTGGTTTTGAGAATCTCTCCCGGAGTTTGAGAGATTTGGACGTGAAAGGGTACCAATCTTGTTGGGTATTGGGAACCATTCGCGAGAATGTCCAAAGTTTCAGCGGGATTTCCAAAATGTTGAGAGGATCTCGAAACATGTCAACCTTGGTTTTGAGAATCTCTCCCGGAGTTGGAGAGATTTGGACGTGAAAGGGTACCAGTCTTGTCGGGTTTGGGAATCCTTCGCGAGAATGTCCAAAGTTTCAGCGGGATTTCCAAAATGTTGAAAGGAACTCGAAACATGTCAAGCTTTGTTTTGAGAATCTATCCCGGACTTCGAGAGATTTGGACGTGAAAGGGTACCAATCTTGTCGGGGATTTGGAACCCTTCGCGAGAATGTCCAAAGTTTCGGCGGGATTTCCAAAATGTTGAAAGGAACTCGAAACATGTCAACCTTGGTTTTGAGAATCTCTCCCGGAGTCTGAGAGATTTGGACGTGAAAGGGTACCAATCTTGTCGGGGATCGGGAACCCTTCGCGAGAATGTCCAAATTTTCGGCGGGATTTCCAAAATGTTGAAAGGAACTCGAAACATGTCAACCTTGGTTTTGAGAATCTCTCCCGGAGTTTGAGAGATTTGGACGTGAAAGGGTACCAATCTTGTCAGGGATCGGGAACCCTTCGAGAGAATGTCCAAAGTTTCAGCGGGATTTCCAAAATGTTGAGAGGAACTCGAAACATGTCAACCTTGGTTTTGAGAATCTCTCCCGGACTTTGAGAGATTTGGACGTGAAAGGGTACCAATCTTGTCGGGGATTGGGAACCCTTCGCGAGAATGTCCAAAGTTTCAGCGGGATTTCCAAAATGTTGAAAGGAACTCGAAACATGTCAGCCTTGGTTTTGAGAATCTCTCCCGGAGTTTGAGAGATTTGGACGTGAAAGGGTACCAATCTTGTCGGGGATTTGGAACCCTTCGCGAGAATGTCCAAAGTTTCAGCGGGATTTCCAAAATGTTGAAAGGAACTCGAAACATGTCAACCTTGGTTTTGAGAATCTCTCCCGGAGTTTGAGAGATTTGGACGTGAAAGGGTACCAATCTTGTCGGGGATTGGGAACCCTTCGCGAGAATGTCCAAAGTTTCAGCGGGATTTCAAAAATGTTGAAAGGAACTCGAAACATGTCAAGCTTGGTTTTGGGAATCTTAGCCAGAGTTTGAGAGATTTGGACGTGAAAGGGTACCAATCTTGTCAGGGATTGGGAACCCTTCGCGAGAATGTCCAAAGTTTCAGCGGGATTTCCAAAATGTTGAAAGGAACTCGAAACATGTCAACCTTGGTTTTGAGAATCTCTCCCGGAGTTTGAGAGATTTGGACGTGAAAGGGTACCAATCTTGTCGGGGATTGGGAACCCTTCGCGAGAATGTCCAAAGTTTCAGCGGGATTTCCAAAATGTTGAAAGGAACTCGAAACATGTCAACCTTGGTTTTGAGAATCTCTCCCGGAGTTTGAGAGATTTGGACGTGAAAGGGTACCAATCTTGTCGGGGATTGGGAACCCTTCGCGACAATGTCCAAAGTTTCAGCGGGATTTCCAAAATGTTGAAAGGAACTCGAAACATGTCAAGCTTGGTTTTGAGAATCTCTCCCGGAGTTTGAGAGATTTGGACGTGAAAGGGTACCAGTCTTGTCGGGGATTGGGAACCCTTCACGAGAATGTCCAAAGTTTCAGCGGGATTTCCAAAATGTTGAGAGGAACTCAAAACATGTCAACCTTGGTTTTGAGAATCTCTCCCGGAGTTTGAGAGATTTGGACGTGAAAGGGTACCAATCTTGTCGGGGATTGGGAACCCTTCGCGAGAATGTCCAAAGTTTCAGCGGGATTTCCAAAATGTTGAAAGGAACTCGAAACATGTCAACCTTGGTTTTGAGAAGCTCTCCCGGACTTTGAGAGATTTGGACGTGAAAGGGTACCAATCTTGTCGGGGATTTGGAACGCTTCGCGAGAATGTCCAAAGTTTCAGCGGGATTTCCAAAATGTTGAAAGGAACTCGAAACATGTCAACCTTGGTTTTGAGAATCTCTCCCGGAGTTTGAGAGATTTGGACGTGAAAGGGTACCAATCTTGTCGGGGATTGGGAACCCTTCGCGAGAATGTCCAAAGTTTCAGCGGGATTTCCAAAATGTTGAAAGGAACTCGAAACATGTCAACCTTGGTTTTGAGAATCTCTCCCGGAGTTTGAGAGATTTGGACGTGAAAGGGTACCAGTCTTGTCGGGGATTGGGAACCCTTCGCGAGAATGTCCAAAGTTTCAGCGGGATTTCCAAAATGTTGAAAGGAACTCGAACCATGTCAAGCTTGGTTTTGAGAATCTCTCCCGGAGTTTGAGAGATTTGGACGTGAAAGGGTACCAATCTTGTCGGGGATTGGGAACCCTTCGCGAGAATGTCCAAAGTTTCAGCGGGATTTCCAAAATGTTGAAAGGAACTCGAAACATGTCAACCTTGGTTTTGAGAATCTCTCCCGGAGTTTGAGAGATTTGGACGTGAAAGGGTACCAATCTTGTCGGGGATTGGGAACCCTTCGCGAGAATGTCCAAAGTTTCAGCGGGATTTCCAAAATGTTGAAAGGAACTCGAAACATGTCAAGCTTGGTTTTGGGAATCTTAGCCGGAGTTTGAGAGATTTGGACGTGAAAGGGTACCAAACTTGTCGGGGATTGGGAACCCTTCGCGAGAATGTCCAAAGTTTCAGCGGGATTTCCAAAATGTTGAAAGGAACTGGAACCATGTCAACCTTGGTTTTGAGAATCTCTCCCGGAGTTTGAGAGATTTGGACGTGAAAGGGTACCAATCTTGTTGGGGATTGGGAACCCTTCGCGAGAATGTCCAAAGTTTCAGCGGGATTTCCAAAATGTTGAAAGGAACTCGAAACATGTCAACCTTGGTTTTGAGAATCTCTCCCGGAGTTTGAGAGATTTGGACGTGAAAGGGTACCAATCTTGTTGGGGATTGGGAACCCTTCGCGAGAATGTCCAAAGTTTCAGCGGGATTTCCAAAATGTTGAAAGGAACTCGAAACATGTCAACCTTGGTTTTGAGAATCTCTCCCGGAGTTTGAGAGATTTGGACGTGAAAGGGTACCAATCTTGTCGGGGATTGGGAACCCTTCGCGAGAATGTCCAAAGTTTCAGCGGGATTTCCAAAATGTTGAGAGGAACTCGAAACATGTCAACCTTGGTTTTGAGAATCTCTCCCGGAGTTTGAGAGATTTGGACGTGAAAGGGTAGCAATCTTGTCGGGGATTGGGAACCCTTCGCCAGAATGTCCAAAGTTTCAGCGGGATTTCCAAAATGTTGAAAGGAACTCGAACCATGTCAAGCTTGGTTTTGAGAATCTCTCCCGGACTTTGAGAGATTTGGACGTGAAAGGGTACCAATCTTGTCGGGGATTGGGAACCCTTCGCGAGAATGTCCAAAGTTTCAGCGGGATTTCCAAAATGTTGAAAGGAACTCGAAACATGTCAAGCTTGGTTTTGGGAATCTTAGCCGGAGTTTGAGAGATTTGGACGTGAAAGGGTACCAGTCTTGTCGGGGATTGGGAACCCTTCGCGAGAATGTCCAAAGTTTCAGCGGGATTTCCAAAATGTTGAAAGGAACTCGAAACATGTCAACCTTGGTTTTGAGAATCTCTCCCGGAGTTTGAGAGATTTGGACGTGAAAGGGTACCAGTCTTGTCGGGGATTGGGAACCCTTCGCGACAATGTCCAAAGTTTCAGCGGGATTTCCAAAATGTTGAAAGGAACTCGAAACATGTCAAGCTTGGTTTTGGGAATCTTAGCCGGAGTTTGAGAGATTTGGACGTGAAAGTGTACCAATCTTGTCAGGGATTGGGAACCCTTCGCGAGAATGTCCAAAGTTTCAGCGGGATTTCCAAAATGTTGAAAGGAACTCGAAACATGTCAACCTTGGTTTTGAGAATCTCTCCCGGAGTTTGAGAGATTTGGACGTGAAAGGGTACCAGTCTTGTCGGGGATTGGGAACCCTTCGCGAGAATGTCCAAAGTTTCAGCTGGATTTCCAAAATGTTGAAAGGAACTCGAAACATGTGAACCTTGGTTTTGAGAATCCCTCCCGGAGTTTGAGAGATTTGGACGTGAAAGGGTACCAGTCTTGTCGGGGATTGGGAACCCTTCGCGAGAATGTCCAAAGTTTCAGCGGGATTTCCAAAATGTTGAGAGGAACTCGAATCATGTCAACCTTGGTTTTGAGAATCTCTCCCGGAGTTTGAGAGATTTGGACGTGAAAGGGTACCAGTCTTGTCGGGTTTGGGAACCCTTCGCGAGAATGTCCAAAGTTTCAGCGGGATTTCCAAAATGTTGAAAGGAACTCGAAACATGTCAAGCTTGGTTTTGAGAATCTCTCCCGGACTTTGATAGATTTGGACGTGAAAGGGTACCAATCTTGTCGGGGATTGGGAACCCTTCGCGACAATGTCCAAAGTTTCAGCGGGATTTCCAAAATGTTGAAAGGAACTCAAAACATGTCAACCTTGGTTTTGAGAATCTCTCCCGGAGTTTGAGAGATTTGGACGTGAAAGGGTACCAGTCTTGTCGGGGATTGGGAACCCTTCGCGAGAATGACCAAAGTTTCAGCGGGATTTCCAAAATGTTGAAAGGAACTCGAAACATGTCAACCTTGGTTTTGAGAATCTCTCCCGGAGTTTGAGAGATTTGGACGTGAAAGGGTACCAAACTTGTCGGGGATTGGGAACCCTTCGCGAGAATGTCCAAAGTTTCAGCGGGATTTCCAAAATGTTGAGAGGAACTCGAAACAAGTCAACCTTGGTTTTGAGAATCTCTCCCGGAGTTTGAGAGATTTGGACGTGAAAGGGTACCAGTCTTGTCGGGGATTGGGAACCCTTCGCGAGAATGTCCAAAGTTTCAGCGGGATTTCCAAAATGTTGAAAGGAACTCGAAACATGTCAACCTTGGTTTTGAGAATCTCTCCCGGAGTTCGAGAGATTTGGACGTGAAAGGGTACCAGTCTTGTCGGGGATTGGGAACCCTTCGCGAGAATGTCCAAAGTTTCAGCGGGATTTCCAAAATGTTGAGAGGAACTCGAAACATGTCAACCTTGGTTTTGAGAATCTCTCCCGAAGCTTGAGAGATTTGGACGTGAAAGGGTACCAGTCTTGTCGGGGATTGGGAACCCTTCGCGAGAATGTCCAAAGTTTCAGCAGGATTTCCAAAATGTTGAGAGGAACTCGTATCATGTCAATCTCGGTTTTGAGAATCTCTCCCGGAGTTTGAGAGATTTGGACGTGAAAGGGTACCAGTCTTGTCGGGGATTGGGAACCCTTCGCGACAATGTCCAAAGTTTCAGCGGGATTTCCAAAATGTTGAAAGGAACTCAAAACATGTCAACCTTGGTTTTGAGAATCTCTCCCGGAGTTTGAGAGATTTGGACGTGAAAGGGTACCAGTCTTGTCGGGGATTGGGAACCCTTTGCGAGAATGACCAAAGTTTCAGCGGGATTTCCAAAATGTTGAAAGGAACTCGAAACATGTCAACCTTGGTTTTGAGAATCTCTCCCGGAGTTTGAGAGATTTGGACGTGAAAGGGTACCAATCTTGTTGGGGATTGGGAACCCTTCGCGAGAATGTCCAAAGTTTCAGCGGGATTTCCAAAATGTTGAGAGGAACTCGAATCATGTCAACCTTGGTTTTGAGAATCTCTCCCGGAGTTTGAGAGATTTGGACGTGAAAGGGTACCAGTCTTGTCGGGTTTGGGAACCCTTCGCGAGAATGTCCAAAGTTTCAGCGGGATTTCCAAAATGTTGAAAGGAACTCGAAACATGTCAGCCTTGGTTTTGAGAATCTCTCCCGGACTTTGATAGATTTGGACGTGAAAGGGTACCAATCTTGTCGGGGATTGGGAACCCTTCGCGACAATGTCCAAAGTTTCAGCGGGATTTCCAAAATGTTGAAAGGAACTCAAAACATGTCAACCTTGGTTTTGAGAATCTCTCCCGGAGTTTGAGAGATTTGGACGTGAAAGGGTACCAGTCTTGTCGGGGATTGGGAACCCTTTGCGAGAATGACCAAAGTTTCAGCGGGATTTCCAAAATGTTGAAAGGAACTCGAAACATGTCAACCTTGGTTTTGAGAATCTCTCCCGGAGTTTGAGAGATTTGGACGTGAAAGGGTACCAAACTTGTCGGGGATTGGGAACCCTTCGCGAGAATGTCCAAAGTTTCAGCGGGATTTCCAAAATGTTGAAAGGAACTCGAAACATGTGAACCTTGGATTTGAGAATCTCTCCCGGAGTTCGAGAGATTTGGACGTGAAAGGGTACCAGTCTTGTCGGGGATTGGGAACCCTTCGCCAGAATGTCCAAAGTTTCAGCGGGATTTCCAAAATGTTGAGAGGAACTCGAAACATGTCAACCTTGGTTTTGAGAATCTCTCCCGAAGCTTGAGAGATTTGGACGTGAAAGGGTACCAGTCTTGTCGGGGATTGGGAACCCTTCGCGAGAATGTCCAAAGTTTCAGCAGGATTTCCAAAATGTTGAGAGGAACTCGAAACATGTCAACCTTGGTTTTGAGAATCTCTCCCGGAGTTTGAGAGATTTGGACGTGAAAGGGTACCAGTCTTGTCGGGGATTGGGAACCCTTCGCGAGAATGTCCAAAGTTTCAGCGGGATTTCCAAAATGTTGAGAGGAACTCGAAACATGTCAACCTTGGTTTTGAGAATCTCTCCCGGAGTTTGAGAGATTTGGACGTGAAAGGGTACCAGTCTTGTCGGGGATTGGGAACCCTTCGCGAGAATGTCCAAAGTTTCAGCGGGATTTCCAAAATGTTGAGAGGAACTCGAACCATGTCAACCTTGGTTTTGAGAATCTCTCCCGGAGTTTGAGAGATTTGGACGTGAAAGGGTACCAATCTTGTCGGGGATTTGGAACCCTTCGCCAGAATGTCCAAAGTTTCAGCGGGATTTCCAAAATGTTGAAAGGAACTCGAAACATGTCAACCTTGGTTTTGAGAATCTCTCCCGGAGTTTGAGAGATCTGGACGTGAAAGGGTACCAATCTTGTCGGGGATTGGGAACCCTTCGCCAGAATGACCAAAGTTTCAGCGGGATTTCCAAAATGTTGAAAGGAACTCGAAACATGTCAACCTTGGTTTTGAGAATCTCTCCCGGAGTCTGAGAGATTTGGACGTGAAAGGGTACCAATCTTGTCGGGGATTGGGAACCCTTCGCCAGAATGTCCAAAGTTTCAGCGGGATTTCCAAAATGTTGAAAGGAACTCGAAACATGTCAACCTTGGTTTTGAGAATCTCTCCTGGAGTTTGAGAGATTTGGACGTGAAAGGGTAGCAATCTTGTCGGGGATTGGGAACCCTTCGCCAGAATGTCCAAAGTTTCAGCGGGATTTCCAAAATGTTGAAAGGAACTCGAAACATGTCAAGCTTGGTTTTGGGAATCTTAGCCGGAGTTTGAGAGATTTGGACGTGAAAGGGTACCAATCTTGTCGGGGATTGGGAACCCTTCGCGAGAATGTCCAAAGTTTCAGCGGGATTTTTAAAATGTTGAAAGGAACTCGAAACATGTCAAGCTTGGTTTTGAGAATCTCTCCCGGAGTTTGAGAGATTTGGACGTGAAAGGGTACCAGTCTTGTCGGGGATTGGGAACCCTTCGCGAGAATGTCCAAAGTTTCAGCGGGATTTCCAAAATGTTGAGAGGAACTCGAAACATGTCAACCTTGGTTTTGAGAATCTCTCCCGGAGTTTGAGAGATTTGGACGTGAAAGGGTACCAGTCTTGTCGGGGATTGGGAACCCTTCGCGAGAATGTCCAAAGTTTCAGCGGGATTTCCAAAATGTTGAGAGGAACTCGAAACATGTCAACCTCGGTTTTGAGAATCTCTCCCGGAGTTTGAGAGTTTTGGACGTGAAAGGGTACCAGTCTTGTTGGGGATTGGGAACCCTTCACGAGAATGTCCAAAGTTTCAGCGGGATTTCCAAAATGTTGAAAGGAACTCGAAACATGTCAACCTGGTTTTGAGAATCTCCCCCGGAGTTTGAGAGATTTGGACGTGAAAGGGTACCAGTCTTGTCGGGGATTGGGAACCCTTCGCGAGAATGTCCAAAGTTTCAGCGGGATTTCCAAAATGTTGAGAGGAACTCGAAACATGTCAACCTCGGTTTTGAGAATCTCTCCCGGAGTTTGAGAGATTTGGACGTGAAAGGGTACCAGTCTTGTCGGGGATTAGGAACCCTTTGCGAGAATGTCCAAAGTTTCAGCGGGATTTCCAAAATGTTGAAAGGAACTCGAAACATGTGAACCTTGGTTTTGAGAATCTCTCCGAGAGTTTGAGAGATTTGGACGTGAAAGGGTACCAGTCTTGTCGGGGATTGGGAACCCTTCGCGAGAATGTCCAAAGTTTCAGCGGGATTTCCAAAATGTTGAGAGGAACTCGAAACATGTCAACCTTGGTTTTGAGAATCTCTCCCGGAGTTTGAGAGATTTGGACGTGAAAGGGTACCAGTCTTGTCGGGGATTGGGAACCCTTCGCCAGAATGTCCAAAGTTTCAGCGGGATTTCCAAAATGTTGAAAAGAACTAGAAACATGTCAACCTTGGGTTTGAGAATCTCTCCCGGAGTTTGAGAGATTTGGACGTGAAAGGGTACCAGTCTTGTCGGGGATTGGGTACCCTTCGCGAGAATGTCCAAAGTTTCAGCGGGATTTCCAAAATGTTGAGAGGAACTCGAAACATGTCAACCTCGGTTTTGAGAATCTCTCCCGGAGTTTGAGAGATTTGGACGTGAAAGGGTACCAGTCCTGTCGGGGATTGGGAACCCTTCGCGAGAATGTCCAAAGTTTCAGCGGGATTTCCAAAATGTTGAGAGGAACTCGAAACATGTCAACCTTGGTTTTGAGAATCTCTCCCGGAGTTTGAGAGATTTGGACGTGAAAGGGTACCAGTCTTGTCGGGGATTGGGAACCCTTCGCCAGAATGTCCAAAGTTTCAGCGTGATTTCCAAAATGTTGAGAGGAACTCGAAACATGTGAACCTTGGTTTTGAAAATCCCTCCCGGAGTTTGAGAGATTTGGACGTGAAAGGGTACCAATCTTGTCGGGGATTGGGAACCCTTCGCCAGAATGTCCAAAGTTTCAGCGGGATTTCCAAAATGTTGAGAGGAACTCGAAACATGTGAACCTTGGTTTTGAGAATCTCTCCCGGAGTTTGAGAGATTTGGACGTGAAAGGGTACCAGTCTTGTCGGGGATTGGGAACCCTTCGCCAGAATGTCCAAAGTTTCAGCGGGATTTCCAAAATGTTGAGAGGAACTCGAAACATGTCAACCTCGGTTTTGAGAATCTCTCCCGGAGTTTGAGAGTTTTGGACGTGAAAGGGTACCAGTCTTGTCGGGGATTGGGAACCCTTCACGAGAATGTCCAAAGTTTCAGCGGGATTTCCAAAATGTTGAAAGGAACTCGAAACATGTCAACCTGGTTTTGAGAATCTCTCCCGGAGTTTGAGAGATTTGGACGTGAAAGGGTACCAGTCTTGTCGGGGATAGGGAACCCTTCGCGAGAATGTCCAAAGTTTCAGCGGGATTTCCAAAATGTTGAGAGGAACTCGAAACATGTCAACCTCGGTTTTGAGAATCTCTCCCGGAGTTTGAGAGATTTGGACGTGAAAGGGTACCAGTCTTGTCGGGGATTGGGAACCCTTTGCGAGAATGTCCAAAGTTTCAGCGGGATTTCCAAAATGTTGAAAGGAACTCGAAACATGTGAACCTTGGTTTTGAGAATCTCTCCGAGAGTTCGAGAGATTTGGACGTGAAAGGGTACCAGTCTTGTCGGGGATTGGGAACCCTTCGCGAGAATGTCCAAAGTTTCAGTGGGATTTCCAAAATGTTGAGAGGAACTCGAAACATGTCAACCTTGGTTTTGAGAATCTCTCCCGAAGCTTGAGAGATTTGGACGTGAAAGGGTACCAGTCTTGTCGGGGATTGGGAACCCTTCGCGAGAATGTCCAAAGTTTCAGCGGGATTTCCAAAATGTTGAGAGGAACTCGAAACATGTCAACCTTGGTTTTGAGAATCTCTCCCGGAGTTTGAGAGATTTGGACGTGAAAGGGTACCAGTCTTGTCGGGGATTGGGAACCCTTTGCGAGAATGTCCAAACTTTCAGCGGGATTTCCAAAATGTTGAAAAGAACTAGAAACATGTCAACCTTGGGTTTGAGAATCTCTCCCGGAGTTTGAGAGATTTGGACGTGAAAGGGTACCAGTCTTGTCGGGGATTGGGTACCCTTCGCGAGAATGTCCAAAGTTTCAGCGGGATTTCCAAAATGTTGAGAGGAACTCGAAACATGTCAACCTCGGTTTTGAGAATCTCTCCCGGAGTTTGAGAGATTTGGACGTGAAAGGGTACCAGTCTTGTCGGGGATTGGGAACCCTTCGCGAGAATGTCCAAAGTTTCAGCGGGATTTCCAAAATGTTGAAAGGAACTCGAATCATGTCAACCTTGGTTTTGAGAATCTCTCCCGGAGTTTGAGAGATTTGGACGTGAAAGGGTACCAGTCTTGTCGGGGATTGGGAACCCTTCGCGAGAATGTCCAAAGTTTCAGCGGGATTTCCAAAATGTTGAGAGGAACTCGAAACATGTCAACCTTGGTTTTGAGAATCTCTCCCGGAGTTTGAGAGATTTGGACGTGAAAGGGTACCAGTCTTGTCGGGGATTGGGAACCCTTCGCGAGAATGTCCAAAGTTTCAGCGGGATTTCCAAAATGTTGAAAAGAACTAGAAACATGTCAACCTTGGGTTTGAGAATCTCTCCCGGAGTTTGAGAGATTTGGACGTGAAAGGGTACCAGTCTTGTCGGGGATTGGGTACCCTTCGCGAGAATGTCCAAAGTTTCAGCGGGATTTCCAAAATGTTGAGAGGAACTCGAAACATGTCAACCTCGGTTTTGAGAATCTCTCCCGGAGTTTGAGAGATTTGGACGTGAAAGGGTACCACTCTTGTCGGGGATTGGGAACCCTTCGCGAGAATGTCCAAAGTTTCAGCGGGATTTCCAAAATGTTGAAAGGAACTCGAAACATGTGAACCTTGGTTTTGAGAATCTCTCCCGGAGTTTGAGAGATTTGGACGTGAAAGGGTACCAGTCTTGTCGGGGATTGGGAACCCTTCGCGAGAATGTCCAAAGTTTCAGCGGGATTTCCAAAATGTTGAGAGGAACTCGAAACATGTCAACCTTGGTTTTGAGAATCTCTCCCGGAGTTTGAGAGATTTGGACGTGAAAGGGTACCAGTCTTGTCGGGGATTGGGAACCCTTCGCCAGAATGTCCAAAGTTTCAGCGTGATTTCCAAAATGTTGAGAGGAACTCGAAACATGTGAACCTTGGTTTTGAGAATCCCTCCCGGAGTTTGAGAGATTTGGACGTGAAAGGGTACCAGTCTTGTCGGGGATTGGGAACCCTTCGCGAGAATGTCCAAAGTTTCAGCGGGATTTCCAAAATGTTGAGAGGAACTCAAATCATGTCAACCTTGGTTTTGAGAATCTCTCCCGGAGTTTGAGAGATTTGGACGTGAAAGGGTACCAGTCTTGTCGGGGATTGGGAACCCTTCGCGAGAATGTCCAAAGTTTCAGCAGGATTTCCAAAATGTTGAGAGGAACTCGAAACATGTCAACCTCGGTTTTGAGAATCTCTCCCGGAGTTTGAGAGATTTGGACGTGAAAGGGTACCAGTCTTGTCGGGGATTGGGAACCCTTCGCGAGAATGTCCAAAGTTTCAGCGGGATTTCCAAAATGTTGAGAGGAACTCGAATCATGTCAACCTTGGTTTTGAGAATCTCTCCCGGAGTTTGAGAGATTTGGACGTGAAAGGGTACCAGTCTTGTCGGGGATTGGGAACCCTTCGCGAGAATGTCCAAAGTTTCAGCGGGATTTCCAAAATGTTGAGAGGAACTCGTATCATGTCAACCTTGGTTTTGAGAATCTCTCCCGGAGTTTGAGAGATTTGGATGTGAAAGGGTACCAGTCTTGTCGGGGATTGGGAACCCTTTGCGAGAATGTCCAAAGTTTCAGCGGGATTTCCAAAATGTTGAGAGGAACTCGAAACATGTCAACCTTGGTTTTGAGAATCTCTCCCGGAGTTTGAGAGATTTGGACGTGAAAGGGTACCAGTCTTGTCGGGGATTGGGAACCCTTCGCGAGAATGTCCAAAGTTTCAGCGTGATTTCCAAAATGTTGAAAGGAACTCGAAACATGTGAACCTTGGTTTTGAGAATCCCTCCCGGAGTTTGAGAGATTTGGACGTGAAAGGGTACCAGTCTTGTCGGGGATTGGGAACCCTTCGCCACAATGTCCAAAGTTTCAGCGGGATTTACAAAATGTTGAGAAGAACTCAAATCATGTCAACCTTGGTTTTGAGAATCTCTCCCGGAGTTTGAGAGATTTGGACGTGAAAGGGTACCAGTCTTGTCGGGGATTGGGAACCCTTCGCGAGAATGTCCAAAGTTTCAGCGGGATTTCCAAAATGTTGAGAGGAACTCGAAACATGTCAACCTTGGTTTTGAGAATCTCTCCCGGAGTTTGAGAGATTTGGACGTGAAAGGGTACCAGTCTTGTCGGGTTTGGGAACCCTTCGCGAGAATTTCCAAAGTTTCAGCGGGATTTCCAAAATGTTGAGAGGAACTCGAAACATGTCAACCTTGGTTTTGAGAATCTCTCCCGGAGTTTGAGAGATTTGGACGTGAAAGGGTACCAGTCTTGTCGGGGATTGGGAACCCTTCGCGAGAATGTCCAAAGTTTCAGCGGGATTTCCAAAATGTTGAGAGGAACTCGAAACATGTCAACCTTGGTTTTGAGAATCTCTCCCGGAGTTTGAGAGATTTGGACGTGAAAGGGTACCAGTCTTGTCGGGGATTGGGAACCCTTCGCGAGAATGTCCAAAGTTTCAGCGGGATTTCCAAAATGTTGAGAGGAACTCGAAACATGTCAACCTTGGTTTTGAGAATCTCTCCCGGAGTTTGAGAGATTTGGACGTGAAAGGGTACCAGTCTTGTCGGGTTTGGGAACCCTTCGCGAGAATGTCCAAAGTTTCAGCAGGATTTCCAAAATGTTGAAAGGAACTCGAAACATGTCAACCTTGGTTTTGAGAATCTCTCCCGGAGTTTGAGAGATTTGGACGTGAAAGGGTACCAGTCTTGTCGGGGTTGGGAACCCTTCGCGAGAATGTCCAAAGTTTCAGCGGGATTTCCAAAATGTTGAGAGGAACTCGAAACATGTCAACCTTGGTTTTGAGAATCTCTCCCGGAGTTTGAGAGATTTGGACGTGAAAGGGTACCAGTCTTGTCGGGGATTGGGAACCCTTCGCGAGAATGTCCAAAGTTTCAGCGGGATTTCCAAAATGTTGAGAGGAACTCGAAACATGTCAACCTCGGTTTTGAGAATCTCTCCCGGAGTTTGAGAGATTTGGACGTGAAAGGGTACCAGTCTTGTCGGGGATTGGGAACCCTTCGCGAGAATGTCCAAAGTTTCAGCGGGATTTCCAAAATGTTGAGAGGAACTCGAATCATGTCAACCTTGGTTTTGAGAATCTCTCCCGGAGTTTGAGAGATTTGGACGTGAAAGGGTACCAGTCTTGTCGGGGATTGGGAACCCTTCGCGAGAATGTCCAAAGTTTCAGCGGGATTTCCAAAATGTTGAGAGGAACTCGTATCATGTCAACCTTGGTTTTGAGAATCTCTCCCGGAGTTTGAGAGATTTGGATGTGAAAGGGTACCAGTCTTGTCGGGGATTGGGAACCCTTTGCGAGAATGTCCAAAGTTTCAGCGGGATTTCCAAAATGTTGAGAGGAACTCGAAACATGTCAACCTTGGTTTTGAGAATCTCTCCCGGAGTTTGAGAGATTTGGACGTGAAAGGGTACCAGTCTTGTCGGGGATTGGGAACCCTTCGCCACAATGTCCAAAGTTTCAGCGTGATTTCCAAAATGTTGAAATGAACTCGAAACATGTGAACCTTGGTTTTGAGAATCCCTCCCGGAGTTTGAGAGATTTGGACGTGAAAGGGTACCAGTCTTGTCGGGGATTGGGAACCCTTCGCCACAATGTCCAAAGTTTCAGCGGGATTTACAAAATGTTGAGAAGAACTCAAATCATGTCAACCTTGGTTTTGAGAATCTCTCCCGGAGTTTGAGAGATTTGGACGTGAAAGGGTACCAGTCTTGTCGGGGATTGGGAACCCTTCGCGAGAATGTCCAAAGTTTCAGCGGGATTTCCAAAATGTTGAGAGGAACTCGAAACATGTCAACCTTGGTTTTGAGAATCTCTCCCGGAGTTTGAGAGATTTGGACGTGAAAGGGTACCAGTCTTGTCGGGTTTGGGAACCCTTCGCGAGAATTTCCAAAGTTTCAGCGGGATTTCCAAAATGTTGAGAGGAACTCGAAACATGTCAACCTTGGTTTTGAGAATCTCTCCCGGAGTTTGAGAGATTTGGACGTGAAAGGGTACCAGTCTTGTCGGGGATTGGGAACCCTTCGCGAGAATGTCCAAAGTTTCAGCGGGA